>NW_027192735.1:0-308046 GCF_949987515.2 Delphinus delphis | reverse complement strand
GATTAGGGGACGGGTGAGGGTCATGCTTGGGGAAGGGTTAGGGTTAGGGTTCGGGCTAGGGTTAGGGTTAGGTGACGGGGCCGGTTTAGGGTCCAGGTGAGGGTACGGCAACGCTTTATGGGGAGCGTGCGTGTGAGGGCGCGGGGTAGTGTTAGCGTACGGGTTAGGATTAAGGGACGGGTGAGGGTCAGGCTTCGGGGAAGGGGTAGGGTTAGGGTTCGGGCTACGGTTAGGGTTACGGGATAGGGACGGTTTAGGGTCCAGGTGAGGGTACAGCAACGCTTTAGGGGGAGCGTGCGTGTGAGGGCGCGGGGTAGTGTTAGCGTACGGGTTAGGATTAGGGGACGGGTGAGGGACAGGCTTCGGGGAAGGGTTAGGGTTAGGGTTCGGGCTAGAGTTAGGGTTAGGGGACGGGGACGGTTTAGGGTCCAGGTGAGGGTACGGCAACGCTTTAGGGGGACCGTGCGTGTGAGGGCGCGGGTTAGTGTTAGCGTACGGGTTAGGATTAGGGGACGGGGGAGGGTCAGGCTTCGGGGAAGCGTTACGGTTAGGGTTCGGGCTAGGGTTAGGGTTAGGGGACGGGGACGGTTTAGGGTCCAGGTGAGGGTACGGCAACGCTTTATGCAGAGCGAGCGTGTGAGGGCGCGGGTTAGTGTTAGCGTACGGGTGAGGATTAGGGTACGTGTGAGGGTCAGGCTTCGGGGAAGGGTTAGGGTTAGGGTTCGGGCTAGGGTTAGGGTTAGGGGACGGGGACGCTTTAGGGTCCAGGTGAGGGTACGGCAACGCTTTAGGGGGACCGTGCGTGTGGGGGCGCGGGTTAGTGTTAGCGTACGGGTTAGGATTAGGGGACGGGTGCGGGTCAGGCTTCGGGGAAGGTTTAGGGTTAGGGTTCGGGCTAGGGTTAGGGTTAGGGGACGGGGACGGTTTAGGGTCCAGGAGAGGGTATGGCAACGCTTTAGGGGGAGCGTGCGTGTGAGGGCGCAGGTTAGTGTTAGCGTACGGGTTAGGATTAGGGGACGGGTGAGGGTCAGGCTTCGGGGAAGGGTTAGGGTTAGGGTTCGGGCTAGGGTTAGGGTTAGGGGACGGGGACGGTTTAGGGTCCAGGTGAGGGTACGGCAACGCTTTAGGGGGAGCGTGCGTGTGAGGGCGCGGTGTAGTGTTAGCGTACGGGTTAGGATTAGGGGACGGGTGAGGGTCAGGCTTCGGGGAAGGGTTAGGGTTAGGGTTCGGGCTAAGGTTAGGGTTACAGGACTGGGACGGTTTAGGGTCCAGGTGAGGGTACGGCAACGCTTTAGGGGGAGCGTGCGTGTGAGGGCGCGGGTTAGTGTTAGCGTACGGGTTAGGATTAGGGGACGGGTGAGGGTCAGGCTTCGGGGAAGGGTTAGGGTTAGGGTTAGGGGACGGGGACGGTTTAGGGTCCAGGTGAGGGTACAGCAACGCTTTAGGGGAAGCGTGCGTGTGAGGGCGCGGGGTAGTGTTAGCGTACGGGTTAGGATTAGGGGACGGGTGGGGGTCAGGCTTCGGGGAAGTGTTAGCGTTAGGTTTCGGGCTAGAGTTAGGGTTAGGGGACGGGGATGGTTTAGGGTCCAGGTGAGGGTACGGCAACGCTTTAGGCGGAGCGAGCGTGTGAGGGCGCGGGTTAGTGTTAGCGTACGGGTGAGGATTAGGGGACGTGTGAGGGTCAGGCTTCGGGGAAGGGTTAGGTTTAGGGTTCGGGCTAGGGTTAGGGTTAGGGGACGGGGACGGTTTAGGGTCCAGGTGAGGGGACGGCAACGCTTTAGGGGGAGCGTGCGTGTGAGGGTACGGGTTAGTGTTAGCGTACGGGTTAGGATTAGGGGACGTGTGAGGGTCAGGCTTCGGGGAAGGGTTAGGGTTAGGGTTCGGGCTAGGGTTAGGGTTAGGGGATGGGGACGGTTTAGGGTCCAGGTGAGGGTACGGCAACGCTTTAGGGGGAGCGTGCGTGTGAGGGCGCGGGTTAGTGTTAGCGTACGGGTTAGGATTAGGGGACGGGTGAGGGTCAGGCTTCGGGGAAGGGTTAGGGTTAGGGTTCGGGCTAGGGTTAGGGTTAGGACCGGGGACGGTTTAGGGTCCAGGTGAGGGTACGGCAACGCTTTAGGGGGAGCGTGCGTGTGAGGGCGCGGGTTAGTGTTAGCGTACGGGTTAGGATTAGGGGACGGGGGAGGGTCAGGCTTCGGGGAAGCGTTACGGTTAGGTTTCGGGCTAGAGTTAGGGTTAGGTGACGGGGACGGTTTAGGGTCCATGTGAGGGTACGGCAACGCTTTAGGGGGAGCGTGCGTGTGAGGGCGCGGTGTAGTGTTAGCGTACGGGTTAGGATTAGGGGACGGGTGAGGGTCAGGCTTCGGGGAAGGGTTAGGGTTAGGGTTCGGGCTAGGGTTAGGGTTAGGTGACGGGGACGGTTTAGGGTCCAGGTGAGGGTACGGCAACGCTTTAGGGGGAGCGTGCGTGTGAGGGCGCGGGGTAGTGTTAGCGTACGGGTTACGATTAGGGGACGGGTGAGGGTCAGGCTTCGGGGAAGGGTTAGGGTTAGGGTTCGGGCTACGGTTAGGGTTACGGGACAGGGACGGTTTAGGGTCCAGGTGAGGGTACAGCAACGCTTTAGGGGGAGCATGCCTGTGAGTGCGCCAGTTAGTGTTAGCGTACGGGTTAGGATTAGGGCACGGGTGAGGGTCAGGCTTCGGGGAAGGGTTAGGGTTAGGGTGCGGGCTAGGGTTAGGGTTAGGGGATGGGGACGGTTTAGGGTCCAGGAGAGGGTACGGCAATGCTTTAGGGGGAGCGTGCGTGTGAGGGCGCGGGTTAGTGTTAGCGTACGGGTTAGGATTAGGGGACGGGTGAGGGTCAGGCTTCGGGGAAGGGTTAGGGTTAGGGTTCAGTCTAGGGTTAGTGTTAGGGGACGGGGACGGTTTAGGGTCCAGGTGAGGGTACGGCAATGCTTTAGGGGGAGCGTGCGTGTGACGGCGCGGGTTAGTGTTAGCGTACGGGTTAAGATTAGGGGACGGGTGAGGGTCAGGCTTCGGGGAAGGGTTAGGGTTAGGGTTCGGGCTAGGGTTAGGGTTATGGGACGGGGACGGTTTAGGGTCCAGGTGAGGGTACGGCAATGCTTTAGGGGGAGCGTGCGTGTGAGGGCGCACGTTAGTGTTAGCGTACGGGTTAGGATTAGGGGACGGGTGAGGGTCAGGCTTCGGGGAAGGGTTAGGGTTAGGGTTCGCGCTAGGGTTAGGGTTAGGGGACGGGGATGGTTTAGGGTCCAGGTGAGGGTACGGCAACGCTTTAGGGGGAGCGTGCGTGTGAGGGCGCGGGTTAGTGTTAGCATACAAGTTAGGATTAGGGGACGGGTGAGGGTCATGCTTGGGGAAGGGTTAGGGTTAGGGTTCGGGCTAGGGTTAGGGTTAGGTGACGGGGCCGGTTTAGGGTCCAGGTGAGGGTACGGCAACGCTTTATGGGGAGCGTGCGTGTGAGGGCACGGGGTAGTGTTAGCGTACGGGTTAGGATTAAGGGACGGGTGAGGGTCAGGCTTCGGGGAAGGGGTAGGGTTAGGGTTCGGGCTACGGTTAGGGTTACGGGATAGGGACGGTTTAGGGTCCAGGTGAGGGTACAGCAACGCTTTAGGGGGAGCGTGCCTGTGAGTGCGCGGGTTAGTGTTAGCGTACGGGTTAGGATTAGGGGAAGGGTGAGGGTCAGCCTTCGGGGAAGGGTTAGGATTAGTGTTCGGGCTAGGGTTAGGGTTAGGGGATGGGGACGGTTTAGGGTCCAGGTGAGGGTACGGCAACGCTTTAGGGGGAGCGTGCGTGTGAGGGCGCGGGTTAGTGTTAGCGTACGGGTTAGGATTAGGGGACGGGTGAGGGTCAGGCTTCGGGGAAGGGTTAGGGTTAGGGTTCAGTCTAGGGTTAGTGTTAGGGGACGGGGATGGTTTAGGGTCCAGGTGAGGGTACGGCAATGCTTTAGGGGGAGCGTGCGTGTGACGGCGCGGGTTAGTGTTAGCGTACGGGTTAAGATTAGGGGACGGGTGAGGGTCAGTCTTCGGGGAAGGGTTAGGGTTAGGGTTCGGGCTAGGGTTAGGGTTAGGTGACGGGGCCGGTTTAGGGTCCAGGTGAGGGTACGGCAACGCTTTATGGGGAGCGTGCGTGTGAGGGCGCGGGGTAGTGTTAGCGTACGGGTTAGGATTAGGGGACGGGTGAGGGACAGGCTTCGGGGAAGGGTTAGGGTTAGGGTTCGGGCTAGAGTTAGGGTTAGGGGACGGGGACGGTTTAGGGTCCAGGTGAGGGTACGGCAACGCTTTAGGGGGACCGTGCGTGTGAGGGCGCGGGTTAGTGTTAGCGTACGGGTTAGGATTAGGGGACGGGGGAGGGTCAGGCTTCGGGGAAGCGTTACGGTTAGGGTTAGGGCTAGGGTTAGGGTTAGGGGACGGGGACGGTTTAGGGTCCAGGTGAGGGTACGGCAACGCTTTATGCAGAGCGAGCGTGTGAGGGCGCGGGTTAGTGTTAGCGTACGGGTGAGGATTAGGGTACGTGTGAGGGTCAGGCTTCGGGGAAGGGTTAGGGTTAGGGTTCGGGCTAGGGTTAGGGTTAGGGGACGGGGACGGTTTAGGGTCCAGGTGAGGGTAATGCAACGCTTTAGGGGGACCGTGCGTGTGGGGGCGCGGGTTAGTGTTAGCGTACGGGTTAGGATTAGGGGACGGGTGCGGGTCAGGCTTCGGGGAAGGGTTAGGGTTAGGGTTCGGGCTAGGGTTAGGGTTAGGGGACGGGGACGGTTTAGGGTCCAGGTGAGGGTACGGCAACGCTTTAGGGGGAGCGTGCGTGTGAGGGCGTGGGGTAGTGTTAGCGTACGGGTTACGATTAGGGGACGGGTGAGGGTCAGGCTTCGGGGAAGGGTTAGGGTTAGGGTTCGGGCTACGGTTAGGGTTACGGGACAGGGACGGTTTAGGGTCCAGGTGAGGGTACAGCAACGCTTTAGGGGGAGCGTGCCTGTGAGTGCGCCAGTTAGTGTTAGCGTACGGGTTAGGATTAGGGGACTGGTGAGGGTCAGGCTTCGGGGAAGGGTTAGGGTTAGGGTGCGGGCTAGGGTTAGGGTTAGGGGATGGGGACGGTTTAGGGTCCAGGAGAGGGTACGGCAACGCTTTAGGGGGAGCGTGCGTGTGAGGGCGCGGGTTAGTGTTAGCGTACGGGTTAGGATTAGGGGACGGGTGAGGGTCAGGCTTCGGGGAAGGGTTAGGGTTAGGGTTCGGGCTAGGGTTAGGGTTACGGGACTGGGACGGTTTACGGTCCAGGTGAGGGTACGGCAACGCTTTAGGGGGAGCGTGCGTGTGAGGGCGCGGGTTAGTGTTAGCGTACGGGTTAGGATTAGGGGACGGGTGAGGGTCAGGCTTCGGGGAAGGGTTAGGGTTAGGGTTAGGGGACGGGGACGGTTTAGGGTCCAGGTGAGGGTACGGCAACGCTTTAGGGGCAGCGTGCGTGTGAGAGCGCGGGTTAGTGTTAGCGTACGGGTTAGGATTAGGGGACGGGTGAGGGTCAGGCTTCGGGGAAGGGTTAGGGTTAGGGTTCGGGCTAGGGTTAGGGTTAGGGGACGGGGACGGTTTAGGGTTCAGGTGAGGGTACGGCAACGCTTTAGGGGGAGCGTGCATGTGAGGGCGCGGGTTAGTGTTAGCGTACGGGTTAGGATTAGGGGACGGGTGAGGGTCAGGCTTCGGGGAAGGGTTAGGGTTAGTGTTCAGGCTAGGGTTAGTGTTAGGGGACGGGGACGCTTTAGGGTCCAGGTGAGGGTATGGCAATGCTTTACGGGGAGCGTGCGTGTGAGGGTGCGGGTTAGTGTTAGCGTACGGGTTAGGATTAGGGGACGGGTGAGGGTCAGGCTTCGGGGAAGTGTTAGGGTAAGGGTTCGGGCTAGGGTTAGGGTTAGGGGACGGGGACGGTTTAGGGTCCAGGTGAGGGTACGGCAACGCTTTAGGGGGAGCGTGCGTGTGAGGGCGCGGGTTAGTGTTAGCGTACGGGTTAGGATTAGGGGACGGGTGAGGGTCAGGCTTCGGGGAAGGGTTAGGGTTAGGGTTCGGGCTAGGGTTAGGGTTAGGTGACGGGGACGGTTTAGGGTCCAGGTGAGGATACGGCAACGCTTTAGGGGGAGCGTGCGTGTGAGGGCGTGGGGTAGTGTTAGCGTACGGGTTAGGATTAGGGGACGGGTGAGGGTCAGGCTTCGGGGAAGGGTTAGGGTTAGGGTTAGGGTTCGGGCTAGGGTTAGGGTTAGTGGACGGGGACCGTTTAGGGTCCAGGTGAGGGTACGGCAATATTTTAGGGGGAGCGTGCGTGTGAGGGCGCGGGTTAGTGTTAGCGTACGGGTTAGGATTAGGGGACGAGTGAGGGTCAGGCTTCGGGGAAGGGTTAGGGTTAGGGTTCGGGCTAGGCTTAGTGTTAGGGGACGGGGACGGTTTAGGGTCCAGGTGAGGGTACGGCAACGCTTTAGGGGGAGCATGTGTGTGAGGGCGCGGGTTAGTGTTAGCATACGGGTTAGGATTAGGGGACGGGTGAGGGTCAGGCTTCGGGGAAAGGTTAGGGTTAGGGTTCGGGCTAGGGTTAGGGTTAGGGGACGGGGACGCTTTAGGGTCCAGGTGAGGGTACGGCAACGCTTTAGGGGGAGCGTGCGTGTGAGAGCGCGGGTTAGTGTTAGCGTACGGGTTAGGATTAGGGGACGGGTGAGGGACAGGCTTCGGGGAAGGGTTAGGGTTAGGGTTCGGGCTAGGGTTAGGGTTAGGGGACGGGGACGGTTTAGGGTCCAGTTGAGGGTACGGCAACGCTTTAGGGGGAGCGTGCGTGTGAGGGCGCGGGTTAGTGTTAGCGTACGGGTTAGGATTAGGGGACGGGTGAGGGTCAGGCTTCGGGGAAGTCTTAGTGTTAGGGTTCGGGCTAGGGTTAGGGTTAGGGGACGGGGACGGTTTAGGGTCCAGGTGAGGATACGGCAACGCTTTAGGGGGAGCGTGCGTGTGAGGGCGCGGGTTAGTGTTAGCGTACGGGTTAGGATTAGGGGACGGGTGAGGGTCAGGCTTCGGGGAAGGGTTAGGGTTAGTGTTCGGGCTAGGGTTAGGGTTAGGGGACGGGGACAGTTTAGGGTCCAGGTGAGGGTACGGCAACGCTTTACGGGGAGCGTGCGTGTGAGGGTGCAGGTTAGTGTTAGCGTACGGGTTAGGATTAGGGGACGGTTCAGGGTCATGCTTCAGGGAAGGGTTAGGGTTAGGGTTCGGGCTAGGGTTAGGGTTAGGTGACGGGGACGGTTTAGGGTCCAGGTGAGGGTGCGGCAACACTTTAGGGGGAGCGTGGGTGTGAGGGCGCGGGTTAGTGTTAGCGTACGGGTTAGGATTAGGGGACGGGTGAGGGTCAGGCTTCAGGGAAGGGTTAGGGTTAGGGTTCGGGCTAGGTTTAGGGTTAGGGGACGGGGACGGTTTAGGGTCCAGGTGAGGGTACGGCAACGCTTTAGGGGGAGCGTGCGTGTGAGGGCGCGGGTTAGTGTTAGCGTACGGGTTAGGATTAGGGGACGGGTGAGGGTCAGGCTTCGGGGAAGGGTTAGGGTTAGTGTTCAGGCTAGGGTTAGGGTTAGGGGACGGGGACGCTTTAGGGTCCAGGTGAGGGTATGGCAATGCTTTACGGGGAGCGTGCGTGTGAGGGCGCGGGTTAGTGTTAGCGTACGGATTAGGATTAGGGGACGGGTGAGGGTCAGGCTTCGGGGAAGTGTTAGGGTAAGGGTTCGGGCTAGGGTTAGGGTTAGGGGACGGGGACGGTTTAGGGTCCAGGTGAGGGTACGGCAACGCTTTAGGGGGAGCGTGCGTGTGAGGGCGCGGGTTAGTGTTAGCGTAAGGGTTAGGATTAGGGGACGGGTGAGGGTCAGGCTTCGGGGAAGGGTTAGGGTTAGGGTTCGGGCTAGGGTTAGGGTTAGGTGACGGGGACGGTTTAGGGTCCAGGTGAGGATACGGCAACGCTTTAGGGGGAGCGTGCGTGTGAGGGCGTGGGGTAGTGTTAGCGTACGGGTTAGGATTAGGGGACGGGTGAGGGTCAGGCTTCGGGGAAGGGTTAGGGTTAGGGTTCGGGCTAGGGTTTGGGTTAGGTGACGGGGACGGTTTAGGGTCCAGGTGAGGGTACGGCAACGCTTTAGGGGGAGCGTGCGTGTGAGGGCGCGGGGTAGTGTTAGCGTACGGGTTAGGATTAGGGGACGGGTGAGGGTCAGGCTTCGGGGAAGGGTTAGGATTAGGGTTTGGGCTAGGGTTAGGTTTAGGGGACGGGGACGGTTTAGGGTCCAGGTGAGGGTACGGCAACGCTTTAGGGAGAGCGTGCGTGTGAGGGCGCAGGTTAGTGTTAGCGTACGGGTTAGGATTAGGGGACGGGTGAGGGTCAGGCTTCGGGGAAGGGTTAGGGTTAGGGTTCGGGCTAGGGTTAGGGTTAGGGGACGGGGACAGTTTATGGTCCAGGTGAGGGTACGGCAACGCTTTACGGGGAGCGTGCGTGTGAGGGTGCGGGTTAGTGTTAGCGTACGGGTTACGATTAGGGGACGGTTCAGGGTCATGCTTCGGGGAAGGGTTAGGGTTAGGGTTCGGGCTAGGGTTAGGGTTAGGTGACGGGGACGGTTTAGGGTCCAGGTGAGGGTACGGCAACACTTTAGGGGGAGCGTGCGTGTGAGGGCGCGGGTTAGTGTTAGCGTACGGGTTAGGATTAGGGGACGGGTGAGGGTCAGGCTTCGGGGAAGCGTTAGGGTTAGGGTTCGGGCTAGGGTTAGGGTTCGGGCTAGGGTTAGGGTTAGGGGACGGGGATGGTTTAGGGTCCAGGTGAGGGTACGGCAATGCTTTAGGGGGAGCGTGCGTGTGAGGGCGCGGGGTAGTGTTAGCGTACGTGTTAGGATTAGGGGACGGGTGAGGGTCAGGCTTCGGGGAAGGGTTAGGGTTAGGGTTCGGGCTAGGGTTAGGGTTAGAGGACGGGGATGGTTTAGGGTCCAGGTGAGGGTACGGCAACGCTTTAGGGGGAGCGTGCGTGTGAGGGCGTGTGTTAGTGTTAGCGTACGGGTTAGGATTAGGGGACGGGTGAGGGTCAGGCTTCGGGGAAGGGTTAGGGTTAGGGTTCGGGTTAGGGTTAGGGTTAGGGGACGGGGACGGTTTAGGGTCCAGGGGAGGGTACGGCAACGCTTTAGGTGGAGCGTGCGTGTGAGGGCGCGGGTTAGTGTTAGCGTACGGGTTAGGATTAGGGGACGGGTGAGGGTCAGGCTTTGGGGAAGTGTTAGGGTAAGGGTTCGGGCTAGGGTTAGGGTTAGGGGACGGGGACGGTTTAGGGTCCAGGTGAGGGTACGGCAACGCTTTAGGGGGAGCGTGCGTGTGAGGGCGTGGGTTAGTGTTAGCGTACGGGTTAGGATTAGGGGACGGGTGAGGGTCAGGCTTCGGGGAAGGGTTAGGGTTACGGATCGGGCTAGGGTTAGGGTTAGGGGACGGGGACGGTTTAGGGTCCAGGTGAGGGTACGGCAACGCTTTAGGGGGAGCGTGCGTGTGAGGGCGCGGGTTTGTGTTAGCATATGGGTTAGGATTAGGGGACGGGTGAGGGTCATGCTTCGGGGAAGGGTTAGGTTTAGGGTTCGGGCTAGGGTTAGGGTTAGGGGACGGGGACGTTTTGGGGTCCAGGTGAGGGTACGGCAACGCTTTACGGGGAGCGTGCGTGTGAGGGCGCGGGTTAGTGTTAGCGTACGGGTTAGGATTAGTGGATGGGTGAGGGTCAGGCTTCGGGGAAGGGTTAGGGTTAGGGTTCGGGCTAGGGTCAGGGTTAGGGGACGGGGACGGTTTAGGGTCCAGGTGAGGGTACGGCAACGCTTTAGGGGGAGCGTGCGTGTGAGGGCGCGGGTTAGTGTTAGCGTACGGGTTAGGATTAGGGGACGGGTGAGGGTCAGGCTTCGGGGAAGGGTTAGGGTTAGGGTTCGGGCTAGGGTTATGGTTAGGGGACGGGGACGGTTTAGGGTCCAGGTGAGGGTACGGCAACGCTTTAGGGGGAGCGTGCGTGTGAGGGCGCGGGGTAGTGTTAGCGTACGGGTTAGGATTAGGCGACGGGTGAGGGTCAGGCTTCGGGGAAGGGTTAGGGTTAGGGTTCGGACTAGGGTTAGGGTTAGGGGACGGGGACGGTTTAGGGTCCAAGTGAGGGTACAGCAACGCTTTAGGGGTAGCGTGCGTGTGAGGGCGCGGGTTAGTGTTAGCGGACGGGTTAGGACTAGGGGACGGGTGAGGGTCAGGCTTCGGGGAAGGGTTAGGTTTAGGGTTCGGGCTAGGGTTAGGGTTAGGGGACGGGGACGGTTTAGGGTCCAGGTGAGGGTACGGCAACGCTTTAGGGGAAGCGTGCGTGTGAGGGCGTGGGTTAGTGTTAGCGTACGGGTTAGGATTAGGGGACGGGTGAGGGTCAGGCTTCGGGGAAGTGTTAGGGTTAGGGTTCGGGCTAGGGTTAGGGTTAGGGGACGGGGACGGTTTAGGGTCCAGGTGAGGGTACGGCAACGCTTTAGGGGGAGCGTGCGTGTGAGGGCGTGGGTTAGTGTTAGCGTACGGGTTAGGATTAGGTGACGGGTGAGTGTCAGGCTTCGGGGAAGGGTTAGGGTTTGGGTTCGGGCTAGGGTTAGGGTTAGGGGACGGGGACGGTTTAGGGTCCAGGTGAGGGTACGGCAACGCTTTATGGGGAGCGTACGTGTGAGGGCGCGGGTTAGTGTTAGCGTACGGGTTAGGATTAGGGGACGGGTGAGGGTCAGGCTTCGGGGAAGGGTTAGGGTTAGGGTTCGGGCTAGGGTTAGGGTTAGGGGACGGGGACGGTTTAGGGTCCAGGTGAGGGTACGGCAAAGCTTTAGGGGGAGCGTGTGTGTGAGGGCGCGGGTTAGTGTTAGCGTATGGCTTAGGATTAGGGGACGGGTGAGGGTCATGCTTCGGGGAAGGTTTAAAGTTAGGGTTCGGGCTAGGGTTAGGGTTAGGTGACGGGGACGGTTTAGGGTCCAGGTGAGGGTACGGCAACGCTTTAGGGGGAGCGTGCGTGTGAGGGCGCGGTGTAGTGTTAGCGTACGGGTTAGGATTAGGGGACGGGTGAGGGTCAGGCTTCGGGGAAGGGTTAGGGTTAGGGTTCGGGCTACGGTTAGGGTTACGGGACAGGGACGGTTTAGGGTCCAGGTGAGGGTACAGCAACGCTTTAGGGGGAGCGTGCCTGTGAGTGCGCCAGTTAGTGTTAGCGTACGGGTTAGGATTAGGGGACGGGTGAGGGTCAGGCTTCGGGGAAGGGTTAGGGTTAGGGTGCGGGCTAGGGTTAGGGTTAGGGGATGGGGACGGTTTAGGGTCCAGGAGAGGGTACGGCAACGCTTTAGGGGGAGCGTGCGTGTGAGGGCGCGGGTTAGTGTTAGCGTACGGGTTAGGATTAGGGGACGGGTGAGGGTCAGGCTTCGGGGAAGGGTTAGGGTTAGGGTTCGGGCTAGGGTTAGGGTTATGGGACGGGGACGGTTTAGGGTCCAGGTGAGGGTACGGCAATGCTTTAGGGGGAGCGTGCGTGTGAGGGCGCACGTTAGTGTTAGCGTACGGGTTAGGATTAGGGGACGGGTGAGGGTCAGGCTTCGGGGAAGGGTTAGGGTTAGGGTTCGCGCTAGGGTTAGGGTTAGGGGTCGGGGATGGTTTAGGGTCCAGGTGAGGGTACGGCAACGCTTTAGGGGGAGCGTGCGTGTGAGGGCGCGGGTTAGTGTTAGCATACAAGTTAGGATTAGGGGACGGGTGAGGGTCATGCTTGGGGAAGGGTTAGGGTTAGGGTTCGGGCTAGGGTTAGGGTTAGGTGACGGGGCCGGTTTAGGGTCCAGGTGAGGGTACGGCAACGCTTTATGGGGAGCGTGCGTGTGAGGGCGCGGGGTAGTGTTAGCGTACGGGTTAGGATTAAGGGACGGGTGAGGGTCAGGCTTCGGGGAAGGGGTAGGGTTAGGGTTCGGGCTACGGTTAGGGTTACGGATTAGGGACGGTTTAGGGTCCAGGTGAGGGTACAGCAACGCTTTAGGGGGAGCGTGCGTGTGAGGGCGCGGGGTAGTGTTAGCGTACGGGTTAGGATTAGGGGACGGGTGAGGGACAGGCTTCGGGGAAGGGTTAGGGTTAGGGTTCGGGCTAGAGTTAGGGTTAGGGGACGGGGACGGTTTAGGGTCCAGGTGAGGGTACGGCAACGCTTTAGGGGGACCGTGCGTGTGAGGGCGCGGGTTAGTGTTAGCGTACGGGTTAGGATTAGGGGACGGGGGAGGGTCAGGCTTCGGGGAAGCGTTACGGTTAGGGTTCGGGCTAGGGTTAGGGTTAGGGGACGGGGACGGTTTAGGGTCCAGGTGAGGGTACGGCAACGCTTTATGCAGAGCGAGCGTGTGAGGGCGCGGGTTAGTGTTAGCGTACGGGTGAGGATTAGGGTACGTGTGAGGGTCAGGCTTCGGGGAAGGGTTAGGGTTAGGGTTCGGGCTAGGGTTAGGGTTAGGGGACGGGGACGGTTTAGGGTCCAGGTGAGGGTACGGCAACGCTTTAGGGGGACCGTGCGTGTGGGGGCGCGGGTTAGTGTTAGCGTACGGGTTAGGATTAGGGGACGGGTGCGGGTCAGGCTTCGGGGAAGGGTTAGGGTTAGGGTTCGGGCTAGGGTTAGGGTTAGGGGACGGGGACGGTTTAGGGTCCAGGAGAGGGTATGGCAACGCTTTAGGGGGAGCGTGCGTGTGAGGGCGCAGGTTAGTGTTAGCGTACGGGTTAGGATTAGGGGACGGGTGAGGGTCAGGCTTCGGGGAAGGGTTAGGGTTAGGGTTCGGGCTAGGGTTAGGGTTAGGGGACGGGGACGGTTTAGGGTCCAGGTGAGGGTACGGCAACGCTTTAGGGGGAGCGTGCGTGTGAGGGCGCGGTGTAGTGTTAGCGTACGGGTTAGGATTAGGGGACGGGTGAGGGTCAGGCTTCGGGGAAGGGTTAGGGTTAGGGTTCGGGCTAAGGTTAGGGTTACAGGACTGGGACGGTTTAGGGTCCAGGTGAGGGTACGGCAACGCTTTAGGGGGAGCGTGCGTGTGAGGGCGCGGGTTAGTGTTAGCGTACGGGTTAGGATTAGGGGACGGGTGAGGGTCAGGCTTCGGGGAAGGGTTAGGGTTAGGGTTAGGGGACGGGGACGGTTTAGGGTCCAGGTGAGGGTACAGCAACGCTTTAGGGGAAGCGTGCGTGTGAGGGCGCGGGGTAGTGTTAGCGTACGGGTTAGGATTAGGGGACCGGTGGGGGTCAGGCTTCGGGGAAGTGTTAGCGTTAGGTTTCGGGCTAGAGTTAGGGTTAGGGGACGGGGATGGTTTAGGGTCCAGGTGAGGGTACGGCAACGCTTTAGGCGGAGCGAGCGTGTGAGGGCGCGGGTTAGTGTTAGCGTACGGGTGAGGATTAGGGGACGTGTGAGGGTCAGGCTTCGGGGAAGGGTTAGGTTTAGGGTTCGGGCTAGGGTTAGGGTTAGGGGACGGGGACGGTTTAGGGTCCAGGTGAGGGGACGGCAACGCTTTAGGGGGAGCGTGCGTGTGAGGGTACGGGTTAGTGTTAGCGTACGGGTTAGGATTAGGGGACGTGTGAGGGTCAGGCTTCGGGGAAGGGTTAGGGTTAGGGTTCGGGCTAGGGTTAGGGTTAGGGGATGGGGACGGTTTAGGGTCCAGGTGAGGGTACGGCAACGCTTTAGGGGGAGCGTGCGTGTGAGGGCGCGGGTTAGTGTTAGCGTACGGGTTAGGATTAGGGGACGGGTGAGGGTCAGGCTTCGGGGAAGGGTTAGGGTTAGGGTTCGGGCTAGGGTTAGGGTTAGGACCGGGGACGGTTTAGGGTCCAGGTGAGGGTACGGCAACGCTTTAGGGGGAGCGTGCGTGTGAGGGCGCGGGTTAGTGTTAGCGTACGGGTTAGGATTAGGGGACGGGGGAGGGTCAGGCTTCGGGGAAGCGTTACGGTTAGGTTTCGGGCTAGAGTTAGGGTTAGGTGACGGGGACGGTTTAGGGTCCATGTGAGGGTACGGCAACGCTTTAGGGGGAGCGTGCGTGTGAGGGCGCGGTGTAGTGTTAGCGTACGGGTTAGGATTAGGGGACGGGTGAGGGTCAGGCTTCGGGGAAGGGTTAGGGTTAGGGTTCGGGCTAGGGTTAGGGTTAGGTGACGGGGACGGTTTAGGGTCCAGGTGAGGGTACGGCAACGCTTTAGGGGGAGCGTGCGTGTGAGGGCGCGGGGTAGTGTTAGCGTACGGGTTACGATTAGGGGACGGGTGAGGGTCAGGCTTCGGGGAAGGGTTAGGGTTAGGGTTCGGGCTACGGTTAGGGTTACGGGACAGGGACGGTTTAGGGTCCAGGTGAGGGTACAGCAACGCTTTAGGGGGAGCATGCCTGTGAGTGCGCCAGTTAGTGTTAGCGTACGGGTTAGGATTAGGGGACGGGTGAGGGTCAGGCTTCGGGGAAGGGTTAGGGTTAGGGTGCGGGCTAGGGTTAGGGTTAGGGGATGGGGACGGTTTAGGGTCCAGGAGAGGGTACGGCAATGCTTTAGGGGGAGCGTGCGTGTGAGGGCGCGGGTTAGTGTTAGCGTACGGGTTAGGATTAGGGGACGGGTGAGGGTCAGGCTTCGGGGAAGGGTTAGGGTTAGGGTTCAGTCTAGGGTTAGTGTTAGGGTACGGGGACGGTTTAGGGTCCAGGTGAGGGTACGGCAATGCTTTAGGGGGAGCGTGCGTGTGACGGCGCGGGTTAGTGTTAGCGTACGGGTTAAGATTAGGGGACGGGTGAGGGTCAGGCTTCGGGGAAGGGTTAGGGTTAGGGTTCGGGCTAGGGTTAGGGTTATGGGACGGGGACGGTTTAGGGTCCAGGTGAGGGTACGGCAATGCTTTAGGGGGAGCGTGCGTGTGAGGGCGCACGTTAGTGTTAGCGTACGGGTTAGGATTAGGGGACGGGTGAGGGTCAGGCTTCGGGGAAGGGTTAGGGTTAGGGTTCGCGCTAGGGTTAGGGTTAGGGGACGGGGATGGTTTAGGGTCCAGGTGAGGGTACGGCAACGCTTTAGGGGGAGCGTGCGTGTGAGGGCGCGGGTTAGTGTTAGCATACAAGTTAGGATTAGGGGACGGGTGAGGGTCATGCTTGGGGAAGGGTTAGGGTTAGGGTTCGGGCTAGGGTTAGGGTTAGGTGACGGGGCCGGTTTAGGGTCCAGGTGAGGGTACGGCAACGCTTTATGGGGAGCGTGCGTGTGAGGGCACGGGGTAGTGTTAGCGTACGGGTTAGGATTAAGGGACGGGTGAGGGTCAGGCTTCGGGGAAGGGGTAGGGTTAGGGTTCGGGCTACGGTTAGGGTTACGGGATAGGGACGGTTTAGGGTCCAGGTGAGGGTACAGCAACGCTTTAGGGGGAGCGTGCCTGTGAGTGCGCGGGTTAGTGTTAGCGTACGGGTTAGGATTAGGGGAAGGGTGAGGGTCAGCCTTCGGGGAAGGGTTAGGATTAGTGTTCGGGCTAGGGTTAGGGTTAGGGGATGGGGACGGTTTAGGGTCCAGGTGAGGGTACGGCAACGCTTTAGGGGGAGCGTGCGTGTGAGGGCGCGGGTTAGTGTTAGCGTACGGGTTAGGATTAGGGGACGGGTGAGGGTCAGGCTTCGGGGAAGGGTTAGGGTTAGGGTTCAGTCTAGGGTTAGTGTTAGGGGACGGGGATGGTTTAGGGTCCAGGTGAGGGTACGGCAATGCTTTAGGGGGAGCGTGCGTGTGACGGCGCGGGTTAGTGTTAGCGTACGGGTTAAGATTAGGGGACGGGTGAGGGTCAGTCTTCGGGGAAGGGTTAGGGTTAGGGTTCGGGCTAGGGTTAGGGTTAGGTGACGGGGCCGGTTTAGGGTCCAGGTGAGGGTACGGCAACGCTTTATGGGGAGCGTGCGTGTGAGGGCGCGGGGTAGTGTTAGCGTACGGGTTAGGATTAGGGGACGGGTGAGGGACAGGCTTCGGGGAAGGGTTAGGGTTAGGGTTCGGGCTAGAGTTAGGGTTAGGGGACGGGGACGGTTTAGGGTCCAGGTGAGGGTACGGCAACGCTTTAGGGGGACCGTGCGTGTGAGGGCGCGGGTTAGTGTTAGCGTACGGGTTAGGATTAGGGGACGGGGGAGGGTCAGGCTTCGGGGAAGCGTTACGGTTAGGGTTAGGGCTAGGGTTAGGGTTAGGGGACGGGGACGGTTTAGGGTCCAGGTGAGGGTACGGCAACGCTTTATGCAGAGCGAGCGTGTGAGGGCGCGGGTTAGTGTTAGCGTACGGGTGAGGATTAGGGTACGTGTGAGGGTCAGGCTTCGGGGAAGGGTTAGGGTTAGGGTTCGGGCTAGGGTTAGGGTTAGGGGACGGGGACGGTTTAGGGTCCAGGTGAGGGTACGGCAACGCTTTAGGGGGACCGTGCGTGTGGGGGCGCGGGTTAGTGTTAGCGTACGGGTTAGGATTAGGGGACGGGTGCGGGTCAGGCTTCGGGGAAGGGTTAGGGTTAGGGTTCGGGCTAGGGTTAGGGTTAGGGGACGGGGACGGTTTAGGGTCCAGGTGAGGGTACGGCAACGCTTTAGGGGGAGCGTGCGTGTGAGGGCGTGGGGTAGTGTTAGCGTACGGGTTACGATTAGGGGACGGGTGAGGGTCAGGCTTCGGGGAAGGGTTAGGGTTAGGGTTCGGGCTACGGTTAGGGTTACGGGACAGGGACGGTTTAGGGTCCAGGTGAGGGTACAGCAACGCTTTAGGGGGAGCGTGCCTGTGAGTGCGCCAGTTAGTGTTAGCGTACGGGTTAGGATTAGGGGACTGGTGAGGGTCAGGCTTCGGGGAAGGGTTAGGGTTAGGGTGCGGGCTAGGGTTAGGGTTAGGGGATGGGGACGGTTTAGGGTCCAGGAGAGGGTACGGCAACGCTTTAGGGGGAGCGTGCGTGTGAGGGCGCGGGTTAGTGTTAGCGTACGGGTTAGGATTAGGGGACGGGTGAGGGTCAGGCTTCGGGGAAGGGTTAGGGTTAGGGTTCGGGCTAGGGTTAGGGTTACGGGACTGGGACGGTTTACGGTCCAGGTGAGGATACGGCAACGCTTTAGGGGGAGCGTGCGTGTGAGGGCGCGGGTTAGTGTTAGCGTACGGGTTAGGATTAGGGGACGGGTGAGGGTCAGGCTTCGGGGAAGGGTTAGGGTTAGGGTTAGGGGACGGGGACGGTTTAGGGTCCAGGTGAGGGTACAGCAACGCTTTAGGGTAAGCGTGCTTGTGAGGGCGCGGGGTAGTGTTAGCGTACGGGTTAGGATTAGGGGACGGGTGGGGGTCAGGCTTCGGGGAAGGGTTAGGGTTAGGTTTCGGGCTAGAGTTAAGGTTAGGGGACGGGGATGGTTTAGGGTCCAGGTGAGGGTACGGCAACGCTTTAGGCGGAGCGAGCGTGTGAGGGCGCGGGTTAGTGTTAGAGTACGGGTGAGGATTAGGGGACGTGTGAGGGTCAGGCGTCGGGGAAGGGTTAGGTTTAGGGTTCGGGCTAGGGTTAGGGTTAGGGGACGGGGACGGTTTAGGGTCCAGGTGAGGGTACGGCAACGCTTTAGGGGGAGCGTGCGTGTGAGGGCACGGGTTAGTGTTAGCGTACGGGTTAGGATTAGGGGACGGGGGAGGGTCAGGCTTCGGGGAAGCGTTACGGTTAGGTTTCGGGCTAGGGTTAGGGTTAGGGGACGGGGACGGTTTAGGGTCCAGGTGAGGGTACGGCAACGCTTTAGGCAGAGCGAGCGTGTGAGGGCGCGGGTTAGTGTTAGCGTACGGGTGAGGATTAGGGTACGTGTGAGCGTCAGTCTTCGGGGAAGTGTTAGGGTTAGGGTTCGGGCTAGGGTTAGGGTTAGGGGACGGGGACGGTTTAGGGTCCAGGTGAGGGTACGGCAACGCTTTAGGGGGAGCGTGCGTGTGAGGGCGTGGGTTAGTGTTAGCGTACGGGTTAGGATTAGGGGACGTGTGAGGGTCAGGCTTCGTGGAAGGGTTAGGGTTAGGGTTCGGGCTAGGATTAGGGTTAGGGGATGGGGACGGTTTAGGGTCCAGGTGAGGGTACGGCAAAGCTTTAGGGGGAGCGTGCATGTGAGGGCGCGGGTTAGTGTTAGCGTACGGGTTAGGATTAGGGGACGGGTGAGGGTCAGGCTTCGGGGAAGGGTTAGGGTTAGGGTTCGGGCTACGGTTAGGGTTACGGGACAGGGACGGTTTAGCGTCCAGGTGAGGGTACGGCAATGCTTTAGGGGGAGCGTGCGTGTGAGGGCGCGGGTTAGTGTTAGCGTACGGGTTAGGATTAGGGGACGGGTGAGGGACAGGCTTCGGGGAAGGGTTAGGGTTAGGGTTCGGGCTAGGGTTAGGGTTAGGGGACGGGGACGGTTTAGGGTCCAGGTGAGGGTACGGCAACGCTTTAGGGGGACCGGGCGTGTGGGGGCGCGGGTTAGTGTTAGCGTACGGGTTAGGATTAGGGGACGGGTGAGGGTCAGGCTTCGGGGAAGGGTTAGGGTTAGGGTTCGGGCTAGGGTTAGGGTTAGGGGACGGGGACGGTTTAGGGTCCAGGTGAGGGTACGGCAAAGCTTTAGGGGGAGCGTGTGTGTGAGGGCGCGGGTTAGGGTTAGCGTATGGCTTAGGATTAGGGGACGGGTGAGGGTCATGCTTCGGGGAAGGTTTAAAGTTAGGATTCGGGCTAGGGTTAGGGTTAGGTGACGGGGACGGTTTAGGGTCCAGGTGAGGGTACGGCAACGCTTTAGGGGGAGCGTGCGTGTGAGGGCGCGGTGTAGTGTTAGCGTACGGGTTAGGATTAGGGGACGGGTGAGGGTCAGGCTTCGGGGAAGGGTTAGGGTTAGGGTTCGGGCTAGGGTTAGGGTTAGGTGACGGGGACGGTTTAGGGTCCAGGTGAGGGTACGGCAACGCTTTAGGGGGAGCGTGCGTGTGAGGGCGCGGGGTAGTGTTAGCGTACGGGTTACGATTAGGGGACGGGTGAGGGTCAGGCTTCGGGGAAGGGTTAGGGTTAGGGTTCGGGCTACGGTTAGGGTTACGGGACAGGGACGGTTTAGGGTCCAGGTGAGGGTACAGCAACGCTTTAGGGGGAGCGTGCGTGTGAGGGCGCCAGTTAGTGTTAGCGTACGGGTTAGGATTAGGGGACGGGTGAGGGACAGGCTTCGGGGAAGGGTTAGGGTTAGGGTTCGGGCTAGAGTTAGGGTTAGGGGACGGGGACGGTTTAGGGTCCAGGTGAGGGTACGGCAACGCTTTAGGGGGACCGTGCGTGTGGGGGCGCGGGTTAGTGTTAGCGTACGGGTTAGGATTAGGGGACGGGTGCGGGTCAGGCTTCGGGGAAGGGTTAGGGTTAGGGTTCGGGCTAGGGTTAGGGTTAGGGGACGGGGACGGTTTAGGGTCCAGGTGAGGGTACGGCAACGCTTTAGGGGGAGCGTGCGTGTGAGGGCGCGGGTTAGTGTTAGCGTACGCGTTAGGATTAGGGAACGGGTGAGGGTCAGGCTTCAGGGAAGGGTTAGGGTTAGGGTTCGGGCTAGGGTTAGGGTTAGGGGACGGGGACTGTTTAGGGTCCAGGTGAGGGTACGGCAACGCTTTAGGGGGAGCGTGCGTCTGAGGGCGCGGGTTAGTGTTAGCGTACGGGTTAGGATTAGGGGACAGGTGACGGTCAGGCTTCGGGGAAGGGTTAGGGTTAGGGTTCGGGCTAGGGTTAGGGTTAGGGGACGGGGACGGTTTAGGGTCCAGGAGAGGGTATGGCAACGCTTTAGGGGGAGCGTGCGTGTGAGGGCGCAGGTTAGTGTTAGCGTACGGGTTAGGATTAGGGGACGGGTGAGGGTCAGGCTTCGGGGAAGGGTTAGGGTTAGGGTTCGGGCTAGGGTTAGGGTTAGGGGACGGGGACGGTTTAGGGTCCAGGTGAGGGTACGGCAACGCTTTAGGGGGAGCGTGCGTGTGAGGGCGCGGGGTAGTGTTAGCGTACGGGTTAGGATTAGGGGACGGGTGAGGGTCAGGCTTCGGGGAAGGGTTAGGGTTAGGGTTCGGGCTAGGGTTAGGGTTACGGGACTGGGACGGTTTAGGGTCCAGGTGAGGGTACGGCAACGCTTTAGGGGGAGCGTGCGTGTGAGGGCGCGGGTTAGTGTTAGCGTACGGGTTAGGATTAGGGGACGGGTGAGGGTCAGGCTTCGGGGAAGGGTTAGGGTTAGGGTTAGAGGACGGGGACGGTTTAGGGTCCAGGTGAGGGTACGGCAACGCTTTATGGGAAGCGTGCGTGTGAGGGCGCGCGGTAGTGTTAGCGTACGGGTTAGGATTAGGGGACGGGTGGGGGTCAGGCTTCGGGGAAGGGTTAGGGTTAGGTTTCGGGCTAGAGTTAGGGTTAGGGGACGGGGATGATTTAGGGTCCAGGTGAGGGTACGGCAATGCTTTAGGTGGAGCGAGCGTGTGAGGGCGCGGGTTAGTGTTAGCGTACGGGTGAGGATTAGGGGACGTGTGAGGGTCAGTCTTCGGGGAAGGGTTAGGTTTAGGGTTCGGGCTAGGGTTAGGGTTAGGGGACGGGGACGGTTTAGGGTCCAGGTGAGGGTACGGCAACGCTTTAGGGGGAGCGTGCGTGTGAGGGCGCGGGTTAGTGTTAGCGTACGGGTTAGGATTAGGGGACGTGTGAGGGTCAGGCTTCGGGGAAGGGTTAGGGTTAGGGTTCGGGCTAGGGTTAGGGTTAGGGGATGGGGACGGTTTAGGGTCCAGGTGAGGGTACGGCAACGCTTTAGGGGGAGCGTGCGTGTGAGGGCGCGGGTTAGTGTTAGCGTACGGGTTAGGATTAGGGGACGGGTGAGGGTCAGGCTTCGGGGAAGGGTTAGGGTTAGGGTTAGAGGACGGGGACGGTTTAGGGTCCAGGTGAGGGTACGGCAACGCTTTATGGGAAGCGTGCGTGTGAGGGCGCGGGGTAGTGTTAGCGTACGGGTTAGGATTAGGGGACGGGTGGGGGTCAGGCTTCGGGGAAGGGTTAGGGTTAGGTTTCGGGCTAGAGTTAGGGTTAGGGGACGGGGATGATTTAGGGTCCAGGTGAGGGTACGGCAATGCTTTAGGTGGAGCGAGCGTGTGAGGGCGCGGGTTAGTGTTAGCGTACGGGTGAGGATTAGGGGACGTGTGAGGGTCAGGCTTCGGGGAAGGGTTAGGTTTAGGGTTCGGGCTAGGGTTAGGGTTAGGGGACGGGGACGGTTTAGGGTCCAGGTGAGGGTACGGCAACGCTTTAGGGGGAGCGTGCGTGTGAGGGCACGGGTTAGTGTTAGCGTACGGGTTAGGATTAAGGGACGTGTGAGGGTCAGGCTTCGGGGAAGGGTTAGGGTTAGGGTTCGGGCTAGGGTTAGGGTTAGGGGATGGGGACGGTTTAGGGTCCAGGTGAGGGTACGGCAACGCTTTAGGGGGAGCGTGCGTGTGAGGGCGCGGGTTAGTGTTAGCGTACGGGTTAGGATTAGGGGACGGGTGAGGGTCAGGCTTCGGGGAAGGGTTAGGGTTAGGGTTCGGGCTAGGGTTAGGGTTAGGACCGGGGACGGTTTAGGGTCCAGGTGAGGGTACGGCAACGCTTTAGGGGGAGCGTGCGTGTGAGGGCGCGGGTTAGTGTTAGCGTACGGGTTAGGATTAGGGGACGGGGGAGGGTCAGGCTTCGGGGAAGCGTTACGGTTAGGGTTCGGGCTAGGGTTAGGGTTAGGGGACGGGGACGGTTTAGGGTCCAGGTGAGGGTACGGCAACGCTTTAGGCAGAGCGAGCGTGTGAGGGCGCGGGTTAGTGTTAGCGTACGGGTGAGGATTAGGGTACGTGTGAGGGTCAGGCTTCGGGGAAGTGTTAGGGTTAGGGTTCGGGCTAGGGTTAGGGTTAGGGGACGGGGACGGTTTAGGGTCCAGGTGAGGGTACGGCAACGCTTTAGGGGGAGCGTGCGTGTGAGGGCGCGGGTTAGTGTTAGCGTACGGGTTAGGATTAGGGGACGTGTGAGGGTCAGGCTTCGGGGAAGGGTTAGGGTTAGGGTTCGGGCTAGGGTTAGGGTTAGGGGATGGGGACGGTTTAGGGTCCAGGTGAGGGTACGGCAAAGCTTTAGGGGGAGCGTTCGTGTGAGGGCGTGGGTTAGTGTTAGCGTACAGGTTAGGATTAGGGGACGGGTGAGGGTCAGGCTTCGGGGAAGGGTTAGGTTTAGGGTTCGGGCTAGGGTTAGGGTTAGGACCGGGGACGGTTTAGGGTCCAGGTGATGGTACGGCAACGCTTTAGGGGGAGCGTGCGTGTGAGGGCGCGGGTTAATGTTAGCATACGGCTTAGGATTAGGGGACGGGTGAGGGTCAGGCTTCGGGGAAGGGTTAGGGTTAGGGTTCGGGCTAGGGTTAGGGTTAGGGGACGGGGACGGTTTAGGGTCCAGGTGAGGGTACGGCAACGCTTTAGGGGGAGCGTGCGTGTGAGGGTGCGGGTTAGTGTTAGCGTACGGGTTAGGATTAGGGGACGTGTGAGGGTCAGGCTTCGGGGAAGGGTTAGGGTTAGGGTTCGGGCTAGGGTTAGGGTTAGGGGACGGGGACGGTTTAGGGTCCAGGTGAGGGTACGGCAACGCTTTAGGGGGAGCGTGCGTGTGAGGGTGCGGGTTAGTGTTAGCGTACGGGTGAGGATTAGGGGACGTGTGAGGGTCAGGCTTCGGGGAAGGGTTAGGGTTAGGGTTCGGGCTAGGGTTAGGGTTAGGGGATGGGGACGGTTTAGGGTCCAGGAGAGGGTACGGCAACGCTTTAGGGGGAGCGTGCGTGTGAGGGCGCGGGTTAGTGTTAGCGTATGGGTTAGGATTAGGGGACGGGTGAGGGTCAGGCTTCGGGGAAGGGTTAGGGTTAGGGTTCGGGCTAGGGTTAGGGTTAGGGGACGGGGACAGTTTAGGTTCCAGGTGAGGGTACGGCAACGCTTTAGGTGGAGCGTGCGTGTGAGGGCGCGGGTTAGTGTTAGCGTACGGGTTAGGATTAGGGGACGGGTGAGGGTCAGGCTTCGGGGAAGGGTTAGGGTTAGGGTTCGGGCTACGGTTAGGGTTAGGGGACGGGGACGGTTTAGCGTCCAGGTGAGGGTACGGCAATGCTTTAGGGGGAGCGTGCGTGTGAGGGCGCGGGTTAGTGTTAGCGTACGGGTTAGGATTAGGGGACGGGTGAGGGACAGGCTTCGGGGAAGGGTTAGGGTTAGGGTTCAGGCTAGAGTTAGGGTTAGGGGACGGGGACGGTTTAGGGTCCAGGTGAGGGTACGGCAACGCTTTAGGGGGACCGTGCGTGTGGGGGCGCGGGTTAGTGTTAGCGTACGGGTTAGGATTAGGGGACGGGTGCGGGTCAGGCTTCGGGGAAGGGTTAGGGTTAGGGTTCGGGCTAGGGTTAGGGTTAGGGGACGGGGACGGTTTAGGGTCCAGGTGAGGGTACGGCAACGCTTTAGGGGGAGGGTGCGTGTGAGGGCGTGGGTTAGTGTTAGCGTACGCGTTAGGATTAGGGAACGGGTGAGGGTCAGGCTTCAGGGAAGGGTTAGGGTTAGGGTTCGGGCTAGGGTTAGGGTTAGGGGATGGGGACGGTTTAGGGTCCAGGTGAGGGTACGGCAACGCTTTAGGGGGAGCGTGCGTGTGAGGGCGCGGGTTAGTGTTAGCGTACGGGTTAGGATTAGGGGACAGGTGACGGTCAGGCTTCGGGGAAGGGTTAGGGTTAGGGTTCGGGCTAGGGTTAGGGTTAGGGGACGGGGACGGTTTAGGGTCCAGGAGAGGGTACGGCAACGCTTTAGGGGGAGCGTGCGTGTGAGGGCGCGGGTTAGTGTTAGCGTACGGGTTAGGATTAGTGGATGGGTGAGGGTCAGGCTTCGGGGAAGGGTTAGGGTTAGGGTTCGGGCTAGGGTCAGGGTTAGGGGACGGGGGCGGTTTAGGGTCCAGGTGAGTGTACGGCAACGCTTTAGGGGGAGCGTGCGTGTGAGGGCACGGGTTAGTGTTAGCGTACGGGTTAGGATTAGGGGACGGGTGAGGGTCAGGCTTCGGGGAAGGGTTAGGGTTAGGGTTAGGGGACGGGGACGGTTTAGGGTCCAGGTGAGGGTACGGCAACGCTTTAGGGGAAGCGTGCGTGTGAGGGCGCGGGGTAGTGTTAGCGTACGGGTTAGGATTAGGGGACGGGTGAGGGTCAGGCTTCGGGGAAGGGTTAAGTTTAGGGTTCGGGCTAGGGTTAGGGTTAGGGGATGGGGAAGGTTTAGGGTCCAGGTGAGGGTACGGCAACGCTTTAGGGGGAGCGTGCGTGTGAGGGCGCGGGTTAGTGTTAGCGTACGGGTTAGGATTAGGGGACGGGTGAGGGTCAGGCTTCGGGGAAGGGTTAGGGTTAGGGTTCGGGCTAGGGTTAGGGTTAGGACCGGGGACGGTTCAGGGTCCAGGTGAGGGTACGGCAACGCTTTAGGGGGAGCGTGCGTGTGAGGGCGCGGGTTAGTGTTAGTGTACGGGTTAGGATTAGGGGACGGGGGAGGGTCAGGCTTCGGGGAAGGGTTAGGGTTAGGGTTCGGGCTAGGGTTAGGGTTAGGGGACGGGGACGGTTTAGGGTCCAGGTGAGGGTACGGCAACGCTTTAGGGGGAGCGTGCGTGTGAGGGTGCGGGTTAGTGTTAGCGTACGGGTGAGGATTAGGGGACGTGTGAGGGTCAGGCTTCGGGGAAGGGTTAGGGTTAGGGTTCGGGCTAGGGTTAGGGTTAGGGGATGGAGACGGTTTAGGGTCCAGGTGAGGGTACGGCAACGCTTTAGGGGGAGCGTGCGTGTGAGGGCGCGGGTTAGTGTTAGCGTACGGGTTAGGATTAGGGGACGGGTGAGGGTCAGGCTTCGGGGAAGGGTTAGGGTTAGGGTTCGGGCTAGGGTTAGGGTTAGGATCGGGGACGGTTTAGGGTCCAGGTGAGGGTACTGCAACGCTTTAGGGGGAGCGTGCGTGTGAGGGCATGGGTTAGTGTTAGCGTACGGGTTAGGATTAGGGGACGGGTGAGGGTCAGGCTTCGGGGAAGGGTTAGGGTTAGGGTTCGGTCTAGGGTTAGGGTTAGGGGACGGGGACGGTTTAGGGTCCAGGTGAGGGTACGGCAACGCTTTAGGGGGAGCGTGCGTGTGAGGGCGCGGGTTAGTGTTAGCGTACGGGTTAGGATTAGGGGACGTGTGAGGGTCAGGCTTCGGGGAAGGGTTAGGGTTAGGGTTCGGCCTAGGGTTAGGGTTAGGGGATGGGGACGGTTTAGGGTCCAGGTGAGGGTACGGCAACGCTTTAGGGGGAGCGTGTGTGTGAGGGCGCGGGTTAGTGTTAGCGTACGGGATAGGATTAGGGGACGGGTGAGGGTCAGGCTTCGGGGAAGGGTTAGGGTTAGGGTTCGGGCTAGGGTTAGGGTTAGGACCGGGGACGGTTTAGGGTCCAGGTGAGGGTACGGCAACGCTTTAGGGGGAGCGTGCGTGTGAGGGCGCGGGTTAGTGTTAGCGTACGGGTTAGGATTAGGGGACGGGGGAGGGTCAGGCTTCGGGGAAGGGTTAGGGTTAGGGTTCGGGCTAGGGTTAGGGTTAGAGGACGGGGACGGTTTAGGGTCCAGGTGAGTGTACGGCAACGCTTTAGGGGGAGCGTGCGTGTGAGGGCGCGGGGTAGTGTTAGCGTACGGGTTAGGATTATGGGACGGGTGAGGGTCAGGCTTCGGGGAAGGGTTAGGGTTAGGGTTCGGGCTAGGATTAGGGTTAGGGGACGGGGACGGTTTAGGGTCCAGGTGAGGGTACGGCAACGCTTTAGGGGGAGCGTGCGTGTGAGGGCACGGGTTAGTGTTAGCGTACGGGTTAGGATTAGGGGACGGGTGAGGGTCAGGCTTCGGGGAAGGGTTAGGGTTAGGGGACGGGGACGGTTTAGGGTCCAGGTGAGGGTACGGCAACTCTTTAGGGGAAGCGTGCGTGTGAGCGCGCGGGGTAGTGTTAGCGTACGGGATAGGATTAGGGGACGGGTGAGGGTCAGGCTTCGGGGAAGGGTTAGGTTTAGGGTTCGGGCTAGGGTTAGGGTTAGGGGATGGGGACGGTTTAGGGTCCAGGTGAGGGTACGGCAACGCTTTAGGGGGAGCGTGCGTGTGAGGGCGCGGGTTAGTGTTAGCGTACGGGTTAGGATTAGGGGACGGGTGAGGGTCAGGCTTCGGGGAAGGGTTAGGGTTAGGGTTCGGGCTAGGGTTAGGGTTAGGACCGGGGACGGTTTAGGGTCCAGGTGAGGGTACGACAACGCTTTAGGGGGAGCGTGCGTGTGAGGGCGTGGGTTAGTGTTAGTGTACGGGTTAGGATTAGGGGACGGGGGAGGGCCAGGCTTCGGGGAATCGTTACGGTTAGGGTTCGGGCTAGGGTTAGGGTTAGGGGACGGGGACGGTTTAGGGTCCAGGAGAGGGTACGGCAACGCTTTAGGCAGAGCGAGCATGTGAGGGCGCGGGTTAGTGTTAGCGTACGGGTGAGGATTAGGGTACGTGTGAGGGTCAGGCTTCGGGGAAGGGTTAGGGTTAGGTTTCGGGTTAGGGTTAGGGTTAGGGGACGGGGACGGTTTAGGGTCCAGGTGAGGGTACGGCAACGCTTTAGGGGGAGCGTGCGTGTGAGGGTGTGGGTTAGTGTTAGCGTACGGGATAGGATTAGGGGACGTGTGAGGGTCAGGCTTCGGGGAAGGGTTAGGGTTAGGGTTCGGGCTAGGGTTAGGGTTAGGGGATGGGGACGGTTTAGGGTCCAGGTGAGGGTACGGCAACGCTTTAGGGGGAGCGTGCGTGTGAGGGCGCGGGTTAGTGTTAGCGTACGGGTTAGGATTAGGGGACGGGTGAGGGTCAGGCTTCGGGGAAGGGTTAGGGTTAGGGTTCGGGCTAGGGTTAGGGTTAGGATCGGGGACGGTTTAGGGTCCAGGTGAGGGTACTGCAACGCTTTAGGGGGAGCGTGCGTGTGAGGGCGCGGGTTAGTGTTAGCGTACGGGTTAGGATTAGGGGACGGGTGAGGGTCAGGCTTCGGGGAAGGGTTAGGGTTAGGGTTCGGGCAAGGGTTACGGTTAGGGGACGAGGACGGTTTAGGGTCCAGGTGAGGGTACGGCAATGCTTTAGGGGGAGCGTGCGTGTGAGAGCACGGGTTAGTGTTAGCGTACGGGTTAGGATTAGGGGACGGGTGAGGGTCAGGCTTCGGGGAAGGGTTAGGGTTAGGGTTCGGGCTAGGGTTAGGGTTAGGGGACGGGGACGGTTTATAGTCCAGGTGAGGGTACGGCAACGCTTTAGGGGGAGCGTGCGTGTGAGGGTGCGCGTTAGTGTTAGCGTACGGCTTAGGATTACGGGACGGGTGAGGGTCAGGCTTCGGGGAAGTGTTAGGGTAAGGGTTCGGGCTAGGGTTAGGGTTAGCGGACGGGGACGGTTTAGGGTCCAGGTGAGGGTACGGCAACGCTTTAGGGTGAGCGTGCGTGTGAGGGCGCGGGTTAGTGTTAGCGTACGGGTTAGGATTAGGGGACGGGTGAGGGTCAGGCTTCGGGGAAGGGTTAGGCTTAGGGTTCGGGCTAGGTTTAGGGTTAGGGGACGGGGACGGTTTAGGGTCCAGGTGAGGGTACGGCAACGTTTTAGGGGGAGCGTGCGTGTGAGGGCGCGGGTTAGTGTTAGCATACGGGTTCGGATTAGGGGACGGGTGAGGGTCAGGCTTCGGGGAAGGGTTAGGGTTAGGGTTCGGGCTAGGGTTAGGGTTAGGGGACGGGGACGGTTTAGGGTCCAGGTGAGGGTACGGCAACGCTTTAGGGGGAGCGTGCGTGTGAGGGCGTGGGTTAGTGTTAGCGTACGGGTTAGGATTAGGGGACGGGTGAGGGTCAGGCTTCGGGTAAGGGTTAGGGTTAGGGTTCGGGCTAGGGTTAGGGTTAGGGGACGGGGACGGTTTAGGGTCCAGGTGAGGGTACGGCAACGCTTTAGGGGGAGCGTGCGTGTGAGGGCGCGGGTTAGTGTTAGCGTACGGGTTAGGATTAGGGGACGGGTGAGGGTGAGGCTTCGGGGAAGGGTTAGTGTTAGGGTTCGGGCTAGGGTTAGGGTTAGGGGACGGGGACGGTTTAGGGTCCAGGTGAGGGTACGGCAATGCTTTAGGGGGAGCGTGCGTGTGAGGGCGCGGGTTAGTGTTAGCGTACGGGTCAGGATTAGGGGACGGGTGAGGGTCAGGCTTCTGGGAAGGGTTAGGGTTAGGGTTCGGGCTAGGGTTAGGGTTAGGGGACGGGGACGGTTTAGGGTCCAGGTGAGGGTACGGCAACGCTTTAGGGGGAGCGTGCGTGTGAGGGCGCGGGTTAGTGTTAGCGTACGGGTTAGGATTAGGGGACGGGAGAGGGTCAGGCTTTGGGGAAGGGTTAGGGTTAGGGTTCGGGCTAGGGTTAGGGTTAGGGGACGGGGACGGTTTAGGGTCCAGGTGAGGGTACGGCAACGCTTTAGGGGGAGCGTGCGTGTGAGGGCGCGGGTTAGTGTTAGCGTACGGGTTAGGATTAGGGGACGGGTGAGGGTCACGCTTCGGGGAAGGGTTAGGGTTAGGGTTCGGGCTAGGGTTAGGGTTAGGGGACGGGGACGGTTTAGTGTCCAGGTGAGGGTACGGCAACGCTTTAGGGGGAGCGTGCGTGTGAGGGCGCGGGTTAGTGTTAGCGTACGGGTTAGGATTAGGGGACGGGTGAGGCTCAGGCTTCGGGGAAGGGTTAGGGTTATGGTTCGGGCTAGGGTTAGGGTTAGGGGACGGGGACGGTTTAGGGTCCAGGTGAGGGTACGGCAACACTTTAGGGGGAGCGTGCATGTGAGGGCGCGGGTTAGTGTTAGTGTACGGGTTAGGATTAGGGGACGGGTGAGGGTCAGGCTTCGGGGAAGGGTTAGGGTTAGGGTTCGGGCTAGGGTTAGGGTTAGGGGACGGGGACGGTTTAGGGTCCAGGTGAGGGTACGGCAACGCTTTAGGGGGAGCGTGCATGTGAGGGCGCGTGTTAGTGTTAGCGTACGGGTTAGGATTAGGGGACGGGTGAGGGTCAGGCTTCGGGGAAGGGTTAGGGTTAGGGTTCGGGCTAGGGTTAGGGTTAGGGGACGGGGATGGTTTAGTGTCCAGGTGAGGGTACGGCAACGCTTTAGGGGGAGCGTGCGTGTGAGGGCGCGGGTTAGTGTTAGTGTACGGGTTAGGATTAAGGGACGGGTGAGGGTCAGGCTTCGGGGAAGTGTTAGGGTTAGGGTTCGGGCTAGGGTTAGGCTTAGGGGACGGGGACGGTTTAGGGTCCAGGTGAGGGAACGGCAACGCTTTAGGTGGAGCGTGCGTGTGAGGGCGTGGGTTAGTGTTAGCGTACGGGTTAGGATTAGGGGAGGGGCGAGGGTCATGCTTCGGGGAAGGGTTAGGGTTAGTGTTCGGGCTAGGGTTAGGGTTAGGGGACGGGGACGGTTTAGTGTCCAGGTGAGGGTACGGCAACGCTTTAGGGGGAGCGTGCGTGTGAGGGCGCGGTTTAGTGTTAGCGTACGGGTCAGGATTAGGGGACGGGTGAGGGTCAGGCTTCGGGGAAGGGTTAGGGTTAGGGTTCGGGCTAGGGTTAGGGTTAGGGGACGGGGACGGTTTAGGGTCCAGGTGAGGGTACGGCAACGCTTTAGGGGGAGCGTGCGTGTGAGGGCGCAGGGTAGTTATAGCGTACGGGTTAGTATTATGGGACGGGTGAGGGTCAGGCTTCGGGGAAGTGTTAGGGTTAGGGTTCGGGCTAGGGTTAGGGTAAGGGGACGGGGACGGTTTAGGGTCCAGGTGAGGGTACGGCAACGCTTTAGGGGGAGCGTGCGTGTGAGTGCGCGGGTTAGTGTTAGCGTACGGGTTAGGATTAGGGGACGGGTGAGGGTCAGGCTTCGGGGAAGGGTTAGGGTTAGGGTTCGGGCTAGGGTTAGGGTTAGGGGACGGGGACGGTTTAGTGTCCAGGTGAGGGTACGGCAACGCTTTAGGGGGAGCATGCTTGTGAGGGCGCGTGTTAGTGTTAGTGTACGGGTTAGGATTAAGGGACGGGTGACGGTCAGGCTTCGGGGAAGGGTTAGGGTTAGGGTTCGGGCTAGGGTTAGGGTTCGGGGACGGGGACGGTTTAGGTTCCAGGTGAGGGGACGGCAACGCTTTAGGGGGAGCGTGCGTGTGAGGGCGCGGGTTAGTGTTAGCGTACGGGTTAGGATTAGGGGACGTGTGAGGGTCAGGCTTCGGGGAAGGGTTAGGGTTAGGGTTCGGGCTAGGGTTAGGGTTAGGGGATGGGGACGGTTTAGGGTCCAGGTGAGGGTACGGCAACGCTTTAGGGGGAGCGTGCGTGTGAGGGCGCAGGTTAGTGTTAGCGTACGGGTTAGGATTAGGGGACGGGTGAGGGTCAGGCTTCGGGGAAGGGTTAGGGTTAGGGTTAGGAGACTGGGACGGTTTAGGGTCCAGGTGAGGGTACGGCAACGCTTTAGGGGAAGCGTGCGTGTGAGGGCGCGGGGTAGTGTTAGCGTACGGGTTAGTATTAGGGGACGGGTGAGGGTCAGGCTTCGGGGAAGGGTTAGGGTTAGGGTTCGGGCTAGGGTTTGGGTTAGGACCGGGGACAGTTTAGGGTCCAGGTGAGGGTACGGCAACGCTTTAGGGGGAGCGTGCGTGTGAGGGCGCGGGTTAGTGTTAGCGTACGGGTTAGGATTAGGGGACGGCTGAGGGTCAGGCTTCGGGGAAGGGTTAGGGTTAGGGTTCGGGCTAGGGTTAGGGTTAGGGGATGGGGACGGTTTAGGGTACAGGTGAGGGTACGGCAACGCTTTAGGGGGAGCGTGCGTGTGAGAGCGCGGGTTAGTGTTAGCGTACGGGTTAGGATTAGGGGACGGGTGAGGGTCAGGCTTCGGGGAATGGTTAGGGTTAGGGTTAGGGGACGGGGACGGTTTAGGGTCCAGGTGAGGGTATGGCAACGCTTTAGGGGCAGCGTGCGTGTGAGGGCGCGGGGTAGTGTTAGCGTACGGGTTAGGATTAGGGGACGGGTGAGGGTCAGGCTTCGGGGAAGGGTTAGGGTTAGGGTTCGGGCTAGGGTTAGGGTTAGGGGACGGGGACGGTTTAGGGTCCAGGTGAGGGTACGGCAACGCTTTAGGGGGAGCGTGCGTGTGAGGGCGTGGGTTAGTGTTAGCGTACGGGTTAGGATTAGGGGACGGGTGAGGCTCAGGCTTCGGGGAAGGGTTAGGGTTAGGGTTCGGGCTAGGGTTAGGGTTAGGGGACGGGGACGGTTTAGGGTCCAGGTGAGGGTACGGCAACGCTTTAGGGGGAGCGTGCGTGTGAGGGCGCGGGTTAGTGTTAGCGTACGGGTTAGGATTAGGGGACGGGTGAGGGTCAGGCTTCGGGGAAGGGTTAGGGTCAGGGTTCGGGCTAGGGTTAGGGTTAGGGGACGGGGAAGGTTTAGGGTCCAGGTGAGGGTACGGCAACGCTTTAGGGGGAGCGTGCGTGTGAGGGCGCGGGTTAGTGTTAGCGTACGGGTTAGGATTAGGGGACGGGTGAGGGTCAGGCTTCGGGGAAGTGTTAGGGTTAGGGTTCAGGCTAGGGTTAGGGTTAGGGGACGGGGACGGTTTAGTGTCCAGTTGAGGGTACGGCAACGCTTTAGGGGGAGCGTGCGTGTGAGGGCGCGGGTTAGTGTTAGCGTACGGGTTAGGATTAGGGGACGGGTGAGGGTCAGGCTTCGGTGAAGGGTTAGGGTTAGGGTTCGGGCTAGGGTTAGGGTTAGGGGATGGGGACGGTTTAGGGTCCAGGTGAGGGTACGGCAACGCTTTAGGGGGAGCGTGCGTGTGAGGGCGTGGGTTAGTGTTAGCGTACGGGGTAGGATTAGGGGACGGGTGAGGGTCAGGCTTCGGGGAAGGGTTAGGGTTAGGGTTCGGGCTAGGGTTAGGGTTCGGGGACGGGGACGGTTTAGGGTCCAGGTGAGGGTACGGCAACGCTTTAGGGGGAGCGTGCGTGTGAGGGCGCGTGTTAGTGTTAGCGTACGGGTTAGGATTAGGGGACGGGTGAGGGTCAGGCTTCGGGGAAGGGTTAGAGTTAGGGTTCGGGCTAGGGTTAGGGTTAGGGGACGGGGACGGTTTCGGGTCCAGGTGAGGGTACGGCAACGGTTTAGGGGAGCGTGCGTGTGAGGGCGCGGGTTAGTGTTAGCGTACGGGTTAGGATTAGGGGACGGGTGAGGGTCAGGCTTCGGGGAAGCGTTAGAGTTAGGGTTCGACTAGGGTTAGGGTTAGGGGACGGGGACGGTTTAGGGTCCAGGTGAGGGTACGGCAAAGCTTTAGGGGGAGCGTGCGTGTGAGGGCGCGGTTTAGTGTTAGCGTACGGGTTAGGATTAGGGGACGGGTGTGGGTCATGCTTCGGGGAAGGGTTAGGGTTAGGGTTCGGGCTAGGGTTAGGGTTAGGGGACCTGGACGGTTTAGGGTCCAGGTGAGGGTACGGCAACGCTTTAGGGGGAGCGTGCGTGTGAGGGCGCGGGTTAGTGTTAGCGTATGGGTTAGGATTAGGGGACGGGTGAGGGTCAGGCTTCGGGGAAGGGTTAGGGTTAGGGTTCGGGCAAGGGTTACGGTTAGGGGACGAGGACGGTTTAGGGTCCAGGTGAGGGTACGGCAATGCTTTAGGGGGAGCGTGCGTGTGAGAGCACGGGTTAGTGTTAGCGTACGGGTTAGGATTAGGGGACGGGTGAGGGTCAGGCTTCGGGGAAGGGTTAGGGTTAGGGTTCGGGCTAGGGTTAGGGTTAGGGGACGGGGACGGTTTATAGTCCAGGTGAGGGTACGGCAACGCTTTAGGGGGAGCGTGCGTGTGAGGGTGCGCGTTAGTGTTAGCGTACGGCTTAGGATTACGGGACGGGTGAGGGTCAGGCTTCGGGGAAGTGTTAGGGTAAGGGTTCGGGCTAGGGTTAGGGTTAGCGGACGGGGACGGTTTAGGGTCCAGGTGAGGGTACGGCAACGCTTTAGGGTGAGCGTGCGTGTGAGGGCGCGGGTTAGTGTTAGCGTACGGGTTAGGATTAGGGGACGGGTGAGGGTCAGGCTTCGGGGAAGGGTTAGGCTTAGGGTTCGGGCTAGGGTTAGGGTTAGGGGACGGGGACGGTTTAGGGTCCAGGTGAGGGTACGGCAACGTTTTAGGGGGAGCGTGCGTGTGAGGGCGCGGGTTAGTGTTAGCATACGGGTTCGGAGTAGGGGACGGGTGAGGGTCAGGCTTCGGGGAAGGGTTAGGGTTAGGGTTCGGGCTAGGGTTAGGGTTAGGGGACGGGGACGGTTTAGGGTCCAGGTGAGGGTACGGCAAAGCTTTAGGGGGAGCGTTCGTGTGAGGGCGTGGGTTAGTGTTAGCGTACGGGTTAGGATTAGGGGACGGGTGAGGGTCAGGCTTCGGGGAAGGGTTAGGGTTAGGGTTCGGGCTAGGGTTAGGGTTAGGGGACGGGGACGGTTTAGGGTCCAGGTGAGGGTACGGCAACGCTTTAGGGGGAGCGTGCGTGTGAGGGCGCGGGTTAGTGTTAGCGTACGGGTTAGGATTAGGGGACGGGTGAGGGTCAGGCTTCGGGGAAGGGTTAGGGTTAGGGTTCGGGCTAGGGTTAGAGTTAGGGGACGGGGATGGTTTCGGGTCCAGGTGAGGGTACGGCAACGCTTTAGGGGGAGCGTGCGTGTGAGGGCTCGGGGTAGTGTTAGCGTACGGGTTAGGATTAGGGGACGGGTGAGGGTCAGGCTTCGGGGAAGGGTTAGGGTTAGGGTTCGGGCTAGGGTTAGGGTTAGGGGATGGGGACGGTTTAGGGTCCAGGTGAGGGTACGGCAACGCTTTAGGGGGACCGTGCGTGTGAGGGCGCGGGTTAGTGTTAGCGTACGGGTTAGGATTAGGGGACGGGTGAGGGTCAGGCTTCGGGGAAGGGTTAGGGTTAGGGTTCGGGCTAGGGTTAGGGTTAGGGGACGGGGACGGTTTAGGGTCCAGGTGAGGGTACGGCAACGCTTTAGGGGGAGCGTGGGTGTGAGGGCGCGGGTTAGTGTTAGCGTATGGGTTAGGATTAGGGGACGGGTGAGGGTCAGGCTTCGGGGAAGGTTTAGGGTTAGGGTTCGGGGTAGGGTTATGGTTAGGGGACGGGGACGGTTTAGGGTCCAGGTGAGGGTACGGCAACGCTTTAGGGGGAGCGTGCATGTGAGGGCGCGGGTTAGTGTTAGCGTACGGGTTAGGATTAGGGGACGGGTGAGGGTCAGGCTTCGGGGAAGGGTTAGGGTTAGGGTTCGGGCTAGGGTTAGGGTTAGGGGACGGGGACGGTTTAGGGTCCAGGTGAGGGTGCGGCAACGCTTTAGGGGGAGCGTGCGTTTGAGGGCGCGGGTTAGTGTTAGCGTACGGGTTAGGATTAGGGGACGGGTGAGGGTCAGGCTTCGGGGAAGGGTTAGGGTTAGGGTTATGCTAGGGTTAGGGTTAGGGGACGGAGACGGTTTAGGGTCCAGGTGAGGGGACGGCAACGCTTTAGGGGGAGCGTGCGTGTGAGGGCGCGGGTTAGTGTTAGCGTACGGGTTAGAATTAGGGGACGGGTGAGGGTCACGCTTCGGGGAAGGGATAGGGTTAGGGTTCGGGCTAGGGTTAGGGTTAGGGGATGGGGACGGTTTAGGGTCCAGGTGAGGGTACGGCAACGCTTTAGGGGGAGCGTGCATGTGAGGGCGCGGGTTAGTGTTAGCGTACGGGTTAGGATTAGGGGACGGGTGAGGGTCAGGCTTCGGGGAACGGTTAGGGTTATGGTTCGGGCTAGGGTTAGGGTTAGGGGACGGGGACGGTTTAGGGTCCAGGTGAGGGTACGGCAACGCTTTAGGGGGAGCGTGCGTGTGACGCCGCGGGTTAGTGTTAGCGTACGGGTTAGGATTATGGGACGGGTGAGGGTCAGGCTTCGGGGAAGGGTTAGGGTTAGGGTTAGGGGACGGGGACGGTTTAGGGTCCAGGTGAGGGTACGGCAACGCTTTAGGTGAAGCGTGCGTGTGAGGGCGCGGGGTAGTGTTAGCGTACGGGTTAGGATTAGGGGACGGGTGAGGGTCAGGCTTCGGGGAAGGGTTAGGGTCAGGGTTCGGGCTAGGGTTAGGGTTAGGGAACGGGGACGGTTTAGTGTCCAGGTGAGGGTACGGCAACGCTTTAGGGGGAGCGTGCGTGTGAGGGCGTGGGTTAGTGTTAGCGTACGGGTTAGGATTAGGGGACGGGTGAGGGTCAGGCTTCGGGGAAGGGTTAGGGTTAGGGTTCGGGCTAGGGTTAGGGTTAGGGGATGGGGACGGTTTAGGGTCCAGGTGAGGGTACGGCAACGCTTTAGGGGGATCGTGCGTGTGAGGGCGTGGGTTAGTGTTAGCGTACGGGTTAGGATTAGGGGACGGTTGAGGCTCAGGCTTCGGGGAAGGGTTAGGGTTAGGGTTCGGGCTAGGGTTAGGGTTCGGGGACGGGGACGGTTTAGGGTCCAGGTGAGGGTACGGCAACGCTTTAGGGGGAGCGTGCGTGTGAGGGCGCGTGTTAGTGTTAGCGTACGTGTTAGGATTAGGGGACGGGTGAGGGTCAGGCTTCGGGGAAGGGTTAGGGTTAGGGTTCGGGCTAGGGTTAGGGTTAGGGGACGGGGACGGTTTCGGGTCCAGGTGAGGGTACGGCAACGCTTTAGGGGGAGCGTGCGTGTGAGAGCGCGGGTTAGTGTTAGCGTACGGGTTAGGATTAGGGGACGGGTGAGGGTCAGGCTGCGGGGAAGCGTTAGAGTTAGGTTTCGACTAGGGTTAGGGTTAGGGGACGGGGACGGTTTAGGGTGCAGGTGAGGGTACGGCAAAGCTTTAGGGGGAGCGTGCGTGTGAGGGCGCGGGTTAGTGTTAGCGTACGGGTTAGGATTAAGGGACGGGTGAGGGTCAGGCTTCTGGGAAGGGTTAGGGTTAGGGTTCGGGCTAGGGTTAGGGTTAGGGGACGGGGACGGTTTAGGGTCCAGGTGAGGGTACGGCAACGCTTTAGGGGGAGCGTGCGTGTGAGGGCGCGGGTTAGTGTTAGCGTACGGGTTAGGTTTAGGGGACGGGTGAGGGTCAGGCTTCGGGGAAGGGTTAGGGTTAGGTTTCGGGCTAGGGTTAGGGTTAGGGGACGGGGACGGTTTAGGGTCCAGGTGAGCATACGGCAATGCTTTAGGGGGAGCGTGCGTGTGAGGGCGCGGGTTAGTGTTAGCGTACGGGTTAGGATTAGGGGACGGGTGAGGGTCAGGCTTCGGGGAAGGGTTAGGGTTAGGGTTCGGGCTAGGGTTAGGGTTAGGGGACGGGGACGGTTTAGGGTCCAGGTGAGGGTACGGCAACGCTTTAGGGGGAGCGTGCGTGTGAGGGCGCGGGTTAGTGTTAGCGTACGGGTTAGGATTACGGTACGGGTGAGGGTCAGGCTTCGGGGAAGGGTTAGGGTTAGGGTTTGGGCTAGGGTTAGGGTTAGGGGACGGGGACGGTTTAAGGTCCAGGTGAGGGTACGGCAACGCTTTAGGGGGAGCGTGCGTGTGAGGGCGCGGGTTAGTGTTAGCGTACGGGTTAGGATTAGGGGACGGGTGAGGGTCAGGCTTCGGGGAAGGGTTAGGGTTAGGGTTCGGGCTAGGGTTAGTGTTAGGGGACGGTTTAGGGTCCAGCTGAGGGTACGGCAACGCTTTAGGGTGAGCGTGCGTGTGAGGGCGCGGGTTAGTGTTAGCGTACGGATTAGGATTAGGGTACGGGTGCGGGTCAGGCTTCGGGGAAGGGTTAGGGCTAGGGTTCGGGCTAGGGTTAGGGTTAGGGGACGGGGATGGTTTAGGGTCCAGGTGAGGGTATGGCAACGCTTTAGGGGGAGCGTGCGTGTGAGGGCGCGGGTTAGTGTTAGCGTACGGGTTAGGATTAGGGGACGGGTGAGGGTCAGCCTTCGGGGAAGTGTTAGGGTTAGGGTTCGGTCTAGGGTTAGGGTTAGGGGACGGGGACGGTTTAGGGTCCAGGTGAGGGTACGGCAACGCTTTAGGGGGAGCGTGCGTGTGAGGGCTCGGGTTAGTGTTAGCGTACGGGTTAGGATTAGGGGACGGGTGAGGGTCAGGCTTCGGGGAAGTGTTAGGGATAGGGTTCGGCTAGGGTTAGGGTTAGGGGACGGGGACGGTTTAGGGTCCAGGTGAGGGTACGGCAACGCTTTAGGGGGAGCGTGTGTGTGAGGGCGCGGGTTAGTGTTAGCGTACGGGTTAGGATTAGGGGACGGGTGAGGGTCAGGCTTCGGGGAAGGGTTAGGGTTAGGGTTCGGGCTAGGGTTAGGGTTAGGGGACGGGGACGGTTTAATGTCCAGGTGAGGGTACGGCAATGCTTTAGGGGGAGCGTGCGTGTGAGGGCGCGGGTTAGTGTTAGCGTACGGGTTAGGATTAGGGGACGGGTGAGGGTCAGTCTTCGGGGAAGGGTTAGGGTTAGGGTTCGGGCTAGGTTTAGGGTTAGGGGACGGGGACGGTTTAGGGTCCAGGTGAGGGTACGGCAACGCTTTAGGGGGAGCGTGCGTGTGAGGGCGCGCGATAGTGTTAGCGTACGGCTTAGGATTAGGGGACGGGTGAGGGTCAGGCTTCAGGGAAGGGTTAGGGTTAGGGTTCGGGCTAGGGTTAGGGTTAGGGGACGGGGACGGTTTAGGGTCCAGGTGAGGGTACGGCAACGCTTTAGGGGGAGCGTGCGTGTGAGGTCGCGTGTCAGTGTTAGCGTACGGGTTAGGATTAGGGGACGGGTGAGGGTCAGGCTTCGGGGAAGGGTTAGGGTTAGGGTTCGGGCTAGGGTTAGGGTTAGGGGACGGGGACGGTTTAGGGTCCAGGTGATGGTACGGCAACGCTTTACGGGGAGCGTGCGTGTGAGGGCGCGGGTTAGTGTTAGCGTACGGGTTAGGATTAGGGGACGGGTGAGGGTCAGGCTTCGGGGAAGGGTTAGGGTTAGGGTTCGGGCTAGGGTTAGGGTTAGGGGACGGGGACGGTTTAGGGTCCAGGTGAGGGTACGGCAACGCTTTAGGGTGAGCGTGCGTGTGAGGGCGTGGGTTAGTGTTAGCGTACGGATTAGGATTAGGGTACGGGTGCGGGTCAGGCTTCGGGGAAGGGTTAGGGCTAGGGTTCGGGCTAGGGTTAGGGTTAGGGGACGGGGATGGTTTAGGGTCCAGGTGAGGGTATGGCAACGCTTTAGGGGGAGCGTGCGTGTGAGGGCGCGGGTTAGTGTTAGCGTACGGGTTAGGATTAGGGGACGGGTGAGGGTCAGCCTTCGGGGAAGTGTTAGGGTTAGGGTTCGGTCTAGGGTTAGGGTTAGGGGACGGGGACGGTTTAGGGTCCAGGTGAGGGTACGGCAACGCTTTAGGGGGAGCGTGCGTGTGAGGGCGCGGGTTAGTGTTAGCGTACGGGTTAGGATTAGGGGACGGGTGAGGGTCAGGCTTCGGGGAAGGGTTAGGGTTAGGGTTCGGGCTAGGGTTAGGGTTAGGGGACGGGGACGGTTTAGGGTCCAGGTGAGGGTACGGCAACGCTTTAGGGGGAGCGTGCGTGTGAGGGCTCGGGTTGGTGTTAGCGTACGGGTTAGGATTAGGGGACGGGTGAGGGTCAGGCTTCGGGGAAGTGTTAGGGATAGGGTTCGGCTAGGGTTAGGGTTAGGGGACGGGGACGGTTTAGGGTCCAGGTGAGGGTACGGCAACGCTTTAGGGGGAGCGTGTGTGTGAGGGCGCGGGTTAGTGTTAGCGTACGGGTTAGGATTAGGGGACGGGTGAGGGTCAGGCTTCGGGGAAGGGTTAGGGTTAGGGTTCGGGCTAGGGTTAGGGTTAGGGGACGGGGACGGTTTAATGTCCAGGTGAGGGTACGGCAATGCTTTAGGGGGAGCGTGCGTGTGAGGGCGCGGGTTAGTGTTAGCGTACGGGTTAGGATTAGGGGACGGGTGAGGGTCAGTCTTCGGGGAAGGGTTAGGGTTAGGGTTCGGGCTAGGTTTAGGGTTAGGGGACGGGGACGGTTTAGGGTCCAGGTGAGGGTACGGCAACGCTTTAGGGGGAGCGTGCGTGTGAGGGCGCGCGATAGTGTTAGCGTACGGCTTAGGATTAGGGGACGGGTGAGGGTCAGGCTTCAGGGAAGGGTTAGGGTTAGGGTTCGGGCTAGGGTTAGGGTTAGGGGACGGGGACGGTTTAGGGTCCAGGTGAGGGTACGGCAACGCTTTAGGGGGAGCGTGCGTGTGAGGTCGCGTGTCAGTGTTAGCGTACGGGTTAGGATTAGGGGACGGGTGAGGGTCAGGCTTCGGGGAAGGGTTAGGGTTAGGGTTCGGGCTAGGGTTAGGGTTAGGGGACGGGGACGGTTTAGGGTCCAGGTGATGGTACGGCAACGCTTTACGGGGAGCGTGCGTGTGAGGGCGCGGGTTAGTGTTAGCGTACGGGTTAGGATTAGGGGACGGGTGAGGGTCAGGCTTCGGGGAAGGGTTAGGGTTAGGGTTCGGGCTAGGGTTAGGGTTAGGGGACGGGGACGGTTTAGGGTCCAGGTGAGGGTACGGCAACGCTTTAGGGGGAGCGTGCGTGTGAGGGCGCGGGTTAGTGTTAGCGTACGGGTTAGGATTAGGGGACGTGTGAGGGTCATGCTTCGGGGAAGGGTTAGGGTTCGGGCTAGGGTTAGGGTTAGGGGACGGGGACGGTTTAGGGTCCAGGTGAGGGTACGGCAACGCTTTAGGGGGAGCGTGCGTGTGAGGGCGCGGGTTAGTGTTAGCACACGGGTTAGGATAAGGGGACGGGTGAGGGTCAGGCTTCGGGGAAGGGTTAGGGTTAGGGTTCGGGCTAGGGTTAGGGTTAGGACCGGGGACTGTTTAGGGTCCAGGTGAGGGTACGGCAACGCTTTAGGGGGAGCGTGCATGTGAGGGCGCGGGTTAGTGTTAGCGTACGGGTTAGGATTAGGGGACGGGTGAGGGTCAGGCTTCGGGGAAGGGTTAGGGTTAGGGTTCGGGCTAGGGTTAGGGTTAGGGGACGGTTTAGGGTCCAGGTGAGGGTACGGCAACGCTTTAGTGGCAGCGTGCGTGTGAGGGCGCGGGTTAGTGTTAGCGAACGGGTTAGGATTAGGGGACGGGTGAGGGTCAGGCTTCGGGGAAGTGTTAGGGTTAGGGTTCGGGCTAGGGTTAGGGTTAGGGGACGGGGACGGTTTAGGGTCCAGGTGAGGGTACGGCAACGCTTTCGGGGGAGCGTACGTGTGAGGGCGCGGGTTAGTGTTAGCGTATGTGTTAGGATTAGGGGACGGTTGAGGGTCAGGATTCGGGGAAGGGTTAGGGTTAGGGTTCGGGCTAGGGTTAGGGTTAGGGGACGGGGACGGTTTATAGTCCAGGTGAGGGTACGGCAACGCTTTAGGGGGAGCGTGCGTGTGAGGGCGCGCGTTAGTGTTAGCGTACGGCTTAGGATTAGGGGACGGGTGAGGGTCAGGCTTCGGGGAAGTGTTAGGGTAAGGGTTCGGGCTAGGGTTAGGGTTAGCGGACGGGGACGGTTTAGGGTCCAGGTGAGGGTACGGCAATGCTTTAGGAGTGAGCGTGCGTGTGAGGGCGCGGGTTAGTGTTAGCGTACGGGTTAGGATTAGGGGACGGGTGAGGGTCAGGCTTCTGGGAAGGGTTAGGGTTAGGGTTCGGGCTAGGGTTAGGGTTAGGGGACGGGGACGGTTTAGGGTCCAGGTGAGGGTACGGCAACGCTTTCGGGGGAGCGTGCGTGTGAGGGCGTGGGTTAGTGTTAGCGTATGGGTTAGGATTAGGGGACGGGTGAGGGTCAGGCTTCGGGGAAGGGTTAGGGTTAGGGTTCGGGCTAGGGTTAGGGTTAGGGGACGGGGACGGTTTATAGTCCAGGTGAGGGTACGGCAACGCTTTCGGGGGAGCGTGCGTGTGAGGGCGCGCGTTAGTGTTAGCGTACGGCTTAGGATTAGGGGACGGGTGAGGGTCAGGCTTCGGGGAAGTGTTAGGGTAAGGGTTCGGGCTAGGGTTAGGGTTAGCGGACGGGGACGGTTTAGGGTCCAGGTGAGGGTACGGCAACGCTTTAGGGTGAGCGTGCGTGTGAGGGCGCGGGTTAGTGTTAGCGTACGGGTTAGGATTAGGGCACGGGTGAGGGTCAGGCTTCAGGGAAGGGTTAGGGTTAGGGTTCGGGCTAGGGTTATGGTTAGGGGACAGGGACGGTTTAGGGTCCAGGTGAGGGTATGGCAACGCTTTAGGGGGAGCGTGCGTGTGAGGGCGCGGGTTAGTGTTAGCGTACGGGTTAGGATTAGGGGACGGGTGAGGGTCAGGCTTCGGGGAAGGGTTAGGGTTAGGGTTCGGGCTAGGGTTAGGGTTAGGGGACGGGGACGGTTTAGGGTCCAGGTGAGGGTACGGCAACGCTTTAGGGGGAGCGTGCGTGTGAGGGCGCGGGTTAGTGTTAGCGTACGGGTTAGGATTAGGGGACGGGTGAGGGTCAGGCTTCGGGGAAGGGTTAGGGTTAGGGTTCGGGCTAGGGTTAGGGTTAGGGGACGGGTCCGGTTTAGGGTGCAGGTGAGGGTACGGCAACGCTTTAGGGGGAGCGTGCGTGTGAGGGCGCGGGCTAGTGTTAGCGTACGGGTTAGGATTAGGGGACGGGTGAGGGTCAGGCTTCGGGGAAGGGTTAGGGTTAGGGTTCGGGCTAGGGTTAGGGTTAGGGGACGGGGACGGTTTAGGGTCCAGGTGAGGGTACGGCAACGCTTTAGGGGGAGCGTGCGTGTGAGGGCGCGGGTTAGTGTTAGCGTACGGGTTAGGATTAGGGGACGGGTGAGGGTCAGGCTTCGGGGAAGGGTTAGGGTTAGGGTTCGGGCTAGGGTTAGGGTTAGGGGACGGGTCCGGTTTAGGGTGCAGGTGAGGGTACGGCAACGCTTTAGGGGGAGCGTGCGTGTGAGGGCGCGGGCTAGTGTTAGCGTACGGGTTAGGATTAGGGGACGGGTGAGGGTCAGGCTTCGGGGAAGGGTTAGGGTTAGGGTTCGGGCTAGGGTTAGGGTTAGGGGACGGGGACGGTTTAGGGTGCAGGTGAGGGTACGGCAACGCTTTAGGGGGAGCGTGCGTGTGAGGGCGCGGGCTAGTGTTAGCGTACGGGTTAGGATTAGGGGACGGGTGAGGGTTAGGCTTCGGGGAAGTGTTAGGGTTAGGGTTCGGGCTACGGTTAGGGTTAGGGGACGGGGACGGTTTAGGGTCCAGGTGAGGGTACGGCAACGCTTTAGGGGGAGCGTGCATGTGAGGGCACGGGTTAGTGTTAGCGTACGGGTTAGGATTATGGGACGGGTGAGGGTCAGGCTTCGAGGAAGGGTTAGGGTTAGGGTTCGGTCTAGGGTTAGGGTTAGGGGACGGGGACGGTTTAGGGTCCAGGTGAGGGTACGGCAACGCTTTAGGGGGAGCGTGCGTGTGAGGGCGCGGGTTAGTGTTAGCGTACGGGTTAGGATTAGGGGACGGGTGAGGGTCAGGCTTCGGGGAAGGGTTAGGGTTAGGGTTCGGGCTAGGGTTAGGGTTAGGGGACGGGGACGGTTTAGGGTCCAGGTGAGGGTACGGCAACGCTTTAGGGGGAGCGTGCGTGTGAGGGCTCGGGTTAGTGTTAGCGTACGGGTTAGGATTAGGGGACGGGTGAGGGTCAGGCTTCGGGGAAGGGTTAGGGTTAGGGTTCGGGCTAGGGTTAGGGTTAGGGGATGGGGACGGTTTAGGGTCCAGGTGAGGGTACGGCAACGCTTTAGGGGGACCGTGCGTGTGAGGGCGCGGGTTAGTGTTAGCGTACGGTTTAGGATTAGGGGACGGGTGAGGGTCAGGCGTCGGGGAAGGGTTAGGGTTAGGGTTCGGGCTAGGGTTAGGGTTAGGGGACGGGGACGGTTTAGGGTCCAGGTGAGGGTACGGCAACGCTTTAGGGGGAGCGTGCGTGTGAGGGCGCGGGTTAGTGTTAGCGTATGGGTTAGGAATAGGGGACGGGTGAGGGTCAGGCTTCGGGGAAGGGTTAGGGTTAGGGTTCGGGCTAGCGTTAGGGTTAGGGGACGGGGACGGTTTAGGGTCCAGGTGAGGGTACGGCAACGCTTTAGGGGGAGCGTGCGTGTGAGGGCGCGGGTTAGTGTTAGCGTACGGGTTAGGTTTAGGGGACGGGTGAGGGTCAGGCTTCGGGGAAGGGTTAGGGTTAGGGTTCGGGCTAGGGTTAGGGTTAGGGGACGGGGATGGTTTATGGTCCAGGTGAGGGTACGGCAACGCTTTAGGGGGAGCGTGCGTGTGAGGGCGCGCGTTAGTGTTAGCGTACGGCTTAGGATTAGGGGACGGGTGAGGGTCAGGCTTCGGGTAAGTGTTAGGGTAAGGGTTCGGGCTAGGGTTAGGGTTAGCGGACGGGGACGGTTTAGGGTCCAGGTGAGGGTACGGCAACGCTTTAGGGGGAGCATGCGTGTGAGGGCGCGGGTTACTGTTAGCGTACGGGTTAGGATTAGGGGACGGGTGAGGGTCAGGCTTCGGGGAAGGCTTAGGGTTAGGGTTCGGGCTAGGGTTAGGGTTAGGGGACGGGGACGGTTTAGGGTCCAGGTGAGGGTACGGCAACGCTTTAGGGGGAGCGTGCGTGTGAAGGCGCGGGTTAGTGTTAGCGTACGGGTTAGGATTAGGGGACGGGTGAGGGTCAGGCTTCGGGGAAGGGTTAGGGTTAGGGTTCGTGCTAGGGTTAGGTTTAGGGGACGGGGACGGTTTAGGGTCCAGGTGAGGATACGGCAACACTTTAGGGGGAGCGTGCGTGTGAGGGCGCGGGTTAGTGTTAGCGTACGGGTTAGGATTAGGGGACGGGTGAGGGTCAGGCTTCGGGGAAGGGTTAGGGTTAGGGTTCGGGCTAGGGTTAGGGTTAGGGGACGGGGACGGTATAGGGTCCAGGTGAGGGTACGGCAACGCTTTAGGGGGAGCGTACGTGTGAGGGCGCGGGTTAGTGTTAGCGTACGGGTTAGGATTAGGGGACGGGTGAGGGTCAGGCTTCGGGGAAGTGTTAGGGTTAGGGTTCGGGCTAGGTTTAGGGTTAGGGGACGGGGACGGTTTAGGGTCCAGGTGAGGGTACGGCAACGCTTTAGGGGGAGCGTGCGTGTGAGGGCGTGGGTTAGTGTTAGCGTACAGGTTAGGATTAGGGGACGGGTGAGGGTCAGGCTTCGGGGAAGGGTTAGGGTTAGGGTTCGGGCTAGGGTTAGGGTTAGGGGACGGGGACGGTTTAGGGTCCAGGTGAGGGTACGGCAACGCTTTAGGGGGAGCATGCGTGTGAGGGCACGGGCTAGTGTTAGCGTACGGGTTAGGATTAGGGGACGGGTGAGTGTCAGGCTTCGGGGAAGGGTTAGGGTTAGGGTTCGGGCTAGGGTTAGGGTTAGGGGACGGGGACGGTTTAGGGTCCAGGTGAGGGTACGGCAACGCTTTAGGGGGACCGTGCGTGTGAGGGCGCGGGCTAGTGTTAGCGTACGGGTTAGGATTAGGGGACGGGTGAGGGTTAGGCTTCGGGGAAGTGTTAGGGTTAGGGTTCGGGCTAGGGTTAGGGTTAGGGGACTGGGACGGTTTAGGGTCCAGGTGAGGGTACGGCAACGCTTTAGGGGGAGCGTGCATGTGAGGGCACGGGTTAGTGTTAGCGTACGGGTTAGGATTAGGGGACGGGTGAGGGTCAGGCTTCGGGGAAGGGTTAGGGTTAGGGTTCGGGCTAGGGTTAGGGTTAGGGGACGGGGACGGTTTAGGGTGCAGGTGAGGGTACGGCAACGCTTTAGGGGGAGCGTGCGTGTGAGGGCGCGGGCTAGTGTTAGCGTACGGGTTAGGATTAGGGGACGGGTGAGGGTTAGGCTTCGGGGAAGTGTTAGGGTTAGGGTTCGGGCTACGGTTAGGGTTAGGGGACGGGGACGGTTTAGGGTCCAGGTGAGGGTACGGCAACGCTTTAGGGGGAGCGTGCATGTGAGGGCATGGGTTAGTGTTAGCGTACGGGTTAGGATTATGGGACGGGTGAGGGTCAGGCTTCGGGGAAGGGTTAGGGTTAGGGTTCGGTCTAGGGTTAGGGTTAGGGGACGGGGACGGTTTAGGGTCCAGGTGAGGGTACGGCAACGCTTTAGGGGGAGCGTGCGTGTGAGGGCGCGGGTTAGTGTTAGCGTACGGGTTAGGATTAGGGGACGGGTGAGGGTCAGGCTTCGGGGAAGGGTTAGGGTTAGGGTTCGGGCTAGGGTTAGGGTTAGGGGACGGGGACGGTTTAGGGTCCAGGTGAGGGTACGGCAACGCTTTAGGGGGAACGTGCGTGTGAGGGCGCGGGTTAGTGTTAGCGTACGGGTTAGGATTAGGGGACGGGTGAGGGTCAGGCTTCGGGGAAGGGTTAGGGTTAGGGTTCGGGCTAGGGTTAGGGTTAGGGGACGGGGACGGTTTAGGGTCCAGGTGAGGGTACGGCAACGCTTTAGGGGGAGCGTGCGTGTGAGGGCGCGGGTTAGTGTTAGCGTACGGGTTAGGATTAGGGGACGGGTGAGGGTCAGGCTTCGGGGAAGGGTTAGGGTTAGGGTTCGGGCTAGGGTTAGGGTTAGGGGACGGGGACGGTTTAGGGTCCAGGTGAGGGTACGGCAACGCTTTAGGGGGAGCGTGCGTGTGAGGGCGCGGGTTAGTGTTAGCGTACGGGTTAGGTTTAGGGGATGGGTGAGGGTCAGGCTTCGGGGAAGGGTTAGGGTTAGGGTTCGGGCTAGGGTTAGGGTTAGGGGACGGGGATGGTTTATGGTCCAGGTGAGGGTACGGCAACGCTTTAGGGGGAGCGTGCGTGTGAGGGTGCGCGTTAGTGTTAGCGTACGGCTTAGGATTAGGGTACGGGTGAGGGTCAGGCTTCGGGTAAGTGTTAGGGTAAGGGTTCGGGCTAGGGTTAGGGTTAGCGCACGGGGACGGTTTAGGGTCCAGGTGAGGGTACGGCAACGCTTTAGGGGGAGCATGCGTGTGAGGGCGCGGGTTACTGTTAGCGTACGGGTTAGGATTAGGGGACGGGTGAGGGTCAGGCTTCGGGGAAGGCTTAGGGTTAGGGTTCGGGCTAGGGTTAGGGTTAGGGGACGGGGCCGGTTTAGGGTCCAGGTGAGGGTACGGCAACGCTTTAGGGGGAGCGTGCGTGTGAGGGCGCGGGTTAGTGTTAGCGTACGGGTTAGGATTAGGGGACGGGTGAGGGTCAGGCTTCGGGGAAGGGTTAGGGTTAGGGTTCGTGCTAGGGTTAGGTTTAGGGGACGGGGACGGTTTAGGGTCCAGGTGAGGATACGGCAACACTTTAGGGGGAGCGTGCGTGTGAGGGCGCGGGTTAGTGTTAGCGTACGGGTTAGGATTAGGGGACGGGTGAGGGTCAGGCTTCGGGGAAGGGTTAGGGTTAGGGTTCGGGCTAGGGTTAGGGTTAGGGGACGGGGACGGTTTAGGGTCCAGGTGAGGGTACGGCAACGCTTTAGGGGGAGCGTTCGTGTGAGGGCGCGGGTTAGTGTTAGCGTACGGGTTAGGATTAGGGGACGGGTGAGGGTCAGGCTTCGGGGAAGTGTTAGGGTTAGGGTTCGGGCTAGGTTTAGGGTTAGGGGACGGGGACGGTTTAGGGTCTAGGTGAGGGTACGGCAACGCTTTAGGGGGAGCGTGCGTGTGAGGGCGTGGGTTAGTGTTAGCGTACAGGTTAGGATTAGGGGACGGGTGAGGGTCAGGCTTCGGGGAAGGGTTAGGGTTAGGGTTCGGGCTAGGGTTAGGGTTAGGGGACGGGGACGGTTTAGGGTCCAGGTGAGGGTACGGCAACGCTTTAGGGGGACCGTGCGTGTGAGGGCGCGGGTTAGTGTTAGCGTACGGTTTAGGATTAGGGGACGGGTGAGGGTCAGGCGTCGGGGAAGGGTTAGGGTTAGGGTTCGGGCTAGGGTTAGGGTTAGGGGACGGGGACGGTTTAGGGTCCAGTTGAGGGTACGGCAACGCTTTAGGGGGAGCGTGCGTGTGAGGGCGCGGGTTAGTGTTAGCGTATGGGTTAGGAATAGGGGACGGGTGAGGGTCAGGCTTCGGGGAAGGGTTAGGGTTAGGGTTCGGGCTAGGGTTAGGGTTAGGGGACGGGGACGGTTTAGGGTCCAGGTGAGGGTACGGCAACGCTTTAGGGCGAGCGTGCGTGTGAGGGCGCGGGTTAGTGTTAGCGTACGGGTTAGGTTTAGGGGATGGGTGAGGGTCAGGCTTCGGGGAAGGGTTAGGGTTAGGGTTCGGGCTAGGGTTAGGGTTAGGGGACGGGGACGGTTTAGGGTGCAGGTGAGGGTACGGCAACGCTTTAGGGGGAGCGTGCGTGTGAGGGCGCGGGCTAGTGTTAGCGTACGGGTTAGGATTAGGGGACGGGTGAGGGTTAGGCTTCGGGGAAGTGTTAGGGTTAGGGTTCGGGCTACGGTTAGGGTTAGGGGACGGGGACGGTTTAGGGTTCAGGTGAGGGTACGGCAACGCTTTAGGGGGAGCGTGCATGTGAGGGCACGGGTTAGTGTTAGCGTACGGGTTAGGATTATGGGACGGGTGAGGGTCAGGCTTCGGGGAAGGGTTAGGGTTAGGGTTCGGTCTAGGGTTAGGGTTAGGGGACGGGGACGGTTTAGGGTCCAGGTGAGGGTACGGCAACGCTTTAGGGGGAGCGTGCGTGTGAGGGCGCGGGTTAGTGTTAGCGTACGGGTTAGGATTAGGGGACGGGTGAGGGTCAGGCTTCGGGGAAGGGTTAGGGTTAGGGTTCGGGCTAGGGTTAGGGTTAGGGGACGGGGACGGTTTAGGGTCCAGGTGAGGGTACGGCAACGCTTTAGGGGGAACGTGCGTGTGAGGGCGCGGGTTAGTGTTAGCGTACGGGTTAGGATTAGGGGACGGGTGAGGGTCAGGCTTCGGGGAAGGGTTAGGGTTAGGGTTCGGGCTAGGGTTAGGGTTAGGGGACGGGGACGGTTTAGGGTCCAGGTGAGGGTACGGCAACGCTTTAGGGGGAGCGTGCGTGTGAGGGCGCGGGTTAGTGTTAGCGTACGGGTTAGGATTAGGGGACGGGTGAGGGTCAGGCTTCGGGGAAGGGTTAGGGTTAGGGTTCGGGCTAGGGTTAGGGTTAGGGGACGGGGACGGTTTAGGGTCCAGGTGAGGGTACGGCAACGCTTTAGGGGGAGCGTGCGTGTGAGGGCGCGGGTTAGTGTTAGCGTACGGGTTAGGTTTAGGGGATGGGTGAGGGTCAGGCTTCGGGGAAGGGTTAGGGTTAGGGTTCGGGCTAGGGTTAGGGTTAGGGGACGGGGATGGTTTATGGTCCAGGTGAGGGTACGGCAACGCTTTAGGGGGAGCGTGCGTGTGAGGGTGCGCGTTAGTGTTAGCGTACGGCTTAGGATTAGGGTACGGGTGAGGGTCAGGCTTCGGGTAAGTGTTAGGGTAAGGGTTCGGGCTAGGGTTAGGGTTAGCGGACGGGGACGGTTTAGGGTCCAGGTGAGGGTACGGCAACGCTTTAGGGGGAGCGTGCGTGTGAGGGCGCGGGTTAGTGTTAGCGTACGGGTTAGGATTAGGGGACGGGTGAGGGTCAGGCTTCGGGGAAGGGTTAGGGTTAGGGTTCGTGCTAGGGTTAGGTTTAGGGGACGGGGACGGTTTAGGGTCCAGGTGAGGATACGGCAACACTTTAGGGGGAGCGTGCGTGTGAGGGCGCGGGTTAGTGTTAGCGTACGGGTTAGGATTAGGGGACGGGTGAGGGTCAGGCTTCGGGGAAGGGTTAGGGTTAGGGTTCGGGCTAGGGTTAGGGTTAGGGGACGGGGACGGTTTAGGGTCCAGGTGAGGGTACGGCAACGCTTTAGGGGGAGCGTTCGTGTGAGGGCGCGGGTTAGTGTTAGCGTACGGGTTAGGATTAGGGGACGGGTGAGGGTCAGGCTTCGGGGAAGTGTTAGGGTTAGGGTTCGGGCTAGGTTTAGGGTTAGGGGACGGGGACGGTTTAGGGTCTAGGTGAGGGTACGGCAACGCTTTAGGGGGAGCGTGCGTGTGAGGGCGTGGGTTAGTGTTAGCGTACAGGTTAGGATTAGGGGACGGGTGAGGGTCAGGCTTCGGGGAAGGGTTAGGGTTAGGGTTCGGGCTAGGGTTAGGGTTAGGGGACGGGGACGGTTTAGGGTCCAGGTGAGGGTACGGCAACGCTTTAGGGGGACCGTGCGTGTGAGGGCGCGGGTTAGTGTTAGCGTACGGTTTAGGATTAGGGGACGGGTGAGGGTCAGGCGTCGGGGAAGGGTTAGGGTTAGGGTTCGGGCTAGGGTTAGGGTTAGGGGACGGGGACGGTTTAGGGTCCAGTTGAGGGTACGGCAACGCTTTAGGGGGAGCGTGCGTGTGAGGGCGTGGGTTAGTGTTAGCGTATGGGTTAGGAATAGGGGACGGGTGAGGGTCAGGCTTCGGGGAAGGGTTAGGGTTAGGGTTCGGGCTAGGGTTAGGGTTAGGGGACGGGGACGGTTTAGGGTCCAGGTGAGGGTACGACAACGCTTTAGGGCGAGCGTGCGTGTGAGGGCGCGGGTTAGTGTTAGCGTACGGGTTAGGTTTAGGGGATGGGTGAGGGTCAGGCTTCGGGGAAGGGTTAGGGTTAGGGTTCGGGTTAGGGTTAGGGTTAGGGGACGGGGATGGTTTATGGTCCAGGTGAGGGTACGGCAACGCTTTAGGGGGAGCGTGCGTGTGAGGGTGCGCGTTAGTGTTAGCGTACGGCTTAGGATTAGGGTACGGGTGAGGGTCAGGCTTCGGGTAAGTGTTAGGTTAAGGGTTCGGGCTAGGGTTAGGGTTAGCGGACGGGGACGGTTTAGGGTCCAGGTGAGGGTACGGCAACGCTTTAGGGGGAGCATGCGTGTGAGGGCGCGGGTTACTGTTAGCGTACGGGTTAGGATTAGGGGACGGGTGAGGGTCAGGCTTCGGGGAAGGCTTAGGGTTAGGGTTCGGGCTAGGGTTAGGGTTAGGGGACGGGGACGGTTTAGGGTCCAGGTGAGGGTACGGCAACGCTTTAGGGGGAGCGTGCGTGTGAGGGCGCGGGTTAGTGTTAGCGTACGGGTTAGGATTAGGGGACGGGTGAGGGTCAGGCTTCGGGGAAGGGTTAGGGTTAGGGTTCGTGCTAGGGTTAGGTTTAGGGGACGGGGACGGTTTAGGGTCCAGGTGAGTCTACGGCAACACTTTAGGGGGAGCGTGCGTGTGAGGGCGCGGGTTAGTGTTAGCGTACGGGTTAGGATTAGGGGACGGGTGAGGGTCAGGCTTCGGGGAAGGGTTAGGGTTAGGGTTCGGGCTAGGGTTAGGGTTAGGGGACGGGGACGGTTTAGGGTCCAGGTGAGGGTACGGCAACGCTTTAGGGGGAGCGTGCGTGTGAGGGCGCGGGTTAGTGTTAGCGTACGGGTTAGGATTAGGGGACGGGTGAGGGTCAGGCTTCGGGGAAGGGTTAGGGTTAGGGTTATGCTAGGGTAAGGGTTAGGGGACGGGGACGGTTTAGGGTCCAGGTGAGGGTACGGCAACGCTTTAGGGGGAGCGTGCGTGTGAGGGCGCGGGTTAGTGTTAGCGTACGGGTTAGGATTAGGGGACGGGTGAGGGTCAGGCTTCGGGGAAGGGTTAGGGTTAGGGTTCGGGCTAGGGTTAGGGTTAGGGGATGGGGACGGTTTAGGGTCCAGGTGAGGGTACGGCAACGCTTTAGGGGGAGCGTGCGTGTGAGGGCGCTGGTTAGTGTTAGCGTACGGGTTAGGATTAGGGGACGGGTGAGGGTCAGGCTTCGGGGAAGGGTTAGGGTTAGGGTTCGGGCTAGGGTTAGGGTTAGGGGACGGGGCCGGTTTAGGGTCCAGGTGAGGGTACGGCAACGCTTTAGGGGGAGCGTGCGTGTGAGGGCGTGGGTTAGTGTTAGCGTACGGTTTAGGATTAGGGGACGGGTGAGGGTCAGGCTTCGGGGAAGGGTTAGGGTTAGGGTTCGGGCTAGGGTTAGGGTTAGGGGATGGGGACGGTTTAGGGTCCAGGTGAGGGTACGGCAACGCTTTAGGGGGAGCGTGCGTGTGAGGGCGCTGGTTAGTGTTAGCGTACGGGTTAGGATTAGGGGACGGGTGAGGGTCAGGCTTCGGGGAAGGGTTAGGGTTAGGGTTCGGGCTAGGGTTAGGGTTAGGGGACGGGGCCGGTTTAGGGTCCAGGTGAGGGTACGGCAACGCTTTAGGGGGAGCGTGCGTGTGAGGGCGTGGGTTAGTGTTAGCGTACGGTTTAGGATTAGGGGACGGGTGAGGGTCAGGCTTCGGGGAAGGGTTAGGGTTAGGGTTCGGGCTAGGGTTAGGGTTAGGGGACGGGGACGGTTTAGGGTCCAGGTGAGGGTACGGCAACGCTTTAGGGGGAGCGTGCGTGTGAGGGCACGGGCTAGTGTTAGCGTACGGGTTAGGATTAGGGGACGGGTGAGGGTCAGGCTTCAGGGAAGGGTTAGGGTTAGGGTTCGGGCTAGGGTTAGGGTTAGGGGACGGGGACGGTTTAGGGTCCAGGTGAGGGTACGGCAACGCTTTAGGGGGACCGTGCGTGTGAGGGCGCGGGCTAGTGTTAGCGTACGGGTTAGGATTAGGGGACGGGTGAGGGTTAGGCTTCGGGGAAGTGTTAGGGTTAGGGTTCGGGCTAGGGTTAGGGTTAGGGGACTGGGACGGTTTAGGGTCCAGGTGAGGGTACGGCAACGCTTTAGGGGGAGCGTGCATGTGAGGGCACGGGTTAGTGTTAGCGTACGGGTTAGGATTAGGGGACGGGTGAGGGTCAGGCTTCGGGGAAGGGTTAGGGTTAGGGTTCGGGCTAGGGTTAGGGTTAGGGGACGGGGACGGTTTCGGGTCCAGGTGAGGGTACGGCAACGCTTTAGGGGGAGCGTGCGTGTGAGGGCGCGGGTTAGTGTTAGCGTACGGGTTAGGATTAGGGGACGGGTGAGGGTCAGGCTTCGGGGAAGGGTTAGGGTTAGGGTTCGGGCTAGGGTTAGGGTTAGGGGACGGGGACGGTTTCGGGTCCAGGTGAGGGTACGGCAACGCTTTAGGGTGAGCGTGCGTGTGAGGGCTCGGGTTAGTGTTAGCGTACGGGTTAGGATTAGGGGACGGGTGAGGGTCAGGCTTCGGGGAAGTGTTAGGGTTAGGGTTCGGGCTAGGGTTAGGGTTAGGGGATGGGGACGGTTTAGGGTCCAGGTGAGGGTACGGCAACGCTTTAGGGGGAGCGTGCGTGTGAGGGTGCGGGTTAGTGTTAGCGTACGGGTTAGGATTAGGGGACGGGTGAGGGTCAGGCTTCGGGGAAGGGTTAGGGTTAGGGTTCGGGCTAGGGTTAGTGTTAGGGGACGGGGACGGTTTAGGGTCCAGGTGAGGGTACGGCAACGCTTTAGGGGGAGCGTGCGTGTGAGGGCGCGGGTTAGTGTTAGCGTACGGGTTAGGATTAGGGGACGGGTGAGGGTCAGGCTTCGGGGAAGGGTTAGGGTTAGGGTTCGGGCTAGGGTTAGGGTTAGGGGACGGGGACGGTTTAGGGTCAAGGTGAGGGTACGGCAACGCTTTAGGGGGACCGTGCGTGTGAGGGCGCGGGCTAGTGTTAGCGTACGGGTTAGGATTAGGGGACGGGTGAGGGTTAGGCTTCGGGGAAGTGTTAGGGTTAGGGTTCGGGCTAGGGTTAGGGTTAGGGGACTGGGACGGTTTAGGGTCCAGGTGAGGGTACGGCAACGCTTTAGGGGGAGCGTGCGTGTGAGGGCATGGGTTAGTGTTAGCGTACGGGTTAGGATTAGGGGACGGGTGAGGGTCAGGCTTCGGGGAAGGGTTAGGGTTAGGGTTCGGGCTAGGGTTAGGGTTAGGGGACGGGGACGGTTTAGGGTCCAGGTGAGGGTACGGCAACGCTTTAGGGGGAGCGTGCGTGTGAGGGCGCGGGTTAGTGTTAGCGTACGGGTTAGGATTAGGGGACGGGTGAGGGTCAGGCTTCGGGGAAGGGTTAGGGTTAGGGTTCGGGCTAGGGTTAGGGTTAGGGGACGGGGACGGTTTCGGGTCCACGTGAGGGTACGGCAACGCTTTAGGGGGAGCGTGCGTGTGAGGGCGCGGGTTAGTGTTAGCGTACGGGTTAGGATTAGGGGACGGGTGAGGGTCAGGCTAGGGGAAGGGTTAGGGTTAGGGTTCGGGCTAGGGTTAGGGTTAGGGGACGGGGACGGTTTAGGGTCCAGGTGAGGGTACGGCAACGCTTTAGGGGGAGCGTGCGTGTGTGGGCGCGGGTTAGTGTTAACGTACGGGTTAGGATTAGGGGACGGGTGAGGGTCAGGCTTCGGGGAAGGGTTAGGGTTAGGGTTCGGGCTAGGGTTAGGGTTAGGGGACGGGGATGGTTTAGGGTCCAGGTGAGGGTACGGCAACGCTTTAGGGGGAGCGTGCGTGTGAGGGCACGGGTTAGTGTTAGCGTACGGGTTAGGATTAGGGGACGGGTGAGGGTCAGGCTTCGGGGAAGGGTTAGGGTTAGGGTTCGGGCTAGGGTTAGGGTTAGGGGACGGGGACGGTTTAGGGTCCAGGTGAGGGTACGGCAACGCTTTAGGGGGAGCGTGCATGTGAGGGCGCGGGTTAGTGTTAGCGTACGGGTTAGGATTAGGGGACGGGTGAGGGTCAGGCTTCGGGGAAGGGTTAGGGTTAGGGTTCGGGCTAGGGTTAGGGTTAGGGTACGGGGACGGTTTCGGGTCCACGTGAGGGTACGGCAACGCTTTAGGGGGAGCGTGCGTGTGAGGGCTCGGGTTAGTGTTAGCGTACGGTGTAGGATTAGGGGACGGGTGAGGGTCAGACTAGGGGAAGGGTTAGGGTTAGGGTTCGGGCTAGGGTTAGGGTTAGGGGATGGGGACGGTTTAGGGTCCAGGTGACGGTACGGCAACGCTTTAGGGGGAGCGTGCGTGTGACGGTGCGGGTTAGTGTTAGCGTACGGGTTAGGATTAGGGGACGGGTGAGGGTCAGGCTTCGGGGAAGGGTTAGGGTTAGGGTTCGGGCTAGGGTTAGGGTTAGGGGACGGGGACGGTTTAGGGTCCAGGTGAGGGTACGGCAACGCTTTAGGGGGAGCGTGCGTGTGAGGGCGCGGGTTAGTGTTAGCGTACGGGTTAGGATTAGGGGACGGGTGAGGGTCAGGCTTCGGGGAAGGTTTAGGGTTAGGGTTCGGGCTAGGGTTAGGGTTAGGGGACGGGGACGGTTTAGGGTCCAGGTGAGGGTACGGCAACGCTTTAGGGGGAGCGTGCGTATGAGGGCGCGTGTTAGTGTTAGCGTACGGGTTAGGATTAGGGGACGGGTGAGGGTCAGGCTTCGGGGAAGGGTTAGGGTTAGGGTTCGGGCTACGGTTAGGGTTAGGGGACGGGGACGGTTTCGGGTCCAGGTGAGGGTACGGCAACGCTTTAGGGGGAGCATGCGTGTGAAAGCGCGGGTTAGTGTTAGCGTACGGGTTAGGATTAGGGGACGGGTGAGGGTCAGGCTTCGGGGAAGCGTTAGGGTTAGGGTTCGGGCTAGGGTTAGGGTTAGGGGACGGGGACGGTTTAGGGTCCAGGTGAGGGTACGGCAAAGCTTTAGGGGGAGCGTGCGTGTGAGGGCGCGGGTTAGTGTTAGCGTACGGGGTAGGATTAGGGGACGGGTGAGGGTCAGGTTTCGGGGAAGGGTTAGGGTTAGCGTTCGGGCTAGGGTTAGGGTTAGGGGACGGGGACGGTTTAAGGTCCAGGTGAGGGTACGGCAACGCTTTAGGGGGAGCGTGCGTGTGAGGGCGCAGGTTAGTGTTAGCGTACGGGTTAGGATTAGGGGACGGGTGAGGGTCAGGCTTCGGGGAAGGTTTAGGGTTAGGGTTCGGGCTAGGGTTAGGGTTAGGGGACGGGGACGGTTTAGGGTCCAGGTGAGGGTACGGCAACGCTTTAGGGGGAGCGTGCGTGTGAGGGCGCGGTTTAGTGTTAACGTACGGGTTAGGATTAGGGGACGGGTGAGGGTCAGGCTTCGGGGAAGGGTTAGGGTTAGGGTTCGGCTAGGGTTAGGGTTAGGGGACGGGGACGGTTTAGGGTCCAGGTGAGGGTACGGCAACACTTTAGGGGGAGCATGCGTGTGAGGGCGCTGGTTAGTGTTAGCGTACGGGTTAGGATTAGGGGACAGGTGAGGGTCAGGCTTCGGGGAAGGGTTAGGGTTAGGGTTCGGGCTAGGGTTAGGGTTAGGGGACGGGGACGGTTTAGGGTCCAGGTGAGGGTACGGCAACGCTTTAGGGGGAGCGTGCGTGTGAGGGGCGGGTTAGTATTAGCGTACGGATTAGGATTAGGGTACGGGTGAGGGTCAGGCTTCGGGGAAGGGTTAGGGTTAGGGTTCGGGCTAGGGTTAGGGTTAGGGGACGGGGACGGTTTAGGGTCCAGGTGAGGGTACGGCAACGCTTTAGGGGGAGCGTGCGTGTGAGGGCGCGGGTTAGTGTTAGCGTACGGGTTAGGATTAGGGGACGGGTGAGGGTCAGGCTTCGGGGAAGGGTTAGGGTTAGGGTTCGGGCTAGGGTTAGGGTTAGGGGACGGGGACGGTTTAGGGTCCAGGTGAGGGTACGGCAACGCTTTAGGGGGAGCGTGCGTGTGAGGGCGCGGGTTAGTGTTAGCGTACGGGTTAGGATTAGGGGACGGGTGAGGGTCAGGCTTCGGGGAAGGGTTAGGGTTAGGGTTATGCTAGGGTAAGGGTTAGGGGACGGGGACGGTTTAGGGTCCAGGTGAGGGTACGGCAACGCTTTAGGGGGAGCGTGCGTGTGAGGGCGCGGGTTAGTGTTAGCGTACGGGTTAGGATTAGGGGACGGGTGAGGGTCAGGCTTCGGGGAAGGGATAGGGTTAGGGTTCGGGCTAGGGTTAGGGTTAGGGGACGGGGACGGGTTAGGGTCCAGGTGAGGGTACGGCAAAGCTTTAGGGGGAGCGTGCGTGTGAGGGCGCGGGTTAGTGTTAGCGTACGGGGTAGGATTAGGGGACGGGTGAGGGTCAGGTTTCGGGGAAGGGTTAGGGTTAGCGTTCGGGCTAGGGTTAGGGTTAGGGGACGGGGACGGTTTAAGGTTCAGGTGAGGTTACGGCAACGCTTTAGGGGGAGCGTGCGTGTGAGGGCGCGGGTTAGTGTTAGCGTACGGGTTAGGATTAGGGGACGGGTGAGGGTCAGGCTTCGGGGAAGGTTTAGGGTTAGGGTTCGGGCTAGGGTTAGGGTTAGGGGACGGGGACGGTTTAGGGTCCAGGTGAGGGTACGGCAACGCTTTAGTGGGAGCGTGCGTGTGAGGGAGCGGTTTAGTGTTAACGTACGGGTTAGGATTAGGGGACGGGTGAGGGTCAGGCTTCGGGGAAGGGTTAGGGTTAGGGTTCGGCTAGTGTTAGGGTTAGGGGACGGGGACGGTTTAGGGTCCAGGTGAGGGTACGGCAACACTTTAGGGGGAGCATGCGTGTGAGGGCGCTGGTTAGTGTTAGCGTATGGGTTAGGATTAGGGGACAGGTGAGGGTCAGGCTTCAGGGAAGGGTTAGGGTTAGGGTTCGGGCTAGGGTTAGGGTAAGGGGACGGGGACGGTTTAGGGTCCAGGTGAGGGTACGGCAACGCTTTAGGGGGAGCGTGCGTGTGAGGGCGCGGGTTAGTGTTAGCGTACGGGTTAGGATTAGGGGACGGGTGAGGGTCAGGCTTCGGGGAAGGGTTAGGGTTAGGGTTCGGGCTAGGGTTAGGGTTAGGGGACGGGGACGGTTTAGGGTCCAGGTGAGGGTACGGCAACGCTTTACGGGGAGCGTGCGTGTGAGGGCGCGGGTTAGTGTTAGCGTACGGGTTAGGATTAGGGGACGGGTGAGGGTCAGGCTTCAGGGAAGGGTTAGGGTTACGGTTCGGGCTAGGGTTAGGGTTAGGGGACGGGGACGGTTTAGGGTCCAGGTGAGGGTACGGCAATGCTTTAGGGGGAGCGTGCGTGTGAGGGCGCGGGTTAGTGTTAGCGTACGGCTTAGGATTAGGGGACGGGTGAGGGTCAGGCTTCAGGGAAGGGTTAGGGTTAGGGTTCGGGCTAGGGTTAGGGTTAGGGGACGGGGATGGTTTAGGGTCCAGGTGAGGGTACGGCAACGCTTTAGGGGGAGCGTGCGTGTGAGGGCGCGTGTTAGTGTTAGCGTACGGCTTAGGATTAGGGGACGGGTGAGGGTCAGGCTTCGGGGAAGGGTTAGGGTTAGGGTTCGGGCTAGGGTTAGGGTTAGGGGACGGGGACGGTTTAGGGTCCAGGTGACGGAACGGCAACGCTTTACGGTGAGCGTGCGTGTGAGGGCGCGGGTTAGTGTTAGCGTACGGGTTAGGATTAGGGGACGGGTGAGGGTCAGGCTTCGGGGAAGGGTTAGGGTTAGGGTTCGGGCTAGGGTTAGGGTTAGGGGACGGGGACGGTTTAGGGTCCAGGTGAGGGTACGGCAACGCTTTAGGGGGAGCGTGCGTGTGAGGGCGCGGGTTAGTGTTAGCGTACGGGTTAGGATTAGGGGACGGGTGAGGGTCAGGCTTCGGGGAAGGGTTAGGTTTAGGGTTCGGGCTAGGGTTAGGGGACGGGGACGGGGACGGTTTAGGGTCCAGGTGAGGGTACGGCAAAGCTTTAGGCGGAGCGTGCGTATAGGACGCGGGTTAGTGTTAGCGTACGGGTTAGGATTAGGGGACGGGTGAGGGTCAGGCTTCGGGGAAGTGTTAGGGTTAGGGTTCGGGCTAGGGTTAGGGTTAGGGGACGGGGACGGTTTAGGGTCCAGGTGAGGGTACGGCAACGCTTTAGGGGGAGCGTGCGTGTGAGGGCGCGGGTTAGTGTTAGCGTACGGGTTAGGATTAGGGGACGGGTGAGGGTCAGGCTTCGGGGAAGGGTTAGGGTTAGGGTTCGGCTAGGGTTAGGGTTAGGGGACGGGGACGGTTTCGGGTCCAGGTGAGGGTACGGCAACGCTTTAGGGGGAGCGTGCGTGTGAGGGCACGGGTTAGTGTTGGCGTACGGGTTAGGATTAGGGGACGGGTGAGGGTCAGGCTTCGGGGAAGGTTTAGGGTTAGGGTTCGGGCTAGGTTTAGGGTTAGGGGACGGGGACGGTTTAGGGTCAAGGTGAGGGTACGGCAACGCTTTAGGGGGAGCGTGCGTGTGAGGGCGCGCGTTAGTGTTAGCGTACGGCTTAGGATTAGGGGACGGGTTAGTGTCAGGCTTCAGGGAAGGGTTAGGGTTAGGGTTAGGGCTAGGGTTAGGGTTAGGGTACGGGGACGGTTTAGGGTCCAGGTGAGGGTACGGCAACGCTTTAGGGGGAGCGTGCGTGTGAGGGCGCGTGTTAGTGTTAGCGTACGGCTTAGGATTAGGGGACGGGTGAGGGTCAGGCTTCGGGGAAGGGTTAGGGTTAGGGTTCGGGCTAGGGTTAGGGTTAGGGGACGGGGACGGTTTAGGGTCCAGGTGAGGGTACGGCAATGCTTTAGGGGCAGCGTGCGTGTGAGGGCGCGGGTTAGTGTTAGCGTACGGCTTAGGATTAGGGGACGGGTGAGGGTCAGGCTTCAGGGAAGGGTTAGGGTTAGGGTTCGGGCTAGGGTTAGGGTTAGGGGACGGGGACGGTTTAGGGTCCAGGTGAGGGTACGGCAACGCTTTAGGGGGAGCGTGCGTGTGAGGGCGCGTGTTAGTGTTAGCGTACGGCTTAGGATTAGGGGACGGGTGAGGGTCAGGCTTCGGGGAAGGGTTAGGGTTAGGGTTCGGGCTAGGGTTAGGGTTAGGGGACGGGGACGGTTTAGGGTCCAGGTGACGGAACGGCAACGCTTTACGGTGAGCGTGCGTGTGAGGGCATGGGTTAGTGTTAGCGTACGGGTTAGGATTAGGGGACGGGTGAGGGTCAGGCTTCGGGGAAGGGTTAGGGTTAGGGTTCGGGCTAGGGTTAGGGTTAGGGGACGGGGACGGTTTAGGGTCCAGGTGAGGGTACGGCAACGCTTTAGGGGGAGCGTGCGTGTGAGGGCGCGGGTTAGTGTTAGCGTACGGGTTAGGATTAGGGGACGGGTGAGGGTCAGGCTTCGGGGAAGGGTTAGGGTTAGGGTTCGGGCTAGGGTTAGGGTTAGGGGACGGGGACGGTTTCGGGTCCACGTGAGGGTACGGCAACGCTTTAGGGGGAGCGTGCGTGTGAGGGCGCGGGTTAGTGTTAGCGTACGGGTTAGGATTAGGGGACGGGTGAGTGTCAGGCTAGGGGAAGGGTTAGGGTTAGGGTTCGGGCTAGGGTTAGGGTTAGGGGACGGGGACGGTTTAGGGTCCAGGTGAGGGTACGGCAACGCTTTAGGGGGAGCGTGCGTGTGTGGGCGCGGGTTAGTGTTAACGTACGGGTTAGGATTAGGGGACGGGTGAGGGTCAGGCTTCGGGGAAGGGTTAGGGTTAGGGTTCGGGCTAGGGTTAGGGTTAGGGGACGGGGATGGTTTAGGGTCCAGGTGAGGGTACGGCAACGCTTTAGGGGGAGCGTGCGTGTGAGGGCACGGGTTAGTGTTAGCGTACGGGTTAGGATTAGGGGACGGGTGAGGGTCAGGCTTCGGGGAAGGGTTAGGGTTAGGGTTCGGGCTAGGGTTAGGGTTAGGGGACGGGGACGGTTTAGGGTCCAGGTGAGGGTACGGCAACGCTTTAGGGGGAGCGTGCGTGTGAGGGCGCGGGTTAGTGTTAGCGTACGGGTTAGGATTAGGGGACGGGTGAGGGTCAGGCTTCGGGGAAGGGTTAGGGTTAGGGTTCGGGCTAGGGTTAGGGTTAGGGTACGGGGACGGTTTCGGGTCCACGTGAGGGTACGGCAACGCTTTAGGGGGAGCGTGCGTGTGAGGGCTCGGGTTAGTGTTAGCGTACGGTGTAGGATTAGGGGACGGGTGAGGGTCAGACTAGGGGAAGGGTTAGGGTTAGGGTTCGGGCTAGGGTTAGGGTTAGGGGATGGGGACGGTTTAGGGTCCAGGTGACGGTACGGCAACGCTTTAGGGGGAGCGTGCGTGTGACGGTGCGGGTTAGTGTTAGCGTACGGGTTAGGATTAGGGGACGGGTGAGGGTCAGGCTTCGGGGAAGGGTTAGGGTTAGGGTTCGGGCTAGGGTTAGGGTTAGGGGACGGGGACGGTTTAGGGTCCAGGTGAGGGTACGGCAACGCTTTAGGGGGAGCGTGCGTGTGAGGGCGCGGGTTAGTGTTAGCGTACGGGTTAGGATTAGGGGACGGGTGAGGGTCAGGCTTCGGGGAAGGTTTAGGGTTAGGGTTCGGGCTAGGGTTAGGGTTAGGGGACGGGGACGGTTTAGGGTCCAGGTGAGGGTACGGCAACGCTTTAGGGGGAGCGTGCGTATGAGGGCGCGTGTTAGTGTTAGCGTACGGGTTAGGATTAGGGGACGGGTGAGGGTCAGGCTTCGGGGAAGGGTTAGGGTTAGGGTTCGGGCTACGGTTAGGGTTAGGGGACGGGGACGGTTTCGGGTCCAGGTGAGGGTACGGCAACGCTTTAGGGGGAGCATGCGTGTGAAAGCGCGGGTTAGTGTTAGCGTACGGGTTAGGATTAGGGGACGGGTGAGGGTCAGGCTTCGGGGAAGCGTTAGGGTTAGGGTTCGGGCTAGGGTTAGGGTTAGGGGACGGGGACGGTTTAGGGTCCAGGTGAGGGTACGGCAAAGCTTTAGGGGGAGCGTGCGTGTGAGGGCGCGGGTTAGTGTTAGCGTACGGGGTAGGATTAGGGGACGGGTGAGGGTCAGGTTTCGGGGAAGGGTTAGGGTTAGGGTTCGGGCTAGGGTTAGGGTTAGGGGACGGGGACGGTTTAAGGTCCAGGTGAGGGTACGGCAACGCTTTAGGGGGAGCGTGCGTGTGAGGGCGCAGGTTAGTGTTAGCGTACGGGTTAGGATTAGGGGACGGGTGAGGGTCAGGCTTCGGGGAAGGTTTAGGGTTAGGGTTCGGGCTAGGGTTAGGGTTAGGGGACGGGGACGGTTTAGGGTCCAGGTGAGGGTACGGCAACGCTTTAGGGGGAGCGTGCGTGTGAGGGCGCGGTTTAGTGTTAACGTACGGGTTAGGATTAGGGGACGGGTGAGGGTCAGGCTTCGGGGAAGGGTTAGGGTTAGGGTTCGGCTAGGGTTAGGGTTAGGGGACGGGGACGGTTTAGGGTCCAGGTGAGGGTACGGCAACACTTTAGGGGGAGCATGCGTGTGAGGGCGCTGGTTAGTGTTAGCGTACGGGTTAGGATTAGGGGACAGGTGAGGGTCAGGCTTCGGGGAAGGGTTAGGGTTAGGGTTCGGGCTAGGGTTAGGGTTAGGGGACGGGGACGGTTTAGGGTCCAGGTGAGGGTACGGCAACGCTTTAGGGGGAGCGTGCGTGTGAGGGGCGGGTTAGTATTAGCGTACGGATTAGGATTAGGGTACGGGTGAGGGTCAGGCTTCGGGGAAGGGTTAGGGTTAGGGTTCGGGCTAGGGTTAGGGTTAGGGGACGGGGACGGTTTAGGGTCCAGGTGAGGGTACGGCAACGCTTTAGGGGGAGCGTGCGTGTGAGGGCGCGGGTTAGTGTTAGCGTACGGGTTAGGATTAGGGGACGGGTGAGGGTCAGGCTTCGGGGAAGGGTTAGGGTTAGGGTTCGGGCTAGGGTTAGGGTTAGGGGACGGGGACGGTTTAGGGTCCAGGTGAGGGTACGGCAACGCTTTAGGGGGAGCGTGCGTGTGAGGGCGCGGGTTAGTGTTAGCGTACGGGTTAGGATTAGGGGACGGGTGAGGGTCAGGCTTCGGGGAAGGGTTAGGGTTAGGGTTATGCTAGGGTAAGGGTTAGGGGACGGGGACGGTTTAGGGTCCAGGTGAGGGTACGGCAACGCTTTAGGGGGAGCGTGCGTGTGAGGGCGCGGGTTAGTGTTAGCGTACGGGTTAGGATTAGGGGACGGGTGAGGGTCAGGCTTCGGGGAAGGGATAGGGTTAGGGTTCGGGCTAGGGTTAGGGTTAGGGGACGGGGACGGGTTAGGGTCCAGGTGAGGGTACGGCAAAGCTTTAGGGGGAGCGTGCGTGTGAGGGCGCGGGTTAGTGTTAGCGTACGGGGTAGGATTAGGGGACGGGTGAGGGTCAGGTTTCGGGGAAGGGTTAGGGTTAGCGTTCGGGCTAGGGTTAGGGTTAGGGGACGGGGACGGTTTAAGGTTCAGGTGAGGTTACGGCAACGCTTTAGGGGGAGCGTGCGTGTGAGGGCGCGGGTTAGTGTTAGCGTACGGGTTAGGATTAGGGGACGGGTGAGGGTCAGGCTTCGGGGAAGGTTTAGGGTTAGGGTTCGGGCTAGGGTTAGGGTTAGGGGACGGGGACGGTTTAGGGTCCAGGTGAGGGTACGGCAACGCTTTAGTGGGAGCGTGCGTGTGAGGGAGCGGTTTAGTGTTAACGTACGGGTTAGGATTAGGGGACGGGTGAGGGTCAGGCTTCGGGGAAGGGTTAGGGTTAGGGTTCGGCTAGTGTTAGGGTTAGGGGACGGGGACGGTTTAGGGTCCAGGTGAGGGTACGGCAACACTTTAGGGGGAGCATGCGTGTGAGGGCGCTGGTTAGTGTTAGCGTATGGGTTAGGATTAGGGGACAGGTGAGTGTCAGGCTTCAGGGAAGGGTTAGGGTTAGGGTTCGGGCTAGGGTTAGGGTAAGGGGACGGGGACGGTTTAGGGTCCAGGTGAGGGTACGGCAACGCTTTAGGGGGAGCGTGCGTGTGAGGGCGCGGGTTAGTGTTAGCGTACGGGTTAGGATTAGGGGACGGGTGAGGGTCAGGCTTCGGGGAAGGGTTAGGGTTAGGGTTCGGGCTAGGGTTAGGGTTAGGGGACGGGGACGGTTTAGGGTCCAGGTGAGGGTACGGCAACGCTTTACGGGGAGCGTGCGTGTGAGGGCGCGGGTTAGTGTTAGCGTACGGGTTAGGATTAGGGGACGGGTGAGGGTCAGGCTTCAGGGAAGGGTTAGGGTTACGGTTCGGGCTAGGGTTAGGGTTAGGGGACGGGGACGGTTTAGGGTCCAGGTGAGGGTACGGCAATGCTTTAGGGGGAGCGTGCGTGTGAGGGCGCGGGTTAGTGTTAGCGTACGGCTTAGGATTAGGGGACGGGTGAGGGTCAGGCTTCAGGGAAGGGTTAGGGTTAGGGTTCGGGCTAGGGTTAGGGTTAGGGGACGGGGATGGTTTAGGGTCCAGGTGAGGGTACAGCAACGCTTTAGGGGGAGCGTGCGTGTGAGGGCGCGTGTTAGTGTTAGCGTACGGCTTAGGATTAGGGGACGGGTGAGGGTCAGGCTTCGGGGAAGGGTTAGGGTTAGGGTTCGGGCTAGGGTTAGGGTTAGGGGACGGGGACGGTTTAGGGTCCAGGTGACGGAACGGCAACGCTTTACGGTGAGCGTGCGTGTGAGGGCGCGGGTTAGTGTTAGCGTACGGGTTAGGATTAGGGGACGGGTGAGGGTCAGGCTTCGGGGAAGGGTTAGGGTTAGGGTTCGGGCTAGGGTTAGGGTTAGGGGACGGGGACGGTTTAGGGTCCAGGTGAGGGTACGGCAACGCTTTAGGGGGAGCGTGCGTGTGAGGGCGCGGGTTAGTGTTAGCGTACGGGTTAGGATTAGGGGACGGGTGAGGGTCAGGCTTCGGGGAAGGGTTAGGTTTAGGGTTCGGGCTAGGGTTAGGGGACGGGGACGGGGACGGTTTAGGGTCCAGGTGAGGGTACGGCAAAGCTTTAGGGGGAGCGTGCGTATAGGACGCGGGTTAGTGTTAGCGTACGGGTTAGGATTAGGGGACGGGTGAGGGTCAGGCTTCGGGGAAGTGTTAGGGTTAGGGTTCGGGCTAGGGTTAGGGTTAGGGGACGGGGACGGTTTAGGGTCCAGGTGAGGGTACGGCAACGCTTTAGGGGGAGCGTGCGTGTGAGGGCGCGGGTTAGTGTTAGCGTACGGGTTAGGATTAGGGGACGGGTGAGGGTCAGGCTTCGGGGAAGGGTTAGGGTTAGGGTTCGGCTAGGGTTAGGGTTAGGGGACGGGGACGGTTTCGGGTCCAGGTGAGGGTACGGCAACGCTTTAGGGGGAGCGTGCGTGTGAGGGCACGGGTTAGTGTTGGCGTACGGGTTAGGATTAGGGGACGGGTGAGGGTCAGGCTTCGGGGAAGGTTTAGGGTTAGGGTTCGGGCTAGGTTTAGGGTTAGGGGACGGGGACGGTTTAGGGTCAAGGTGAGGGTACGGCAACGCTTTAGGGGGAGCGTGCGTGTGAGGGCGCGCGTTAGTGTTAGCGTACGGCTTAGGATTAGGGGACGGGTTAGTGTCAGGCTTCAGGGAAGGGTTAGGGTTAGGGTTAGGGCTAGGGTTAGGGTTAGGGTACGGGGACGGTTTAGGGTCCAGGTGAGGGTACGGCAACGCTTTAGGGGGAGCGTGCGTGTGAGGGCGCGTGTTAGTGTTAGCGTACGGCTTAGGATTAGGGGACGGGTGAGGGTCAGGCTTCGGGGAAGGGTTAGGGTTAGGGTTCGGGCTAGGGTTAGGGTTAGGGGACGGGGACGGTTTAGGGTCCAGGTGAGGGTACGGCAATGCTTTAGGGGCAGCGTGCGTGTGAGGGCGCGGGTTAGTGTTAGCGTACGGCTTAGGATTAGGGGACGGGTGAGGGTCAGGCTTCAGGGAAGGGTTAGGGTTAGGGTTCGGGCTAGGGTTAGGGTTAGGGGACGGGGACGGTTTAGGGTCCAGGTGAGGGTACGGCAACGCTTTAGGGGGAGCGTGCGTGTGAGGGCGCGTGTTAGTGTTAGCGTACGGCTTAGGATTAGGGGACGGGTGAGGGTCAGGCTTCGGGGAAGGGTTAGGGTTAGGGTTCGGGCTAGGGTTAGGGTTAGGGGACGGGGACGGTTTAGGGTCCAGGTGACGGAACGGCAACGCTTTACGGTGAGCGTGCGTGTGAGGGCGCGGGTTAGTGTTAGCGTACGGGTTAGGATTAGGGGACGGGTGAGGGTCAGGCTTCGGGGAAGGGTTAGGGTTAGGGTTCGGGCTAGGGTTAGGGTTAGGGGACGGGGACGGTTTAGGGTCCAGGTGAGGGTACGGCAACGCTTTAGGGGGAGCGTGCGTGTGAGGGCGCGGGTTAGTGTTAGCGTACGGGTTAGGATTAGGGGACGGGTGAGGGTCAGGCTTCGGGGAAGTGTTAGGGTTAGGGTTCGGGCTAGGGTTAGGGTTAGGGGACGGGGACGGTTTAGGGTCCAGGTGAGGGTACGGCAACGCTTTAGGGGGAGCGTGCGTGTGAGGGCGCGTGTTAGTGTTAGCGTACGGCTTAGGATTAGGGGACGGGTGAGGGTCAGGCTTCGGGGAAGGGTTAGGGTTAGGGTTTGGCTAGGGTTAGGGTTAGGGGACGGGGACGGTTTAGGGTCCAGGTGAGGGTACGGCAACGCTTTAGGGGGAGCGTGCGTGTGAGGGCACGGGTTAGTGTTGGCGTACGGGTTAGGATTAGGGGACGGGTGAGGGTCAGGCTTCGGGGAAGGTTTAGGGTTAGGGTTCGGGCTAGGTTTAGGGTTAGGGGACGGGGACGGTTTAGGGTCAAGGTGAGGGTACGGCAACGCTTTAGGGGGAGCGTGCGTGTGAGGGCGCGCGTTAGTGTTAGCGTACGGCTTAGGATTAGGGGACGGGTTAGTGTCAGGCTTCAGGGAAGGGTTAGGGTTAGGGTTAGGGCTAGGGTTAGGGTTAGGGTACGGGGACGGTTTAGGGTCCAGGTGAGGGTACGGCAACGCTTTAGGGGGAGCGTGCGTGTGAGGGCGCGTGTTAGTGTTAGCGTACGGCTTAGGATTAGGGGACGGGTGAGGCTCAGGCTTCGGGGAAGGGTTAGGGTTAGGGTTCGGGCTAGGGTTAGGGTTAGGGGACGGGGACGGTTTAGGGTCCAGGTGAGGGTACGGCAATGCTTTAGGGGCAGCGTGCGTGTGAGGGCGCGGGTTAGTGTTAGCGTACGGGTTAGGATTAGGGGACGGGTGAGGGTCAGGCTTCGGGGAAGGGTTAGGGTTAGGGTTAGGGGATGGGGACGGTTTAGGGTCCAGATGAGGGTACGGCAACGCTTTAGGGGGAGCGTGCGCATGAGGGCGCGGGTTAGTGTTAGCGTACGGGTTAGGATTAGGGGACGGGTGAGGGTCAGGCTTCGGGGAAGGGTTAGGGTTAGGGTTCGGGCTAGGGTTAGGGTTAGGACCGGGGACGGTTTAGGGTCCAGGTGAGGGTACTGCAACGCTTTAGGGGGAGCGTGCGTGTGAGGGCGCGGGTTAGTGTTAGCGTACGGGTTAGGATTAGGGGACGGGTGAGGGTCAGGCTTCGGGGAAGGGTTAGGGTTAGGGTTCGGGCTAGAGTTAGGGTTAGGGGACGGGGACGGTTTAGGGCCCAGGTGAGGGTACGGCAACGCTTTAGGCGGAGCGAGCGTGTGAGGGCGCGGGTTAGTGTTAGCGTACGGGTTAGGATTAGGGGACGGGTGAGAGTCAGGCTTCGGGGAAGGGTTAGGGTTAGGGTTCGGGCTAGGGTTAGGGTTAGGGGATGGGGACGGTTTAGGGTCCAGGTGAGGGTACGGCAACGCTTTAGGGGGAGCGTGCGTGTGAGGGCGCGGGTTAGTGTTAGCGCACGGGTTAGGATTAGGGGACGGGTGAGGGTCAGGCTTCGGGGAAGGGTTAGGGTTAGGGTTCGGGCTAGGGTTAGGGTTAGGGGACGGGGACGGTTTAGGGTCCGGGTGAGGGTACGGCAACGCTTTAGGGGGAGCGTGCGTGTGAGGGCGCGGGTTAGCGTTAGCGTACGGGTTAGGATTAGGGGACGGCTGAGGGTCAGGCTTCGGGGAAGTGTTAGGGTTAGGGTTCGGGCTAGGGTTAGGGTTAGGGGACGGGGACGGTTTAGGGTCCAGGTGAGGGTACGGCAACGCTTTAGGGGGAGCGTGCGTGTGAGGGCGCGGGTTAGTGTTAGCGTACGGGTTAGGATTAGGGGACGGGTGAGGGTCAGGCTTCGGGGAAGTGTTAGGGATAGGGTTCGGCTAGGGTTAGGGTTAGGGGACGGGGACGGTTTAGGGTCCAGGTGAGGGTACGGCAACGCTTTAGGGGGAGCGTGTGTGTGAGGGCGCGGGTTAGTGTTAGCGTACGGGTTAGGATTAGGGGACGGGTGAGGGTCAGGCTTCGGGGAAGGGTTAGGGTTAGGGTTCGGGCTAGGGTTAGGGATAGGGGACGGGGACGGTTTAATGTCCAGGTGAGGGTACGGCAATGCTTTAGGGGGAGCGTGGGTGTGAGGGCGCGGGTTAGTGTTAGCGTACGGGTTAGGATTAGGGGACGTGTGAGGGTCAGGCTTCGGGGAAGGGTTAGGGTTATGGTTCAGGCTAGGGTTAGGGTTAGGGGACGGGGACGGTTTAGGGTCCAGGTGAGGGTACGGCAACGCTTTAGGGGGAGCGTGCGTGTGAGGGCGCGTGTTAGTGTTGGCGTACGGGTTAGGATTAGGGGACGGGTGAGGGTCAGTCTTCGGGGAAGGGTTAGGGTTAGGGTTCGGGCTAGGTTTAGGGTTAGGGGACGGGGACGGTTTAGGGTCCAGGTGAGGGTACGGCAACGCTTTAGGGGGAGCGTGCGTGTGAGGGCGCGCGATAGTGTTAGCGTACGGCTTAGGATTAGGGGACGGGTGAGGGTCAGGCTTCGGGGAAGGGTTAGGGTTAGGGTTCGGGCTAGGGTTAGGGTTAGGGGACGGGGACGGTTTAGGGTCCAGGTGAGGGTACGGCAACGCTTTAGGGGGAGCGTGCGTGTGAGGGCGCGTGTCAGTGTTAGCGTACGGGTTAGGATTAGGGGACGGGTGAGGGTCAGGCTTCGGGGAAGGGTTAGGGTTAGGGTTCGGGCTAGGGTTAGGGTTAGGAGACGGGGACGGTTTAGGGTCCAGGTGATGGTACGGCAACGCTTTACGGGGAGCGTGCGTGTGAGGGCGTGGGTTAGTGTTAGCGTACGGGTTAGTATTAGGGGACGGGTGAGGGTCAGGCTTCGGGGAAGGGTTAGGGTTAGGGTTCGGGCTAGGGTTAGGGTTAGGGGACGGGGACGGTTTAGGGTCCAGGTGAGGGTACGGCAACGCTTTAGGGGGAGCGTGCGTGTGAGGGCGCGGGTTAGTGTTAGCGTACGGGTTAGGATTAGGGGACGTGTGAGGGTCATGCTTCGGGGAAGGGTTAGGGTTCGGGCTAGGGTTAGGGTTAGGGTTAGGGGATGGGGACGGTTTAGGGTCCAGGTGAGGGTACGGCAACGCTTTAGGGGGAGCGTGCGTGTGAGGGCGCGTGTTAGTGTTAGCGTACGGCTTAGGATTAGGGGACGGGTGAGGGTCAGGCTTCGGGGAAGGGTTAGTGTTAGGGTTCGGGCTAGGGTTAGGGTTAGGGGACGGGGACGGTTTAGGGTCCAGGTGAGGGTACGGCAATGCTTTAGGGGCAGCGTGCGTGTGAGGGCGCGGGTTAGTGTTAGCGTACGGGTTAGGATTAGGGGACGGGTGAGGGTCAGGCTTCGGGGAAGGGTTAGGGTTAGGGTTCGGGCTAGGGTTAGGGTTAGGGGACGGGGACGGTTTAGGGTCCAGGTGAGGGTACGGCAATGCTTTAGGGGCAGCGTGCGTGTGAGGGCGCGGGTTAGTGTTAGCGTACGGGTTAGGATTAGGGGACGGGTGAGGGTCAGGCTTCGGGGAAGGGTTAGGGTTAGGGTTAGGGGATGGGGACGGTTTAGGGTCCAGGTGAGGGTACGGCAACGCTTTAGGGTGAGCGTGCGCGTGAGGGCGCGGGTTAGTGTTAGCGTACGGGTTAGGATTAGGGGACGGGTGAGGGTCAGGCTTCGGGGAAGGGTTAGGGTTAGGGTTCGGGCTAGGGTTAGGGTTAGGACCGGGGACGGTTTAGGGTCCAGGTGAGGGTACTGCAACGCTTTAGGGGGAGCGTGCGTGTGAGGGCGCGGGTTAGTGTTAGCGTACGGGTTAGGATTAGGGGACGGGTGAGGGTCAGGCTTCGGGGAAGGGTTAGGGTTAGGGTTCGGGCTAGAGTTAGGGTTAGGGGACGGGGACGGTTTAGGGCCCAGGTGAGGGTACGGCAACGCTTTAGGCGGAGCGAGCGTGTGAGGGCGCGGGTTAGTGTTAGCGTACGGGTTAGGATTAGGGGACGGGTGAGAGTCAGGCTTCGGGGAAGGGTTAGGGTTAGGGTTCGGGCTAGGGTTAGGGTTAGGGGATGGGGACGGTTTAGGGTCCAGGTGAGGGTACGGCAACGCTTTAGGGGGAGCGTGCGTGTGAGGGCGCGGGTTAGTGTTAGCGCACGGGTTAGGATTAGGGAACGGGTGAGGGTCAGGCTTCGGGGAAGGGTTAGGGTTAGGGTTCGGGCTAGGGTTAGGGTTAGGGGACGGGGACGGTTTAGGGTCCGGGTGAGGGTACGGTAACGCTTTAGGGGGAGCGTGCGTGTGAGGGCGCGGGTTAGCGTTAGCGTACGGGTTAGGATTAGGGGACGGCTGAGGGTCAGGCTTCGGGGAAGGGTTAGGGTTAGGGTTCGGGCTAGGGTTAGGGTTAGGGGACGGGGACGGTTTAGGGTCCAGGTGAGGGTACGGCAACGCTTTAGGGGGAGCGTGCGTGTGAGGGCGCGGGTTAGTGTTAGCGTACGGGTTAGGATTAGGGGACGGGTGAGGGTCAGGCTTCGGGGAAGTGTTAGGGATAGGGTTCGGCTAGGGTTAGGGTTAGGGGACGGGGACGGTTTAGGGTCCAGGTGAGGGTACGGCAACGCTTTAGGGGGAGCGTGTGTGTGAGGGCGCGGGTTAGTGTTAGCGTACGGGTTAGGATTAGGGGACGGGTGAGGGTCAGGCTTCGGGGAAGGGTTAGGGTTAGGGTTCGGGCTAGGGTTAGGGTTAGGGGACGGGGACGGTTTAATGTCCAGGTGAGGGTACGGCAATGCTTTAGGGGGAGCGTGCGTGTGAGGGCGCGGGTTAGTGTTAGCGTACGGGTTAGGATTAGGGGACGGGTGAGGGTCAGGCTTCGGGGAAGGGTTAGGGTTATGGTTCAGGCTAGGGTTAGGGTTAGGGGACGGGGACGGTTTAGGGTCCAGGTGAGGGTACGGCAACGCTTTAGGGGGAGCGTGCGTGTGAGGGCGTGTGTTAGTGTTGGCGTACGGGTTAGGATTAGGGGACGGGTGAGGGTCAGTCTTCGGGGAAGGGTTAAGGTTAGGGTTCGGGCTAGGTTTAGGGTTAGGGGACGGGGACGGTTTAGAGTCCAGGTGAGGGTACGGCAACGCTTTAGAGGGAGCGTGCGTGTGAGGGCGCGCGATAGTGTTAGCGTACGGCTTAGGATTAGGGGACGGGTGAGGGTCAGGCTTCAGGGAAGGGTTAGGGTTAGGGTTCGGGCTAGGGTTAGGGTTAGGGGACGGGGACGGTTTAGGGTCCAGGTGAGGGTACGGCAACGCTTTAGGGGGAGCGTGCGTGTGAAGGCGCGTGTCAGTGTTAGCGTACGGGTTAGGATTAGGGGACGGGTGAGGGTCAGGCTTCGGGGAAGGGTTAGGGTTAGGGTTCGGGCTAGGGTTAGGGTTAGGGGACGGGGACGGTTTAGGGTCCAGGTGATGGTACGGCAACGCTTTACGGGGAGCGTGCGTGTGAGGGCGCGGGTTAGTGTTAGCGTACGGGTTAGTATTAGGGGACGGGTGAGGGTCAGGCTTCGGGGAAGGGTTAGGGTTAGGGTTCGGGCTAGGGTTAGGGTTAGGGGACGGGGACGGTTTAGGGTCCAGGTGAGGGTACGGCAACGCTTTAGGGGGAGCGTGCGTGTGAGGGCGCGGGTTAGTGTTAGCGTACGGGTTAGGATTAGGGGACGTGTGAGGGTCATGCTTCGGGGAAGGGTTAGGGTTCGGGCTAGGGTTAGGGTTAGGGGACGGGGACGGTTTAGGGTCCAGGTGAGGGTACGGCAACGCTTTAGGGGGAGCGTGCGTGTGAGGGCGCGGGTTAGTGTTAGCACACGGGTTAGGATAAGGGGACGGGTGAGGGTCAGGCTTCGGGGAAGGGTTAGGGTTAGGGTTCGGGCTAGGGTTAGGGTTAGGACCGGGGACGGTTTAGGGTCCAGGTGAGGGTACGGCAACGCTTTAGGGGGAGCGTGCATGTGAGGGCGCGGGTTAGTGTTAGCGTACGGGTTAGGATTAGGGGACGGGTGAGGGTCAGGCTTCGGGGAAGGGTTAGGGTTAGGGTTCGGGCTAGGGTTAGGGTTAGGGGACGGTTTAGGGTCCAGGTGAGGGTACGGCAACGCTTTAGTGGCAGCGTGCGTGTGAGGGCGCGGGTTAGTGTTAGCGTACGGCTTAGGATTAGGGGACGGGTTAGTGTCAGGCTTCAGGGAAGGGTTAGGGTTAGGGTTAGGGCTAGGGTTAGGGTTAGGGTACGGGGACGGTTTAGGGTCCAGGTGAGGGTACGGCAACGCTTTAGGGGGAGCGTGCGTGTGAGGGCGCTTGTTAGTGTTAGCGTACGGCTTAGGATTAGGGGACGGGTGAGGGTCAGGCTTCGGGGAAGGGTTAGGGTTAGGGTTCGGGCTAGGGTTAGGGTTAGGGGACGGGGACGGTTTAGGGTCCAGGTGAGGGTACGGCAATGCTTTAGGGGCAGCGTGCGTGTGAGGGCGCGGGTTAGTGTTAGCGTACGGCTTAGGATTAGGGGACGGGTGAGGGTCAGGCTTCAGGGAAGGGTTAGGGTTAGGGTTCGGGCTAGGGTTAGGGTTAGGGGACGGGGACGGTTTAGGGTCCAGGTGAGGGTACGGCAACGCTTTAGGGGGAGCGTGCGTGTGAGGGCGCGTGTTAGTGTTAGCGTACGGCTTAGGATTAGGGGACGGGTGAGGGTCAGGCTTCGGGGAAGGGTTAGGGTTAGGGTTCGGGCTAGGGTTAGGGTTAGGGGACGGGGACGGTTTAGGGTCCAGGTGACGGAACGGCAACGCTTTACGGTGAGCGTGCGTGTGAGGGCGCGGGTTAGTGTTAGCGTACGGGTTAGGATTAGGGGACGGGTGAGGGTCAGGCTTCGGGGAAGGGTTAGGGTTAGGGTTCGGGCTAGGGTTAGGGTTAGGGGACGGGGACGGTTTAGGGTCCAGGTGAGGGTACGGCAACGCTTTAGGGGGAGCGTGCGTGTGAGGGCGCGGGTTAGTGTTAGCGTACGGGTTAGGATTAGGGGACGGGTGAGGGTCAGTCTTCGGGGAAGTGTTAGGGTTAGGGTTCGGGCTAGGGTTAGGGTTAGGGGACGGGGACGGTTTAGGGTCCAGGTGAGGGTACGGCAACGCTTTAGGGGGAGCGTGCGTGTGAGGGCGCGTGTTAGTGTTAGCGTACGGCTTAGGATTAGGGGACGGGTGAGGGTCAGGCTTCGGGGAAGGGTTAGGGTTAGGGTTTGGCTAGGGTTAGGGTTAGGGGACGGGGACGGTTTAGGGTCCAGGTGAGGGTACGGCAACGCTTTAGGGGGAGCGTGCGTGTGAGGGCACGGGTTAGTGTTGGCGTACGGGTTAGGATTAGGGGACGGGTGAGGGTCAGGCTTCGGGGAAGGTTTAGGGTTAGGGTTCGGGCTAGGTTTAGGGTTAGGGGACGGGGACGGTTTAGGGTCAAGGTGAGGGTACGGCAACGCTTTAGGGGGAGCGTGCGTGTGAGGGCGCGCGTTAGTGTTAGCGTACGGCTTAGGATTAGGGGACGGGTTAGTGTCAGGCTTCAGGGAAGGGTTAGGGTTAGGGTTAGGTCTAGGGTTAGGGTTAGGGTACGGGGACGGTTTAGGGTCCAGGTGAGGGTACGGCAACGCTTTAGGGGGAGCGTGCGTGTGAGGGCGCGTGTTAGTGTTAGCGTACGGCTTAGGATTAGGGGACGGGTGAGGCTCAGGCTTCGGGGAAGGGTTAGGGTTAGGGTTCGGGCTAGGGTTAGGGTTAGGGGACGGGGACGGTTTAGGGTCCAGGTGAGGGTACGGCAATGCTTTAGGGGCAGCGTGCGTGTGAGGGCGCGGGTTAGTGTTAGCGTACGGGTTAGGATTAGGGGACGGGTGAGGGTCAGGCTTCGGGGAAGGGTTAGGGTTAGGGTTAGGGGATGGGGACGGTTTAGGGTCCAGATGAGGGTACGGCAACGCTTTAGGGGGAGCGTGCGCATGAGGGCGCGGGTTAGTGTTAGCGTACGGGTTAGGATTAGGGGACGGGTGAGGGTCAGGCTTCGGGGAAGGGTTAGGGTTAGGGTTCGGGCTAGGGTTAGGGTTAGGACCGGGGACGGTTTAGGGTCCAGGTGAGGGTACTGCAACGCTTTAGGGGGAGCGTGCGTGTGAGGGCGCGGGTTAGTGTTAGCGTACGGGTTAGGATTAGGGGACGGGTGAGGGTCAGGCTTCGGGGAAGGGTTAGGGTTAGGGTTCGGGCTAGAGTTAGGGTTAGGGGACGGGGACGGTTTAGGGCCCAGGTGAGGGTACGGCAACGCTTTAGGCGGAGCGAGCGTGTGAGGGCGCGGGTTAGTGTTAGCGTACGGGTTAGGATTAGGGGACGGGTGAGAGTCAGGCTTCGGGGAAGGGTTAGGGTTAGGGTTCGGGCTAGGGTTAGGGTTAGGGGATGGGGACGGTTTAGGGTCCAGGTGAGGGTACGGCAACGCTTTAGGGGGAGCGTGCGTGTGAGGGCGCGGGTTAGTGTTAGCGCACGGGTTAGGATTAGGGGACGGGTGAGGGTCAGGCTTCGGGGAAGGGTTAGGGTTAGGGTTCGGGCTAGGGTTAGGGTTAGGGGACGGGGACGGTTTAGGGTCCGGGTGAGGGTACGGCAACGCTTTAGGGGGAGCGTGCGTGTGAGGGCGCGGGTTAGCGTTAGCGTACGGGTTAGGATTAGGGGACGGCTGAGGGTCAGGCTTCGGGGAAGGGTTAGGGTTAGGGTTCGGGCTAGGGTTAGGGTTAGGGGACGGGGACGGTTTAGGGTCCAGGTGAGGGTACGGCAACGCTTTAGGGGGAGCGTGCGTGTGAGGGCGCGGGTTAGTGTTAGCGTACGGGTTAGGATTAGGGGACGGGTGAGGGTCAGGCTTCGGGGAAGTGTTAGGGATAGGGTTCGGCTAGGGTTAGGGTTAGGGGACGGGGACGGTTTAGGGTCCAGGTGAGGGTACGGCAACGCTTTAGGGGGAGCGTGTGTGTGAGGGCGCGGGTTAGTGTTAGCGTACGGGTTAGGATTAGGGGACGGGTGAGGGTCAGGCTTCGGGGAAGGGTTAGGGTTAGGGTTCGGGCTAGGGTTAGGGTTAGGGGACGGGGACGGTTTAATGTCCAGGTGAGGGTACGGCAATGCTTTAGGGGGAGCGTGCGTGTGAGGGCGCGGGTTAGTGTTAGCGTACGGGTTAGGATTAGGGGACGTGTGAGGGTCAGGCTTCGGGGAAGGGTTAGGGTTATGGTTCAGGCTAGGGTTAGGGTTAGGGGACGGGGACGGTTTAGGGTCCAGGTGAGGGTACGGCAACGCTTTAGGGGGAGCGTGCGTGTGAGGGCGCGTGTTAGTGTTGGCGTACGGGTTAGGATTAGGGGACGGGTGAGGGTCAGTCTTCGGGGAAGGGTTAGGGTTAGGGTTCGGGCTAGGTTTAGGGTTAGGGGACGGGGACGGTTTAGGGTCCAGGTGAGGGTACGGCAACGCTTTAGGGGGAGCGTGCGTGTGAGGGCGCGCGATAGTGTTAGCGTACGGCTTAGGATTAGGGGACGGGTGAGGGTCAGGCTTCGGGGAAGGGTTAGGGTTAGGGTTCGGGCTAGGGTTAGGGTTAGGGGACGGGGACGGTTTAGGGTCCAGGTGAGGGTACGGCAACGCTTTAGGGGGAGCGTGCGTGTGAGGGCGCGTGTCAGTGTTAGCGTACGGGTTAGGATTAGGGGACGGGTGAGGGTCAGGCTTCGGGGAAGGGTTAGGGTTAGGGTTCGGGCTAGGGTTAGGGTTAGGAGACGGGGACGGTTTAGGGTCCAGGTGATGGTACGGCAACGCTTTACGGGGAGCGTGCGTGTGAGGGCGTGGGTTAGTGTTAGCGTACGGGTTAGTATTAGGGGACGGGTGAGGGTCAGGCTTCGGGGAAGGGTTAGGGTTAGGGTTCGGGCTAGGGTTAGGGTTAGGGGACGGGGACGGTTTAGGGTCCAGGTGAGGGTACGGCAACGCTTTAGGGGGAGCGTGCGTGTGAGGGCGCGGGTTAGTGTTAGCGTACGGGTTAGGATTAGGGGACGTGTGAGGGTCATGCTTCGGGGAAGGGTTAGGGTTCGGGCTAGGGTTAGGGTTAGGGTTAGGGGATGGGGACGGTTTAGGGTCCAGGTGAGGGTACGGCAACGCTTTAGGGGGAGCGTGCGTGTGAGGGCGCGTGTTAGTGTTAGCGTACGGCTTAGGATTAGGGGACGGGTGAGGGTCAGGCTTCGGGGAAGGGTTAGTGTTAGGGTTCGGGCTAGGGTTAGGGTTAGGGGACGGGGACGGTTTAGGGTCCAGGTGAGGGTACGGCAATGCTTTAGGGGCAGCGTGCGTGTGAGGGCGCGGGTTAGTGTTAGCGTACGGGTTAGGATTAGGTGACGGGTGAGGGTCAGGCTTCGGGGAAGGGTTAGGGTTAGGGTTAGGGGATGGGGACGGTTTAGGGTCCAGGTGAGGGTACGGCAACGCTTTAGGGTGAGCGTGCGCGTGAGGGCGCGGATTAGTGTTAGCGTACGGGTTAGGATTAGGGGACGGGTGAGGGTCAGGCTTCGGGGAAGGGTTAGGGTTAGGGTTCGGGCTAGGGTTAGGGTTAGGACCGGGGACGGTTTAGGGTCCAGGTGAGGGTACTGCAACGCTTTAGGGGGAGCGTGCGTGTGAGGGCGCGGGTTAGTGTTAGCGTACGGGTTAGGATTAGGGGACGGGTGAGGGTCAGGCTTCGGGGAAGGGTTAGGGTTAGGGTTCGGGCTAGAGTTAGGGTTAGGGGACGGGGACGGTTTAGGGCCCAGGTGAGGGTACGGCAACGCTTTAGGCGGAGCGAGCGTGTGAGGGCGCGGGTTAGTGTTAGCGTACGGGTTAGGATTAGGGGACGGGTGAGAGTCAGGCTTCGGGGAAGGGTTAGGGTTAGGGTTCGGGCTAGGGTTAGGGTTAGGGGATGGGGACGGTTTAGGGTCCAGGTGAGGGTACGGCAACGCTTTAGGGGGAGCGTGCGTGTGAGGGCGCGGGTTAGTGTTAGCGCACGGGTTAGGATTAGGGAACGGGTGAGGGTCAGGCTTCGGGGAAGGGTTAGGGTTAGGGTTCGGGCTAGGGTTAGGGTTAGGGGACGGGGACGGTTTAGGGTCCGGGTGAGGGTACGGTAACGCTTTAGGGGGAGCGTGCGTGTGAGGGCGCGGGTTAGCGTTAGCGTACGGGTTAGGATTAGGGGACGGCTGAGGGTCAGGCTTCGGGGAAGGGTTAGGGTTAGGGTTCGGGCTAGGGTTAGGGTTAGGGGACGGGGACGGTTTAGGGTCCAGGTGAGGGTACGGCAACGCTTTAGGGGGAGCGTGCGTGTGAGGGCGCGGGTTAGTGTTAGCGTACGGGTTAGGATTAGGGGACGGGTGAGGGTCAGGCTTCGGGGAAGTGTTAGGGATAGGGTTCGGCTAGGGTTAGGGTTAGGGGACGGGGACGGTTTAGGGTCCAGGTGAGGGTACGGCAACGCTTTAGGGGGAGCGTGTGTGTGAGGGCGCGGGTTAGTGTTAGCGTACGGGTTAGGATTAGGGGACGGGTGAGGGTCAGGCTTCGGGGAAGGGTTAGGGTTAGGGTTCGGGCTAGGGTTAGGGTTAGGGGACGGGGACGGTTTAATGTCCAGGTGAGGGTACGGCAATGCTTTAGGGGGAGCGTGCGTGTGAGGGCGCGGGTTAGTGTTAGCGTACGGGTTAGGATTAGGGGACGGGTGAGGGTCAGGCTTCGGGGAAGGGTTAGGGTTATGGTTCAGGCTAGGGTTAGGGTTAGGGGACGGGGACGGTTTAGGGTCCAGGTGAGGGTACGGCAACGCTTTAGGGGGAGCGTGCGTGTGAGGGCGTGTGTTAGTGTTGGCGTACGGGTTAGGATTAGGGGACGGGTGAGGGTCAGTCTTCGGGGAAGGGTTAAGGTTAGGGTTCGGGCTAGGTTTAGGGTTAGGGGACGGGGACGGTTTAGAGTCCAGGTGAGGGTACGGCAACGCTTTAGAGGGAGCGTGCGTGTGAGGGCGCGCGATAGTGTTAGCGTACGGCTTAGGATTAGGGGACGGGTGAGGGTCAGGCTTCAGGGAAGGGTTAGGGTTAGGGTTCGGGCTAGGGTTAGGGTTAGGGGACGGGGACGGTTTAGGGTCCAGGTGAGGGTACGGCAACGCTTTAGGGGGAGCGTGCGTGTGAAGGCGCGTGTCAGTGTTAGCGTACGGGTTAGGATTAGGGGACGGGTGAGGGTCAGGCTTCGGGGAAGGGTTAGGGTTAGGGTTCGGGCTAGGGTTAGGGTTAGGGGACGGGGACGGTTTAGGGTCCAGGTGATGGTACGGCAACGCTTTACGGGGAGCGTGCGTGTGAGGGCGCGGGTTAGTGTTAGCGTACGGGTTAGTATTAGGGGACGGGTGAGGGTCAGGCTTCGGGGAAGGGTTAGGGTTAGGGTTCGGGCTAGGGTTAGGGTTAGGGGACGGGGACGGTTTAGGGTCCAGGTGAGGGTACGGCAACGCTTTAGGGGGAGCGTGCGTGTGAGGGCGCGGGTTAGTGTTAGCGTACGGGTTAGGATTAGGGGACGTGTGAGGGTCATGCTTCGGGGAAGGGTTAGGGTTCGGGCTAGGGTTAGGGTTAGGGGACGGGGACGGTTTAGGGTCCAGGTGAGGGTACGGCAACGCTTTAGGGGGAGCGTGCGTGTGAGGGCGCGGGTTAGTGTTAGCACACGGGTTAGGATAAGGGGACGGGTGAGGGTCAGGCTTCGGGGAAGGGTTAGGGTTAGGGTTCGGGCTAGGGTTAGGGTTAGGACCGGGGACGGTTTAGGGTCCAGGTGAGGGTACGGCAACGCTTTAGGGGGAGCGTGCATGTGAGGGCGCGGGTTAGTGTTAGCGTACGGGTTAGGATTAGGGGACGGGTGAGGGTCAGGCTTCGGGGAAGGGTTAGGGTTAGGGTTCGGGCTAGGGTTAGGGTTAGGGGACGGTTTAGGGTCCAGGTGAGGGTACGGCAACGCTTTAGTGGCAGCGTGCGTGTGAGGGCGCGGGTTAGTGTTAGCGTACGGGTTAGGATTAGGGGACGGGTGAGGGTCAGGCTTCGGGGAAGTTTTAGGGTTAGGGTTCGGGCTAGGGTTAGGGTTAGGGGACGGGGACGGTTTAGGGTCCAGGTGAGGGTACGGCAATGCTTTAGGAGTGAGCGTGCGTGTGAGGGCGCGGGTTAGTGTTAGCGTACGGGTTAGGATTAGGGGACGGGTGAGGGTCAGGCTTCTGGGAACGGTTAGGGTTAGGGTTCGGGCTAGGGTTAGGGTTAGGGGACGGGGACGGTTTAGGGTCCAGGTGAGGGTACGGCAACGCTTTCGGGGGAGCGTGCGTGTGAGGGCGCGGGTTAGTGTTAGCGTATGGGTTAGGATTAGGGGACGGGTGAGGGTCAGGCTTCGGGGAAGGGTTAGGGTTAGGGTTCGGGCTAGGGTTAGGGTTAGGGGACGGGGACGGTTTATAGTCCAGGTGAGGGTACGGCAACGCTTTAGGGGGAGCGTGCGTGTGAGGGCGCGCGTTAGTGTTAGCGTACGGGTTAGGATTAGGGGACGGGTGAGGGTCAGGCTTCGGGGAAGTGTTAGGGTAAGGGTTCGGGCTAGGGTTAGGGTTAGCGGACGGGGACGGTTTAGGGTCCAGGTGAGGGTACGGCAACGCTTTAGGGTGAGCGTGCGTGTGAGGGCGCGGGTTAGTGTTAGCGTACGGGTTAGGATTAGGGGACGGGTGAGGGTCAGGCTTCGGGGAAGGGTTAGGGTTAGGGTTCGGGCTAGGGTTATGGTTAGGGGACGGGGACGGTTTAGGGTCCAGGTGAGGGCATGGCAACGCTTTAGGGGGAGCGTGCGTGTGAGGGCGCGGGTTAGTGTTAGCGTACGGGTTAGGATTAGGGGACGGGTGAGGGTCAGGCTTCGGGGAAGGGTTAGGGTTAGGGTTCGGGCTAGGGTTAGGGTTAGGGGACGGGGACGGTTTAGGGTCCAGGTGAGGGTACGGCAATGCTTTAGGGGCAGCGTGCGTGTGAGGGCGCGGGTTAGTGTTAGCGTACGGGTTAGGATTAGGGGACGGGTGAGGGTCATGCTTCGGGGAAGGGTTAGGGTACGGGCTAGGGTTAGGGTTAGGGGACGGGGACGGTTTAGGGTCCAGGTGAGGGTACGGCAACGCTTTAGGGGGAGCGTGCGTGTGAGGGCGCGGGTTAGTGTTAGCACACGGGTTAGGATAAGGGGACGGGTGAGGGTCAGGCTTCGGGGAAGGGTTAGGGTTAGGGTTCGGGCTAGGGTTAGGGTTAGGACCGGGGACGGTTTAGGGTCCAGGTGAGGGTACGGCAACGCTTTAGGGGGAGCGTGCATGTGAGGGCGCGGGTTAGTGTTAGCGTACGGGTTAGGATTAGGGGACGGGTGAGGGTCAGGCTTCGGGGAAGGGTTAGGGTTAGGGTTCGGGCTAGGGTTAGGGTTAGGGGACGGTTTAGAGTCCAGGTGAGGGTACGGCAACGCTTTAGTGGCAGCGTGCGTGTGAGGGCGCGGGTTAGTGTTAGCGTACGGGTTAGGATTAGGGGACGGGTGAGGGTCAGGCTTCGGGGAAGTTTTAGGGTTAGGGTTCGGGCTAGGGTTAGGGTTAGGGGACGGGGACGGTTTAGGGTCCAGGTGAGGGTACGGCAATGCTTTAGGAGTGAGCGTGCGTGTGAGGGCGCGGGTTAGTGTTAGCGTACGGGTTAGGATTAGGGGACGGGTGAGGGTCAGGCTTCTGGGAACGGTTAGGGTTAGGGTTCGGGCTAGGGTTAGGGTTAGGGGACGGGGACGGTTTAGGGTCCAGGTGAGGGTACGGCAACGCTTTCGGGGGAGCGTGCGTGTGAGGGCGCGGGTTAGTGTTAGCGTATGGGTTAGGATTAGGGGACGGGTGAGGGTCAGGCTTCGGGGAAGGGTTAGGGTTAGGGTTCGGGCTAGGGTTAGGGTTAGGGGACGGGGACGGTTTATAGTCCAGGTGAGGGTACGGCAACGCTTTAGGGGGAGCGTGCGTGTGAGGGCGCGCGTTAGTGTTAGCGTACGGGTTAGGATTAGGGGACGGGTGAGGGTCAGGCTTCGGGGAAGTGTTAGGGTAAGGGTTCGGGCTAGGGTTAGGGTTAGCGGACGGGGACGGTTTAGGGTCCAGGTGAGGGTACGGCAACGCTTTAGGGTGAGCGTGCGTGTGAGGGCGCGGGTTAGTGTTAGCGTACGGGTTAGGATTAGGGGACGGGTGAGGGTCAGGCTTCGGGGAAGGGTTAGGGTTAGGGTTCGGGCTAGGGTTATGGTTAGGGGACGGGGACGGTTTAGGGTCCAGGTGAGGGTATGGCAACGCTTTAGGGGGAGCGTGCGTGTGAGGGCGCGGGTGAGTGTTAGCGTACGGGTTAGGATTAGGGGACGGGTGAGGGTCAGGCTTCGGGGAAGGGTTAGGGTTAGGGTTCGGGCTAGGGTTAGGGTTAGGGGACGGGGACGGTTTAGGGTCCAGGTGAGGGTACGGCAATGCTTTAGGGGCAGCGTGCGTGTGAGGGCGCGGGTTAGTGTTAGCGTACGGGTTAGGATTAGGGGACGGGTGAGGGTCAGGCTTCGGGGAAGGGTTAGGGTTAGGGTTAGGGGATGGGGACGGTTTAGGGTCCAGGTGAGGGTACGGCAACGCTTTAGGGGGAGCGTGCGCGTGAGGGCGCGGGTTAGTGTTAGCGTACGGGTTAGGATTAGGGGACGGGTGAGGGTCAGGCTTCGGGGAAGGGTTAGGGTTAGGGTTCGGGCTAGGGTTAGGGTTAGGACCGGGGACGGTTTAGGGTCCAGGTGAGGGTACTGCAACGCTTTAGGGGGAGCGTGCGTGTGAGGGCGCGGGTTAGTGTTAGCGTACGGGTTAGGATTAGGGGACGGGTGAGGGTCAGGCTTCGGGGAAGGGTTAGGGTTAGGGTTAGGGGATGGGGACGGTTTAGGGTCCAGGTGAGGGTACGGCAACGCTTTAGGGGGAGCGTGCGCGTGAGGGCGCGGGTTAGTGTTAGCGTACGGGTTAGGATTAGGGGACGGGTGAGGGTCAGGCTTCGGGGAAGGGTTAGGGTTAGGGTTCGGGCTAGGGTTAGGGTTAGGACCGGGGACGGTTTAGGGTCCAGGTGAGGGTACTGCAACGCTTTAGGGGGAGCGTGCGTGTGAGGGCGCGGGTTAGTGTTAGCGTACGGGTTAGGATTAGGGGACGGGTGAGGGTCAGGCTTCGGGGAAGGGTTAGGGTTAGGGTTCGGGCTAGAGTTAGGGTTAGGGGACGGGGACGGTTTAGGGCCCAGGTGAGGGTACGGCAACGCTTTAGGCGGAGCGAGCGTGTGAGGGCGCGGGTTAGTGTTAGTGTACGGGTTAGGATTAGGGGACGGGTGAGAGTCAGGCTTCGGGGAAGGGTTAGGGTTAGGGTTCGGGCTAGGGTTAGGGTTAGGGGATGGGGACGGTTTAGGGTCCAGGTGAGGGTACGGCAACGCTTTAGTGGGAGCGTGCGTGTGAGGGCGCGGGTTAGTGTTAGCGCACGGGTTAGGATTAGGGGACGGGTGAGGGTCAGGCTTCGGGGAAGGGTTAGGGTTAGGGTTCGGGCTAGGGTTAGGGTTAGGGGACGGGGACGGTTTAGGGTCCAGGTGAGGGTACGGCAACGCTTTAGGGGGAGCGTGCGTGTGAGGGCGTGGGTTAGTGTTAGCGTACGGGTTAGGATTAGGGGACGGGTGAGGGTCAGGCTTCGGGGAAGGGTTAGGGTTAGGGTTCGGGCTAGGGTTAGGGTTAGGGGACGGGGACGGTTTAGGGTCCAGGTGAGGGTACGGCAACGCTTTAGGGGGAGCGTGCTTGTGAGGGCGCAGGTTAGTGTTAGCGTACGGGTTAGGATTAGGGGACGGGTGAGGGTCCTGCTTCGGGGAAGGGTTAGGGTTAGGGTTCGGGCTAGGGTTAGGGTTAGGGGACGGGGACGGTTTAGGGTCCAGGTGAGGGTACGGCAACGCTTTAGGGTGAGCGTGCGTGTGAGGGCGCGGGATAGTGTTAGCGTACGGGTTAGGATTAGGGGACGGGTGAGGGTCAGGCTTCGGGGAAGGGTTAGGGTTAGGGTTCGGGCTAGGGTTAGGGTTAGGGGACGGGGACGGTTTAGGGTCCAGGTGAGGGTACGGCAACGCTTTAGGGGGAGCGTGCGTGTGAGGGCGCGGGTTAGTGTTAGCGTACGGGTTAGGATTAGGGGACGGGTGAGGGTCAGGCTTCGGGGAAGTGTTAGGGTTATGGTTCGGGCTAGGGTTAGGGTTAGGGGACGGGGATGGTTTAGTGTCCAGGTGAGGGTACGGCAACGCTTTAGGGGGAGCGTGCGTGTGAGGGCGCGGGTTAGTGTTAGCGTACAGGTTAGGATTTGGGGATGGGTGAGGGTAAGGCCTCGGGGAAGGGTTAGGGTTATGGTTCGGGCTAGGGTTAGGGTTAGGGGACGGGGACGGTTTAGGGTCCAGGTGAGGGTACGGCAACGCTTTAGGGGGAGCGTGCGTGTGAGGGCGCGGGTTAGTGTTAGCGTACGGGTTAGGATTAGGGGACGGGTGAGGGTCAGGCTTCGGGGAAGGGTTAGGGTTAGGGTTCGGGCTAGGGTTAGGGTTAGGGGACGGGGACGGTTTAGGGTCTGGGTGAGGGTACGGCAACGCTTTAGGGGGAGCGTGCGTGTGAGGGCGCGGGTTAGCGTTAGCGTACGGGTTAGGATTAGGGGACGGCTGAGGGTCAGGCTTCGGGGAAGGGTTAGGGTTAGGGTTCGGGCTAGGGTTAGGGTTAGGGGACGGGGACGGTTTAGGGTCCAGGTGAGGGTACGGCAACGCTTTAGGGGGAGCGTGCGTGTGAGGGCGCGGGTTAGTGTTAGCGTACGGGTTAGGATTAGGGGACGGGTGAGGGTCAGGCTTCGGGGAAGTGTTAGGGATAGGGTTCGGCTAGGGTTAGGGTTAGGGGACGGGGACGGTTTAGGGTCCAGGTGAGGGTACGGCAACGCTTTAGGGGGAGCGTGTGTGTGAGGGCGCGGGTTAGTGTTAGCGTACGGGTTAGGATTAGGGGACGGGTGAGGGTCAGGCTTCGGGGAAGGGTTAGGGTTAGGGTTCGGGCTAGGGTTAGGGTTAGGAGACGGGGACGGTTTAATATCCAGGTGAGGGTACGGCAATGCTTTAGGGGGAGCGTGCGTGTGAGGGCGCGGGTTAGTGTTAGCGTACGGGTTAGGATTAGGGGACGGGTGAGGGTCAGGCTTCGGGGAAGGGTTAGGGTTATGGTTCAGGCTAGGGTTAGGGTTAGGGGACGGGGACGGTTTAGGGTCCAGGTGAGGGTACGGCAACGCTTTAGGGGGAGCGTGCGTGTGAGGGCGCGTGTTAGTGTTGGCGTACGGGTTAGGATTAGGGGACGGGTGAGGGTCAGTCTTCGGGGAAGGGTTAGGGTTAGGGTTCGGGCTAGGTTTAGGGTTAGGGGACGGGGACGGTTTAGGGTCCAGGTGAGGGTACGGCAACGCTTTAGGGGGAGCGTGCGTGTGAGGGCGCGCGATAGTGTTAGCGTACGGCTCAGGATTAGGGGACGGGTGAGGGTCAGGCTTCAGGGAAGGGTTAGGGTTAGGGTTCGGGCTAGGGTTAGGGTTAGGGGACGGGGACGGTTTAGGGTCCAGGTGAGGGTACGGCAACGCTTTAGGGGGAGCGTGCGTGTGAGGGCGCGTGTCAGTGTTAGCGTACGGGTTAGGATTAGGGGACGGGTGAGGGTCAGGCTTCGGGGAAGGTTTAGGGTTAGGGTTCGGGCTAGGGTTAGGGTTAGGGGACGGGGACGGTTTAGGGTCCAGGTGATGGTACGGCAACGCTTTACGGGGAGCGTGCGTGTGAGGGCGCGGGTTAGTGTTAGCGTACGGGTTAGTATTAGGGGACGGGTGAGGGTCAGGCTTCGGGGAAGGGTTAGGGTTAGGGTTCGGGCTAGGGTTATGGTTAGGGGACGGGGACGGTTTAGGGTCCAGGTGAGGGTACGGCAACGCTTTAGGGGGAGCGTGCGTGTGAGGGCGCGGGTTAGTGTTAGCGTACGGGTTAGGATTAGGGGACGTGTGAGGGTCATGTTTCGGGGAAGGGTTAGGGTTCGGGCTAGGGTTAGGGTTAGGGGACGGGGACGGTTTAGGGTCCAGGTGAGGGTACGGCAACGCTTTAGGGGGAGCGTGCGTGTGAGGGCGCGGGTTAGTGTTAGCACTCGGGTTAGGATAAGGGGACGGGTGAGGGTCAGGCTTCGGGGAAAGGTTAGGGTTAGGGTTCGGGCTAGGGTTAGGGTTAGGACCGGGGACGGTTTAGGGTCCAGGTGAGGGTACGGCAACGCTTTAGGGGGAGCGTGCATGTGAGGGCGCGGGTTAGTGTTAGCGTACGGGTTAGGATTAGGGGACGGGTGAGGGTCAGGCTTCTGGGAAGGGTTAGGGTTAGGGTTCGGCCTAGGGTTAGGGTTAGGGGACGGGGACGGTTTAGGGTCCAGGTGAGGGTACGGCAACGCTTTCGGGGGAGCGTGCGTGTGAGGGCGCGGGTTAGTGTTAGCGTATGGGTTAGGATTAGGGGACGGGTGAGGGTCAGGCTTCGGGGAAGGGTTAGGGTTAGGGTTCGGGCTAGGGTTAGGGTTAGGGGACGGGGACGGTTTATAGTCCAGGTGAGGGTACGGCAACGCTTTAGGGGGAGCGTGCGTGTGAGGGCGCGGGTTAGTGTTAGCGTACAGGTTAGGATTTGGGGATGGGTGAGGGTAAGGCCTCGGGGAAGGGTTAGGGTTATGGTTCGGGCTAGGGTTAGGGTTAGGGGACGGGGACGGTTTAGGGTCCAGGTGAGGGTACGGCAACGCTTTAGGGGGAGCGTGCGTGTGAGGGCGCGGGTTAGTGTTAGCGTACGGGTTAGGATTAGGGGTCGGGTGAGGGTCAGGCTTCGGGGAAGGGTTAGGGTTAGGGTTCGGGCTAGGGTTAGGGTTAGGGGACGGGGACGGTTTAGGGTCTGGGTGAGGGTACGGCAACGCTTTAGGGGGAGCGTGCGTGTGAGGGCGCGGGTTAGCGTTAGCGTACGGGTTAGGATTAGGGGACGGCTGAGGGTCAGGCTTCGGGGAAGGGTTAGGGTTAGGGTTCGGGCTAGGGTTAGGGTTAGGGGACGGGGACGGTTTAGGGTCCAGGTGAGGGTACGGCAACGCTTTAGGGGGAGCGTGCGTGTGAGGGCGCGGGTTAGTGTTAGCGTACGGGTTAGGATTAGGGGACGGGTGAGGGTCAGGCTTCGGGGAAGTGTTAGGGATAGGGTTCGGCTAGGGTTAGGGTTAGGGGACGGGGACGGTTTAGGGTCCAGGTGAGGGTACGGCAACGCTTTAGGGGGAGCGTGTGTGTGAGGGCGCGGGTTAGTGTTAGCGTACGGGTTAGGATTAGGGGACGGGTGAGGGTCAGGCTTCGGGGAAGGGTTAGGGTTAGGGTTCGGGCTAGGGTTAGGGTTAGGGGACGGGGACGGTTTAATATCCAGGTGAGGGTACGGCAATGCTTTAGGGGGAGCGTGCGTGTGAGGGCGCGGGTTAGTGTTAGCGTACGGGTTAGGATTAGGGGACGGGTGAGGGTCAGGCTTCGGGGAAGGGTTAGGGTTATGGTTCAGGCTAGGGTTAGGGTTAGGGGACGGGGACGGTTTAGGGTCCAGGTGAGGGTACGGCAACGCTTTAGGGGGAGCGTGCGTGTGAGGGCGCGTGTTAGTGTTGGCGTACGGGTTAGGATTAGGGGACGGGTGAGGGTCAGTCTTCGGGGAAGGGTTAGGGTTAGGGTTCGGGCTAGGTTTAGGGTTAGGGGACGGGGACGGTTTAGGGTCCAGGTGAGGGTACGGCAACGCTTTAGGGGGAGCGTGCGTGTGAGGGCGCGCGATAGTGTTAGCGTACGGCTTAGGATTAGGGGACGGGTGAGGGTCAGGCTTCAGGGAAGGGTTAGGGTTAGGGTTCGGGCTAGGGTTAGGGTTAGGGGACGGGGACGGTTTAGGGTCCAGGTGAGGGTACGGCAACGCTTTAGGGGGAGCGTGCGTGTGAGGGCGCGTGTCAGTGTTAGCGTACGGGTTAGGATTAGGGGACGGGTGAGGGTCAGGCTTCGGGGAAGGTTTAGGGTTAGGGTTCGGGCTAGGGTTAGGGTTAGGGGACGGGGACGGTTTAGGGTCCAGGTGATGGTACGGCAACGCTTTACGGGGAGCGTGCGTGTGAGGGCGCGGGTTAGTGTTAGCGTACGGGTTAGTATTAGGGGACGGGTGAGGGTCAGGCTTCGGGGAAGGGTTAGGGTTAGGGTTCGGGCTAGGGTTATGGTTAGGGGACGGGGACGGTTTAGGGTCCAGGTGAGGGTACGGCAACGCTTTAGGGGGAGCGTGCGTGTGAGGGCGCGGGTTAGTGTTAGCGTACGGGTTAGGATTAGGGGACGTGTGAGGGTCATGTTTCGGGGAAGGGTTAGGGTTCGGGCTAGGGTTAGGGTTAGGGGACGGGGACGGTTTAGGGTCCAGGTGAGGGTACGGCAACGCTTTAGGGGGAGCGTGCGTGTGAGGGCGCGGGTTAGTGTTAGCACTCGGGTTAGGATAAGGGGACGGGTGAGGGTCAGGCTTCGGGGAAAGGTTAGGGTTAGGGTTCGGGCTAGGGTTAGGGTTAGGACCGGGGACGGTTTAGGGTCCAGGTGAGGGTACGGCAACGCTTTAGGGGGAGCGTGCATGTGAGGGCGCGGGTTAGTGTTAGCGTACGGGTTAGGATTAGGGGACGGGTGAGGGTCAGGCTTCTGGGAAGGGTTAGGGTTAGGGTTCGGGCTAGGGTTAGGGTTAGGGGACGGGGACGGTTTAGGGTCCAGGTGAGGGTACGGCAACGCTTTCGGGGGAGCGTGCGTGTGAGGGCGCGGGTTAGTGTTAGCGTATGGGTTAGGATTAGGGGACGGGTGAGGGTCAGGCTTCGGGGAAGGGTTAGGGTTAGGGTTCGGGCTAGGGTTAGGGTTAGGGGACGGGGACGGTTTATAGTCCAGGTGAGGGTACGGCAACGCTTTAGGGGGAGCGTGCGTGTGAGGGCGCGCGTTAGTGTTAGCGTACGGGTTAGGATTAGGGGACGGGTGAGGGTCAGGCTTCGGGGAAGTGTTAGGGTAAGGGTTCGGGCTAGGGTTAGGGTTAGCGGACGGGGACGGTTTAGGGTCCAGGTGAGGGTACGGCAACGCTTTAGGGTGAGCGTGCGTGTGAGGGCGCGGGTTAGTGTTAGCGTACGGGTTAGGATTAGGGGACGGGTGAGGGTCAGGCTTCGGGGAAGGGTTAGGGTTAGGGTTCGGGCTAGGGTTATGGTTAGGGGACGGGGACGGTTTAGGGTGCAGGTGAGGGTATGGCAACGCTTTAGGGGGAGCGTGCGTGTGAGGGCGCGGGTTAGTGTTAGCGTACGGGTTAGGATTAGGGGACGGGTGAGGGTCAGGCTTCGGGGAAGGGTTAGGGTTAGGGTTCGGGCTAGGGTTAGGGTTAGGGGACGGGGACGGTTTAGGGTCCAGGTGAGGGTACGGCAACGCTTTAGGGGGAGCGTGCGTGTGAGGGCGCAGGTTAGTGTTAGCGTACGGGTTAGCATTAGGGGACGGGTGAGGGTCAGGCTTCGGGGAAGGGTTAGGGTTAGGGTTCGGGCTAGGGTTAGGGTTAGGGGACGGGGACGGTTTAGGGTCCAGGTGAGGGTACGGCAACGCTTTAGGGGGAGCGTGCGTGTGAGGGCGCGGGTTAGTGTTAGCGTACGGGTTAGGATTAGGGGACGGGTGAGGGTCAGGCTTCGGGGAAGGGTTAGGGTTAGGGTTCGGGCTAGGGTTAGGGTTAGGGGACGGGTCCGGTTTAGGGTGCAGGTGAGGGTACGGCAACGCTTTAGGGGGAGCGTGCGTGTGAGGGCGCGGGCTAGTGTTAGCGTACGGGTTAGGATTAGGGGACGGGTGAGGGTCAGGCTTCGGGGAAGGGTTAGGGTTAGGGTTCGGGCTAGGGTTAGGGTTAGGGGACGGGGACGGTTTAGGGTCCAGGTGAGGGTATGGCAACGCTTTAGGGGGAGCGTGCGTGTGAGGGCGCGGGTTAGTGTTAGCGTACGGGTTAGGATTAGGGTACGGGTGAGTGTCAGGCTTCGGAGAAGGGTTAGGGTTAGGGTTCGGGCTAGGGTTAGGGTTAGGGGACGGGTCCGGTTTGGGTGCAGGTGAGGGTACGGCAACGCTTTAGGGGGAGCGTGCGTGTGAGAGCGCGGGCTAGTGTTAGCGTACGGGTTAGGATTAGGGAACGGGTGAGGGTCAGGCTTCGGGGAAGGGTTAGGGTTAGGGTTCGGGCTAGGGTTAGGGTTAGGGGACGGGGACGATTTAGGGTGCAGGTGAGGGTACGGCAACGCTTTAGGGGGAGCGTGCGTGTGAGGGCGCGGGCTAGTGTTAGCGTACGGGTTAGGATTAGGGGACGGGTGAGGGTTAGGCTTCGGGGAAGTGTTAGGGTTAGGGTTCGGGCTACGGTTAGGGTTAGGGGACGGGGACGGTTTAGGGTCCAGGTGAGGGTACGGCAACGCTTTAGGGGGAGCGTGCATGTGAGGGCACGGGTTAGTGTTAGCGTACGGGTTAGGATTATGGGACGGGTGAGGGTCAGGCTTCGGGGAAGGGTTAGGGTTAGGGTTGGGTCTAGGGTTAGGGTTAGGGGACGGGGACGGTTTAGGGTCCAGGTGAGGGTACGGCAACGCTTTAGGGGGAGCGTGCGTGTGAGGGCGCGGGTTAGTGTTAGCGTACGGGTTAGGATTAGGGGACGGGTGAGGGTCAGGCTTCGGGGAAGTGTTAGGGTTAGGGTTCGGGCTAGGGTTAGGGTTAGGGGACGGGGACGGTTTCGGGTCCAGGTGAGGGTACGGCAACGCTTTAGGGGGAGCGTGCGTGTGAGGGCTCGGGTTAGTGTTAGCGTACGGGTTAGGATTAGGGGACGGGTGAGGGTCAGGCTTCGGGGAAGGGTTAGGGTTAGGGTTCGGGCTAGGGTTAGGGTTAGGGGATGGGGACGGTTTAGGGTCCAGGTGAGGGTACGGCAACGCTTTAGGGGGACCGTGCGTGTGAGGGCGCGGGTTAGTGTTAGCGTACGGTTTAGGATTAGGGGACGGGTGAGGGTCAGGCGTCGGGGAAGGGTTAGGGTTAGGGTTCGGGCTAGGGTTAGGGTTAGGGGACGGGGACGGTTTAGGGTCCAGGTGAGGGTACGGCAACGCTTTAGGGGGAGCGTGCGTGTGAGGGCGCGGGTTAGTGTTAGCGTATGGGTTAGGAATAGGGGACGGGTGAGGGTCAGGCTTCGGGGAAGGGTTAGGGTTAGGGTTCGGGCTAGGGTTAGGGTTAGGGGACGGGGACGGTTTAGGGTCCAGGTGAGGGTACGGCAACGCTTTAGGGGGAGCGTGCGTGTGAGGGCGCGGGTTAGTGTTAGCGTACGGGTTAGGATTAGGGGACGGGTGAGGGTCAGGCTTCGGGGAAGGGTTAGGGTTAGGGTTCGGGCTAGGGTTAGGGTTAGGGGACGGGGATGGTTTATGGTCCAGGTGAGGGTACGGCAACGCTTTAGTGGGAGCGTGCGTGTGAGGGCGCGCGTTAGTGTTAGCGTACGGCTTAGGATTAGGGGACGGGTGAGGGTCAGGCTTCGGGTAAGTGTTAGGGTAAGGGTTCGGGCTAGGGTTAGGGTTAGCGGACGGGGACGGTTTAGGGTCCAGGTGAGGGTACGGCAACGCTTTAGGGGGAGCATGCGTGTGAGGGCGCGGGTTACTGTTAGCGTACGGGTTAGGATTAGGGGACGGGTGAGGGTCAGGCTTCGGGGAAGGCTTAGGGTTAGGGTTCGGGCTAGGGTTAGGGTTAGGGGACGGGGACGGTTTAGGGTCCAGGTGAGAGTACGGCAACGCTTTAGGGGGAGCGTGCGTGTGAGGGCGCGTGTTAGTGTTAGCGTACGGGTTAGGATTAGGGGACGGGTGAGGGTCAGGCTTCGGGGAAGGGTTAGGGTTAGGGTTCGTGCTAGGGTTAGGTTTAGGGTACGGGGACGGTTTAGGGTCCAGGTGAGGATACGGCAACACTTTAGGGGGAGCGTGCGTGTGAGGGCGCGGGTTAGTGTTAGCGTACGGGTTAGGATTAGGGGACGGGTGAGGGTCAGGCTTCGGGGAAGGGTTAGGGTTAGGGTTCGGGCTAGGGTTAGGGTTAGGGGACGGGGACGGTTTAGGGTCCAGGTGAGGGTACGGCAACGCTTTAGGGGGAGCGTTCGTGTGAGGGCGCAGGTTAGTGTTAGCGTACGGGTTAGGATTAGGGGACGGGTGAGGGTCAGGCTTCGGGGAAGTGTTAGGGTTAGGGTTCGGGCTAGGTTTAGGGTTAGGGGACGGTGACGGTTTAGGGTCCAGGTGAGGGTACGGCAACGCTTTAGGGGGAGCGTGCGTGTGAGGGCGTGGGTTAGTGTTAGCGTACAGGTTAGGATTAGGGGACGGGTGAGGGTCAGGCTTCGGGGAAGGGTTAGGGTTAGGGTTCGGGCTAGGGTTAGGGTTAGGGGACGGGGACGGTTTAGGGTCCAGGTGAGGGTACGGCAACGCTTTAGGGGGAGCGTGCGTGTGAGGGCACGGGCTAGTGTTAGCGTACGGGTTAGGATTAGGGGACGGGTGAGGGTCAGGCTTCGGGGAAGGGTTAGGGTTAGGGTTCGGGCTAGGGTTAGGGTTAGGGGACGGGGACGGTTTAGGGTCCAGGTGAGGGTACGGCAACGCTTTAGGGGGACCGTGCGTGTGAGGGCGCGGGCTAGTGTTAGCGTACGGGTTAGGATTAGGGGACGGGTGAGGGTTAGGCTTCGGGGAAGTGTTAGGGTTAGGGTTCGGGCTAGGGTTAGGGTTAGGGGACTGGGACGGTTTAGGGTCCAGGTGAGGGTACGGCAACGCTTTAGGGGGAGCGTGCATGTGAGGGCACGGGTTAGTGTTAGCGTACGGGTTAGGATTAGGGGACGGGTGAGGGTCAGGCTTCGGGGAAGGGTTAGGGTTAGGGTTCGGGCTAGGGTTAGGGTTAGGGGACGGGGACGGTTTAGGGTCCAGGTGAGGGTACGGCAACGCTTTAGGGGGAGCGTGCGTGTGAGGGCGCGGGTTAGTGTTAGCGTACGGGTTAGGATTAGGGGACGGGTGAGGGTCAGGCTTCGGGGAAGGGTTAGGGTTAGGGTTCGGGCTAGGGTTAGGGTTAGGGGACGGGGACGGTTTCGGGTCCACGTGAGGGTACGGCAACGCTGTAGGGGGAGCGTGCGTGTGAGGGCGCGGGTTAGTGTTAGCGTACGGGTTAGGATTAGGGGACGGGCGAGGGTCAGGCTAGGGGAAGGGTTAGGGTTAGGGTTCGTGCTAGGGTTAGGTTTAGGGGACGGGGACAGTTTAGGGTCCAGGTGAGGATACGGCAACACTTTAGGGGGAGCGTGCGTGTGAGGGCGCGGGTTAGTGTTAGCGTACGCGTTAGGATTAGGGGACGGGTGAGGGTCAGGCTTCGGGGAAGGGTTAGGGTTAGGGTTCGGGCTAGGGTTAGGGTTAGGGGACGGGGACGGTTTAGGGTCCAGGTGAGGGTACGGCAACGCTTTAGGGGGACCGTGCGTGTGAGGGCGCGGGCTAGTGTTAGCGTACGGGTTAGGATTAGGGGACGGGTGAGGGTTAGGCTTCGGGGAAGTGTTAGGGTTAGGGTTCGGGCTAGGGTTAGGGTTAGGGGACTGGGACGGTTTAGGGTCCAGGTGAGGGTACGGCAACGCTTTAGGGGGAGCGTGCATGTGAGGGCACGGGTTAGTGTTAGCGTACGGGTTAGGATTAGGGGACGGGTGAGGGTCAGGCTTCGGGGAAGGGTTAGGGTTAGGGTTCGGGCTAGGGTTAGGGTTAGGGGACGGGGACGGTTTAGGGTCCAGGTGAGGGTACGGCAACGCTTTAGGGGGAGAGTGCGTGTGAGGGCGCGGGTTAGTGTTAGCGTACGGGTTAGGATTAGGGGACGGGTGAGGGTCAGGCTTCGGGGAAGGGTTAGGGTTAGGGTTCGGGCTAGGGTTAGGGTTAGGGGACGGGGACGGTTTCGGGTCCACGTGAGGGTACGGCAACGCTTTAGGGGGAGCGTGCGTGTGAGGGCGCGGGTTAGTGTTAGCGTACGGGTTAGGATTAGGGGACGGGTGAGGGTCAGGCTAGGGGAAGGGTTAGGGTTAGGGTTCGGGCTAGGGTTAGGGTTAGGGGACGGGGACGGTTTAGGGTCCAGGTGAGGGTACGGCAACGCTTTAGGGGGAGCGTGCGTGTGAGGGCGCGGGTTAGTGTTAGCGTACGGGTTAGGATTAGGGGACGGGTGAGGGTCAGGCTTCGGGGAAGGGTTAGGGTTAGGGTTCGGGCTAGGGTTAGGGTTAGGGGACGGGGACGGTTTAGGGTCCAGGTGAGGGTACGGCAACGCTTTAGGGGGAGCGTGCGTGTGAGGGCACGGGTTAGTGTTAGCGTACGGGTTAGGATTAGGGGACGGGTGAGGGTCAGGCTTCGGGGAAGGGTTAGGGTTAGGGTTCGGGCTAGGGTTAGGGTTAGGGGACGGGGACGGTTTAGGGTCCAGGTGAGGGTACGGCAACGCTTTAGGGGGAGCGTGCGTGTGAGGGCGCGGGTTAGTGTTAGCGTACGGGTTAGGATTAGGGGACGGGTGAGGGTCAGGCTTCGGGGAAGGTTTAGGGTTAGGGTTCGGGCTAGGGTTAGGGTTAGGGGACGGGGACGGTTTCGGGTCCACGTGAGGGTACGGCAACGCTTTAGGGGGAGCGTGAGTGTGAGGGCTCGGGTTAGTGTTAGCGTACGGGTTAGGATTAGGGGACGGGTGAGGGTCAGGCTAGGGGAAGGGTTAGGGTTAGGGTTCGGGCTAGGGTTAGGGTTAGGGGATGGGGAAGGTTTAGGGTCCAGGTGAGGGTACGGCAACGCTTTTGGGGGAGCGTGCGTGTGAGGGTGCGGGTTAGTGTTAGCGTACGGGTTAGGATTAGGGGACGGGTGAGGGTCAGGCTTCGGGGAAGGGTTAGGGTTAGGGTTCGGGCTAGGGTTAGGGTTAGGGGACGGGGACGGTTTAGGGTCCAGGTGAGGGTACGGCAACGCTTTAGGGGTAGCGTGCGTGTGAGGGCGCGGGTTAGTGTTAGCGTACGGGTTAGGATTAGGGGACGGGTGAAGGTCAGGCTTCGGGGAAGGTTTAGGGTTAGGGTTCGGGCTAGGGTTAGGTTTAGGGGACGGGGACGGTTTAGGGTCCAGGTGAGGGTACGGCAACGCTTTAGGGGGAGCGTGCGTATGAGGGCGCGTGTTAGTGTTAGCGTACGGGTTAGGATTAGGGGACGGGTGAGGGTCAGGCTTCGGGGAAGGGTTAGGGTTAGGGTTCGGGCTAGGGTTAGGGTTAGGGGACGGGGACGGTTTAGGGTCCAGGTGAGGGTACGGCAACGCTTTAGGGGGAGCGTGCGTGTGAGGGCGCGGGTTAGTGTTAACGTACGGGTTAGGATTAGGGGACGGGTGAGGGTCAGGCTTCGGGGAATGGTTAGGGTTAGGGTTCGGCTAGGGTTAGGGTTAGGGGACGGGGACGGTTTAGGGTCCAGGTGAGGGTACGGCAACACTTTAGGGGGAGCATGCGTGTGAGGGCGCTGGTTAGTGTTAGCGTACGGGTTAGGATTAGGGGACAGTTGAGGGTCAGGCTTCAGGGAAGGGTTAGGGTTAGGGTTCGGGCTAGGGTTAGGGTAAGGGGACGGGGACGGTTTAGGGTCCAGGTGAGGGTACGGCAACGCTTTAGGGGGATCGTGCGTGTGAGGGGCGGGTTAGTGTTAGCGTACGGATTAGGATTAGGGTACGGGTGCGGGTCAGGCTTCGGGGAAGGGTTAGGGTTAGGGTTCGGGCTAGGGTTAGGGTTAGGGGACGGGGACGGTTTAGGGTCCAGGTGAGGGTACGGCAACGCTTTAGGGGGAGCGTGCGTGTGAGGGCGCGGGTTAGTGTTAGCGTACGGGTTAGGATTAGGGGACGGGTGAGGGTCAGGCTTCGGGGAAGGGTTAGGGTTAGGGTTCGGGCTAGGGTTAGGGTTAGGGGACGGGGACGGTTTAGGGTCCAGGTGAGGGTACGGCAACGCTTTACGGGGAGCGTGCGTGTGAGGGCGCGGGTTAGTGTTAGCGTACGGGTTAGGATTAGGGGACGGGTGAGGGTCAGGCTTCAGGGAAGGGTTAGGGTTACGGTTCGGGCTAGGGTTAGGGTTAGGGGACGGGGACGGTTTAGGGTCCAGGTGAGGGTACGGCAATGCTTTAGGGGGAGCGTGCGTGTGAGGGCGCGGGTTAGTGTTAGCGTACGGCTTAGGATTAGGGGACGGGTGAGGGTCAGGCTTCAGGGAAGGGTTAGGGTTAGGGTTCGGGCTAGGGTTAGGGCTGGGGACGGGGACGGTTTAGGGTCCAGGTGAGGGTACGGCAACGCTTTAGGGGGAGCGTGCGTGTGAGGGCGCGTGTTAGTGTTAGCGTACGGCTTAGAATTAGGGGACGGGTGAGGGTCAGGCTTCGGGGAAGGGTTAGGGTTAGGGTTCGGGCTAGGGTTAGGGTTAGGGGACGGGGACGGTTTAGGGTCCAGGTGACGGAACGGCAACGCTTTACGGTGAGCGTGCATGTGAGGGCGCGGGTTAGTGTTAGCGTACGGGTTAGGATTAGGGGACGGGTGAGGGTCAGGCTTCGGGGAAGGGTTAGGGTTAGGGTTCGGGCTAGGGTTAGGGTTAGGGGACGGGGACGGTTTAGGGTCCAGGTGAGGGTACGGCAACGCTTTAGGGGGAGCGTGCGTGTGAGGGCGCAGGTTAGTGTTAGCGTACGGGTTAGGATTAGGGGACGGGTGAGGGTCAGGCTTCGGGGAAGGGTTAGGTTTAGGGTTCGGGCTAGGGTTAGGGGACGGGGACGGGGACGGTTTAGGGTCCAGGTGAGGGTACGGCAAAGCTTTAGGGGGAGCGTGCGTATAGGACGCGGGTTAGTGTTAGCGTACGGGTTAGGATTAGGGGACGGGTGAGGGTCAGGCTTCGGGGAAGTGTTAGGGTTAGGGTTCGGGCTAGGGTTAGGGTTAGGGGACGGGGACGGTTTAGGGTCCAGGTGAGGGTACGGCAACGCTTTAGGGGGAGCGTGCGTGTGAGGGCGCGCGTTAGTGTTAGCGTACGGCTTAGGATTAGGGGACGGGTGAGTGTCAGGCTTCAGGGAAGGGTTAGGGTTACGGTTAGGGCTAGGGTTAGGGTTAGGGTACGGGGACGGTTTAGGGTCCAGGTGAGGGTACGGCAACGCTTTAGGGGGAGCGTGCGTGTGAGGGCGCGTGTTAGTGTTAGCGTACGGCTTAGGATTAGGGGACGGGTGAGGGTCAGGCTTCGGGGAAGGGTTAGGGTTAGGGTTCGGGCTAGGGTTAGGGTTAGGGGACGGGGACGGTTTAGGGTCCAGGTGAGGGTACGGCAATGCTTTAGGGGCAGCGTGCGTGTGAGGGCGCGGGTTAGTGTTAGCGTACGGGTTAGGATTAGGGGACGGGTGAGGGTCAGGCTTCGGGGAAGGGTTAGGTTTAGGGTTCGGGCTAGGGTTAGGTTTAGGGGACGGGGACGGTTTAGGGTCCAGGTGAGGGTACGGCAACGCTTTAGGGGGAGCGTGCGTGTGAGGGCGCGGGTTAGTGTTAGCGTACGGGTTAGGATTAGGGGACGTGTGAGGGTCATGCTTCGGGGAAGGGTTAGGGTTCGGGCTAGGGTTAGGGTTAGGGGACGGGGACGGTTTAGGGTCCAGGGGAGGGTACGGCAACGCTTTAGGGGGAGCGTGCGTGTGAGGGCGTGGGTTAGTGTTAGCGAACGGGTTAAGATTAGGGGACGGGTGAGGGTCACGCTTTGGGGAAGGGTTAGGTTTAGGGTTCGGGCTAGGGTTAGGGTTAGGGGACGGGGACGGTTTAGGGTCCAGGTGCGGGTATGGCAACGCTTTAGGGGGAGAGTGCGTGTGAGGGCGCGGGTTAGTGTTAGCGTACGGGTTAGGATTAGGGGCCGGGTGAGGGTCAGGCTTCGGGGAAGGGTTAGGTTTAGGGTTCGGGCTAGGGTTAGGGTTAGGGGACGGGGACGGTTTAGGGTCCAGGTGAGGGTACGGCAACGGTTTAGGGGGAGCGTGCGTGTGAGGGCGCGGGTTAGTGTTAGCGTACGGGTTAGGATTAGGGGACGGGTGAGGGTCAGGCTTTGGGGAAGGGTTAGGGTAAGGGTTCGGGCTAGGGTTAGGGTTAGGGGACGGGGACGGTTTAGGGTCCAGGTGAGGGTACGGCAACGCTTTAGGGGGAGCGTGCGTGTGAGGGCGCGGGTTAGTGTTAGCGTACGGGTTAGGATTAGGGGACGGGTGAGGGTCAGGCTTCGGGGAAGTGTTAGGGTTACGGTTCGGGTTAGGGTTAGGGTTAGGGGACGGGGATGGTTTAGGGTCCAGGTGAGGGTACGGCAACGCTTTAGGGGGAGCGTGCATGTGAGGAGGTGGGTTAGTGTTAGCGTACGGGTTAGGATTAGGGGACGGGTGAGGGTCAGGCTTCGGGGAAGCGTTAGGGTTAGGGTTAGGGCTAGGGTTAGGGTTAGGGGACGGGGACGGTTTAGGGTCCAGGTGAGGGTACGGCAACGCTTTAGGGGGAGCGTGCGTGTGAGGGCGCGGGTTAGTGTTAGCGCACGGGTTAGGATTAGGGGACGGGTGAGGGTCAGGCTTCGGGGAAGGGTTAGGGTTAGGGTTCGGGCTAGGGTTAGGGTTAGGACCGGGGACGGTTTAGGGTCCAGGTGAGGGTACGGCAACGCTTTAGGGGGAGCGTGCGTGTGAGGGCGCGGGTTAGTGTCAGCGTACGGGTTAGGATTAGGGGACGGGTGAGGGTCAGGCTTCGGGGAAGGGTTAGGGTTAGGGTTCGGGCTAGAGTTAGGGTTAGGGGACGGGGACGGTTTAGGGCCCAGGTGAGGGTACGGCAACGCTTTAGGCGGAGCGAGCGTGTGAGGGCGCGGGTTAGTGTTAGCGTACGGGTTAGGATTAGGGGACGGGTGAGAGTCAGGCTTCGGGGAAGGGTTAGGGTTAGGGTTCGGGCTAGGGTTAGGGTTAGGGGACGGGGACGGTTTAGGGTCCAGGAGAGGGTACGGCAACGATTTAGGGGGAGCGTGCGTGTGAGGGCGCGGGTTAGTGTTAGCGTACGGGTTAGGATTAGGGGACGTGTGAGGGTCAGGCTTCGGGGAAGGGTTAGGGTTAGGGTTCGGGCTAGGGTTAGGGTTAGGACCGGGGACGGTTTAGGGTCCAGGTGATGGTACGGCAACGCTTTAGGGGGAGCGTGCGTGTGAGGGCGCGGGTTAGTGTTAGCGTACGGGTTAGGATTAGGGGACGGGGGAGGGTCAGGCTTCGGGGAAGGGTTAGGGTTAGGGTTCGGGCTAGGGGTAGGGTTAGGGGACGGGGACGGTTTAGGGTCCAGGTGAGGGTACGGCAACGCTTTAGGGGGAACGTGCGTGTGAGGGCGCCGGTTAGTGTTAGCGTACGGGTTAGGATTAGGGGACGGGTGAGGGTCAGGCTTCGGGGAAGGGTTAGGGTTAGGGTTCGGTCTAGGGTTAGGGTTAGGGGACGGGGACGGTTTAGGGTCCAGGTGAGGGTACGGCAACGCTTTAGGGGGAGCGTGCGTGTGAGGGCGCGGGTTAGTGTTAGCGTACGGGTTAGGATTAGGGGACGGGTGAGGGTCAGGCTTCGGGGAAGGGTTAGGGTTAGGGTTCGGGCTAGGGTTAGGGTTAGGGGACGGGGACGGTTTCGGGTCCAGGTGAGGGTACGGCAACGCTTTAGGGGGAGCGTGCGTGTGAGGGCTCGGGTTAGTGTTAGCGTACGGGTTAGGATTAGGGGACGGGTGAGGGTCAGGCTTCGGGGAAGGGTTAGGGTTAGGGTTCGGGCTAGGGTTAGGGTTAGGGGATGGGGACGGTTTAGGGTCCAGGTGAGGGTACGGCAACGCTTTAGGGGGACCGTGCGTGTGAGGGCGCGGGTTAGTGTTAGCGTACGGTTTAGGATTAGGGGACGGGTGAGGGTCAGGCGTCGGGGAAGGGTTAGGGTTAGGGTTCGGGCTAGGGTTAGGGTTAGGGGACGGGGACGGTTTAGGGTCCAGGTGAGGGTACGGCAACGCTTTAGGGGGAGCGTGCGTGTGAGGGCGCGGGTTAGTGTTAGCGTATGGGTTAGGAATAGGGGACGGGTGAGGGTCAGGCTTCGGGGAAGGGTTAGGGTTAGGGTTCGGGCTAGGGTTAGGGTTAGGGGACGGGGACGGTTTAGGGTCCAGGTGAGGGTACGGCAACGCTTTAGGGGGAGCGTGCGTGTGAGGGCGCGGGTTAGTGTTAGCGTTCGGGTTAGGTTTAGGGGACGGGTGAGGGTCAGGTTTCGGGGAAGGTTTAGGGTTAGGGTTCGGGCTAGGGTTAGGGTTAGGGGACGGGGATGGTTTATGGTCCAGGTGAGGGTACGGCAACGCTTTAGGGGGAGCGTGCGTGTGAGGGCGCGCGTTAGTGTTAGCGTACGGCTTAGGATTAGGGGACGGGTGAGGGTCAGGCTTCGGGTAAGTGTTAGGGTAAGGGTTCGGGCTAGGGTTAGGGTTAGCGGACGGGGACGGTTTAGGGTCCAGGTGAGGGTACGGCAACGCTTTAGGGGGAGCATGCGTGTGAGGGCGCGGGTTACTGTTAGCGTACGGGTTAGGATTAGGGGACGGGTGAGGGTCAGGCTTCGGGGAAGGCTTAGGGTTAGGGTTCGGGCTAGGGTTAGGGTTAGGGGACGGGGACGGTTTAGGGTCCAGGTGAGGGTACGGCAACGCTTTAGGGGGAGCGTGCGTGTGAGGGCGCGGGTTAGTGTTAGCGTACGGGTTAGGATTAGGGGACGGGTGAGGGTCAGGCTTCGGGGAAGGGTTAGGGTTAGGGTTCGTGCTAGGGTTAGGTTTAGGGGACGGGGACGGTTTAGGGTCCAGGTGAGGATACGGCAACACTTTAGGGGGAGCGTGCGTGTGAGGGCGCGGGTTAGTGTTAGCGTACGGGTTAGGATTAGGGGACGGGTGAGGGTCAGGCTTCGGGGAAGTGTTAGGGTTAGGGTTCGGGCTAGGGTTAGGGTTAGGGGACGGGGACGGTTTAGGGTCCAGGTGAGGGTACGGCAACGCTTTAGGGGGAGCGTTCGTGTGAGGGCGCGGGTTAGTGTTAGCGTACGGGTTAGGATTAGGGGACGGGTGAGGGTCAGGCTTCGGGGAAGTGTTAGGGTTAGGGTTCGGGCTAGGTTTAGGGTTAGGGGACGGGGACGGTTTAGGGTCCAGGTGAGGGTACGGCAACGCTTTAGGGGGAGCGTGCGTGTGAGGGCGTGGGTTAGTGTTAGCGTACAGGTTAGGATTAGGGGACGGGTGAGGGTCAGGCTTCGGGGAAGGGTTAGGGTTAGGGTTCGGGCTAGGGTTAGGGTTAGGGGACGGGGACGGTTTAGGGTCCAGGTGAGGGTACGGCAACGCTTTAGGGGGAGCGTGCGTGTGAGGGCACGGGCTAGTGTTAGCGTTCGGGTTAGGATTAGGGGACGGGTGAGGGTCAGGCTTCGGGGAAGGGTTAGGGTTAGGGTTCGGGCTAGGGTTAGGGTTAGGGGACGGGGACGGTTTAGGGTCCAGGTGAGGGTACGGCAACGCTTTAGGGGGACCGTGCGTGTGAGGGCGCGGGTTAGTGTTAGCGTACGGGTTAGGATTAGGGGACGGGTGAGGGTTAGGCTTCGGGGAAGTGTTAGGGTTAGGGTTCGGGCTAGGGTTAGGGTTAGGGGACTGGGACGGTTTAGGGTCCAGGTGAGGGTACGGCAACGCTTTAGGGGGAGCGTGCATGTGAGGGCACGGGTTAGTGTTAGCGTACGGGTTAGGATTAGGGGACGGGTGAGGGTCAGGCTTCGGGGAAGGGTTAGGGTTAGGGTTCGGGCTAGGGTTAGGGTTAGGGGACGGGGACGGTTTCGGGTCCAGGTGAGGGTACGGCAACGCTTTAGGGGGAGCGTGCGTGTGAGGGCGCGGGTTAGTGTTAGCGTACGGGTTAGGATTAGGGGACGGGTGAGGGTCAGGCTTCGGGGAAGGGTTAGGGTTAGGGTTCGGGCTAGGGTTAGGGTTAGGGGACGGGGACGGTTTCGGGTCCAGGTGAGGGTACGGCAACGCTTTAGGGGGAGCATGCGTGTGAGGGCTCGAGTTAGTGTTAGCGTACGGGTTAGGATTAGGGGACGGGTGAGGGTCAGGCTTCGGGGAAGGGTTAGGGTTAGGGTTCGGGCTAGGGTTAGGGTTAGGGGATGGGGACGGTTTAGGGTCCAGGTGAGGGTACGGCAACGCTTTACGGGGAGCGTGCGTGTGAGGGCGCTGGTTAGTGTTAGCGTACGGGTTAGGATTAGGGGACGGGTGAGGGTCAGGCTTCGGGGAAGTGTTAGGGTTAGGGTTCGGGCTAGGGTTAGGGTTAGGGGACGGGGCCGGTTTAGGGTCCAGGTGAGGGTACGGCAACACTTTAGGGGGAGCGTGCGTGTGAGGGCGTGGGTTAGTGTTAGCGTACGGTTTAGGATTAGGGGACGGGTGAGGGTCAGGCTTCGGGGAAGGATTAGGGTTAGGGTTCGGGCTAGGGTTAGGTTTAGGGGACGGGGACGGTTTAGGGTCCAGGTGAGGGTACGGCAACGCTTTAGGGGGAGCGTGCGTGTGAGGGCACGGGCTAGTGTTAGCGTACGGGTTAGGATTAGGGGACGGGTGAGGGTCAGGCTTCAGGGAAGGGTTAGGGTTAGGGTTCGGGCTAGGGTTAGGGTTAGGGGACGGGGACGATTTAGGGTCCAGGTGAGGGTACGGCAACGCTTTAGGGGGACCGTGCGTGTGAGGGCGTGGGCTAGTGTTAGCGTACGGGTTAGGATTAGGGGACGGGTGAGGGTTAGGCTTCGGGGAAGTGTTAGGGTTAGGGTTCGGGCTAGGGTTAGGGTTAAGGGACTGGGACGGTTTAGGGTCCAGGTGAGGGTACGGCAACGCTTTAGGGGGAGCGTGCATGTGAGGGCACGGGTTAGTGTTAGCGTACGGGTTAGGATTAGGGGACGGGTGAGGGTCAGGCTTCGGGGAAGGGTTAGGGTTAGGGTTCGGGCTAGGGTTAGGGTTAGGGGACGGGGACAGTTTCGGGTCCAGGTGAGGGTACGGCAACGCTTTAGGGGGAGCGTGCGTGTGAGGGCGCGGGTTAGTGTTAGCGTACGGGTTAGGATTAGAGGACGGGTGAGGGTCAGGCTTCGGGGAAGGGTTAGGGTTAGGGTTCGGGCTAGGGTTAGGGTTAGGGGACGGGGACGGTTTCGGGTCCAGGTGAGGGTACGGCAACGCTTTAGGGGGAGCGTGCGTGTGAGGGCTCGGGTTAGTGTTAGCGTACGGGTTAGGATTAGGGGACGGGTGAGGGTCAGGCTTCGGGGAAGGGTTAGGGTTAGGGTTCGGGCTAGGGTTAGGGTTAGGGGATGGGGACGGTTTAGGGTCCAGGTGAGGGTACGGCAACGCTTTAGGGGGAGCGTGCGTGTGAGGGTGCGGGTTAGTGTTAGCGTACGGGTTAGGATTAGGGGACGGGTGAGGGTCAGGCTTCGGGGAAGGGTTAGGGTTAGGGTTCGGGCTAGGGTTAGTGTTAGGGGACGGGGACGGTTTAGGGTCCAGGTGAGGGTACGGCAACGCTTTAGGGGGAGCGTGCGTGTGAGGGCGCGGGTTAGTGTTAGCGTACGGGTTAGGATTAGGGGACGGGTGAGGGTCAGGCTTCGGGGAAGGGTTAGGGTTAGGGTTCGGGCTAGGGTTAGGGTTAGGGGACGGGGACGGTTTAGGGTCCAGGTGAGGGTACGGCAACGCTTTAGGGGGACCGTGCGTGTGAGGGCGCGGGCTAGTGTTAGCGTACGGGTTAGGATTAGGGGACGGGTGAGGGTTAGGCTTCGGGGAAGTGTTAGGGTTAGGGTTCGGGCTAGGGTTAGGGTTAGGGGACTGGGACGGTTTAGGGTCCAGGTGAGGGTACGGCAACGCTTTAGGGGGAGCGTGCGTGTGAGGGCACGGGTTAGTGTTAGCGTACGGGTTAGGATTAGGGGACGGGTGAGGGTCAGGCTTCGGGGAAGGGTTAGGGTTACGGTTCGGGCTAGGGTTAGGGTTAGGGGACGGGGACGGTTTAGGGTCCAGGTGAGGGTACGGCAACGCTTTAGGGGGAGCGTGCGTGTGAGGGCGCGGGTTAGTGTTAGCGTACGGCTTAGGATTAGGGGACGGGTGAGGGTCAGGCTTCGGGGAAGGGTTAGGGTTAGGGTTCGGGCTAGGGTTAGGGTTAGGGGACGGGGACGGTTTCGGGTCCACGTGAGGGTACGGCAACGCTTTAGGGGGAGCGTGCGTGTGAGGGCTGGGTTAGTGTTAGCGTACGGGTTAGGATTAGGGGACGGGTGAGGGTCAGGCTAGGGGAAGGGTTAGGGTTAGGGTTCGGGCTAGGGTTAGGGTTAGGGGACGGGGACGGTTTAGGGTCCAGGTGAGGGTACGGCAACGCTTTAGGGGGAGCGTGAGTGTGAGGGCGCGGGTTAGTGTTAGAGTACGCGTTAGGATTAGGGGACGGGTGAGGGTCAGGCTTCGGGGAAGGGTTAGGGTTAGGGTTCGGGCTAGGGTTAGGGTTAGGGGACGGGGACGGTTTAGGGTCCAGGTGAGGGTACGGCAACGCTTTAGGGGGAGCGTGCGTGTGAGGGCACGGGTTAGTGTTAGCGTACGGGTTAGGATTAGGGGACGGGTGAGGGTCAGGCTTCGGGGAAGTGTTAGGGTTAGGGTTCGGGCTAGGGTTAGGGTTAGGGGACGGGGACGGTTTAGGGTCCAGGTGAGGGTACGGCAACGCTTTAGGGGGAGCGTGCGTGTGAGGGCGCGGGTTAGTGTTAGCGTACGGGTTAGGATTAGGGGACGGGTGAGGGTCAGGCTTCGGGGAAGGGTTAGGGTTAGGGTTCGGGCTAGGGTTAGGGTTAGGGGACGGGGACGGTTTCGGGTCCACGTGAGGGTACGGCAACGCTTTAGGGGGAGCGTGCGTGTGAGGGCTCGGGTTAGTGTTAGCGTACGGGTTAGGATTAGGGGACGGGTGAGGGTCAGGCTAGGGGAAGGGTTAGGGTTAGGGTTCGGGCTAGGGTTAGGGTTAGGGGATGGGGACGGTTTAGGGTCCAGGTGAGGGTACGGCAACGCTTTAGGGGGAGCGTGCGTGTGAGGGCGCGGGTTAGTGTTAGCGTACGGCTTAGGATTAGGGGACGGGTGAGGGTCAGGCTTCGGGGAAGGGTTAGGGTTAGGGTTCGGGCTAGGGTTAGGGTTAGGGGACGGGGACGGTTTCGGGTCCACGTGAGGGTACGGCAACGCTTTAGGGGGAGCGTGCGTGTGAGGGCTGGGTTAGTGTTAGCGTACGGGTTAGGATTAGGGGACGGGTGAGGGTCAGGCTAGGGGAAGGGTTAGGGTTAGGGTTCGGGCTAGGGTTAGGGTTAGGGGACGGGGACGGTTTAGGGTCCAGGTGAGGGTACGGCAACGCTTTAGGGGGAGCGTGAGTGTGAGGGCGCGGGTTAGTGTTAGAGTACGCGTTAGGATTAGGGGACGGGTGAGGGTCAGGCTTCGGGGAAGGGTTAGGGTTAGGGTTCGGGCTAGGGTTAGGGTTAGGGGACGGGGACGGTTTAGGGTCCAGGTGAGGGTACGGCAACGCTTTAGGGGGAGCGTGCGTGTGAGGGCACGGGTTAGTGTTAGCGTACGGGTTAGGATTAGGGGACGGGTGAGGGTCAGGCTTCGGGGAAGTGTTAGGGTTAGGGTTCGGGCTAGGGTTAGGGTTAGGGGACGGGGACGGTTTAGGGTCCAGGTGAGGGTACGGCAACGCTTTAGGGGGAGCGTGCGTGTGAGGGCGCGGGTTAGTGTTAGCGTACGGGTTAGGATTAGGGGACGGGTGAGGGTCAGGCTTCGGGGAAGGGTTAGGGTTAGGGTTCGGGCTAGGGTTAGGGTTAGGGGACGGGGACGGTTTCGGGTCCACGTGAGGGTACGGCAACGCTTTAGGGGGAGCGTGCGTGTGAGGGCTCGGGTTAGTGTTAGCGTACGGGTTAGGATTAGGGGACGGGTGAGGGTCAGGCTAGGGGAAGGGTTAGGGTTAGGGTTCGGGCTAGGGTTAGGGTTAGGGGATGGGGACGGTTTAGGGTCCAGGTGAGGGTACGGCAACGCTTTAGGGGGAGCGTGCGTGTGAGGGTGCGGGTTAGTGTTAGCGTACGGGTTAGGATTAGGGGACGGGTGAGGGTCAGGCTTCGGGGAAGGGTTAGGGTTAGGGTTCGGGCTAGGGTTAGGGTTAGGGGACGGGGACGGTTTAGGGTCCAGGTGAGGGTACGGCAACGGTTTAGGGGGAGCGTGCGTGTGAGGGCGCGGGTTAGTGTTAGCGTACGGGTTAGGATTAGGGGACGGGTGAGGGTCAGGCTTTGGGGAAGGGTTAGGGTAAGGGTTCGGGCTAGGGTTAGGGTTAGGGGACGGGGACGGTTTAGGGTCCAGGTGAGGGTACGGCAACGCTTTAGGGGGAGCGTGCGTGTGAGGGCGCGGGTTAGTGTTAGCGTACGGGTTAGGATTAGGGGACGGGTGAGGGTCAGGCTTCGGGGAAGTGTTAGGGTTACGGTTCGGGTTAGGGTTAGGGTTAGGGGACGGGGATGGTTTAGGGTCCAGGTGAGGGTACGGCAACGCTTTAGGGGGAGCGTGCATGTGAGGAGGTGGGTTAGTGTTAGCGTACGGGTTAGGATTAGGGGACGGGTGAGGGTCAGGCTTCGGGGAAGCGTTAGGGTTAGGGTTCGGGCTAGGGTTAGGGTTAGGGGACGGGGACGGTTTAGGGTCCAGGTGAGGGTACGGCAACGCTTTAGGGGGAGCGTGCGTGTGAGGGCGCGGGTTAGTGTTAGCGCACGGGTTAGGATTAGGGGACGGGTGAGGGTCAGGCTTCGGGGAAGGGTTAGGGTTAGGGTTCGGGCTAGGGTTAGGGTTAGGACCGGGGACGGTTTAGGGTCCAGGTGAGGGTACGGCAACGCTTTAGGGGGAGCGTGCGTGTGAGGGCGCGGGTTAGTGTCAGCGTACGGGTTAGGATTAGGGGACGGGTGAGGGTCAGGCTTCGGGGAAGGGTTAGGGTTAGGGTTCGGGCTAGAGTTAGGGTTAGGGGACGGGGACGGTTTAGGGCCCAGGTGAGGGTACGGCAACGCTTTAGGCGGAGCGAGCGTGTGAGGGCGCGGGTTAGTGTTAGCGTACGGGTTAGGATTAGGGGACGGGTGAGAGTCAGGCTTCGGGGAAGGGTTAGGGTTAGGGTTCGGGCTAGGGTTAGGGTTAGGGGACGGGGACGGTTTAGGGTCCAGGAGAGGGTACGGCAACGATTTAGGGGGAGCGTGCGTGTGAGGGCGCGGGTTAGTGTTAGCGTACGGGTTAGGATTAGGGGACGTGTGAGGGTCAGGCTTCGGGGAAGGGTTAGGGTTAGGGTTCGGGCTAGGGTTAGGGTTAGGACCGGGGACGGTTTAGGGTCCAGGTGATGGTACGGCAACGCTTTAGGGGGAGCGTGCGTGTGAGGGCGCGGGTTAGTGTTAGCGTACGGGTTAGGATTAGGGGACGGGGGAGGGTCAGGCTTCGGGGAAGGGTTAGGGTTAGGGTTCGGGCTAGGGGTAGGGTTAGGGGACGGGGACGGTTTAGGGTCCAGGTGAGGGTACGGCAACGCTTTAGGGGGAACGTGCGTGTGAGGGCGCCGGTTAGTGTTAGCGTACGGGTTAGGATTAGGGGACGGGTGAGGGTCAGGCTTCGGGGAAGGGTTAGGGTTAGGGTTCGGTCTAGGGTTAGGGTTAGGGGACGGGGACGGTTTAGGGTCCAGGTGAGGGTACGGCAACGCTTTAGGGGGAGCGTGCGTGTGAGGGCGCGGGTTAGTGTTAGCGTACGGGTTAGGATTAGGGGACGGGTGAGGGTCAGGCTTCGGGGAAGGGTTAGGGTTAGGGTTCGGGCTAGGGTTAGGGTTAGGGGACGGGGACGGTTTCGGGTCCAGGTGAGGGTACGGCAACGCTTTAGGGGGAGCGTGCGTGTGAGGGCTCGGGTTAGTGTTAGCGTACGGGTTAGGATTAGGGGACGGGTGAGGGTCAGGCTTCGGGGAAGGGTTAGGGTTAGGGTTCGGGCTAGGGTTAGGGTTAGGGGATGGGGACGGTTTAGGGTCCAGGTGAGGGTACGGCAACGCTTTAGGGGGACCGTGCGTGTGAGGGCGCGGGTTAGTGTTAGCGTACGGTTTAGGATTAGGGGACGGGTGAGGGTCAGGCGTCGGGGAAGGGTTAGGGTTAGGGTTCGGGCTAGGGTTAGGGTTAGGGGACGGGGACGGTTTAGGGTCCAGGTGAGGGTACGGCAACGCTTTAGGGGGAGCGTGCGTGTGAGGGCGCGGGTTAGTGTTAGCGTATGGGTTAGGAATAGGGGACGGGTGAGGGTCAGGCTTCGGGGAAGGGTTAGGGTTAGGGTTCGGGCTAGGGTTAGGGTTAGGGGACGGGGACGGTTTAGGGTCCAGGTGAGGGTACGGCAACGCTTTAGGGGGAGCGTGCGTGTGAGGGCGCGGGTTAGTGTTAGCGTTCGGGTTAGGTTTAGGGGACGGGTGAGGGTCAGGCTTCGGGGAAGGTTTAGGGTTAGGGTTCGGGCTAGGGTTAGGGTTAGGGGACGGGGATGGTTTATGGTCCAGGTGAGGGTACGGCAACGCTTTAGGGGGAGCGTGCGTGTGAGGGCGCGCGTTAGTGTTAGCGTACGGCTTAGGATTAGGGGACGGGTGAGGGTCAGGCTTCGGGTAAGTGTTAGGGTAAGGGTTCGGGCTAGGGTTAGGGTTAGCGGACGGGGACGGTTTAGGGTCCAGGTGAGGGTACGGCAACGCTTTAGGGGGAGCATGCGTGTGAGGGCGCGGGTTACTGTTAGCGTACGGGTTAGGATTAGGGGACGGGTGAGGGTCAGGCTTCGGGGAAGGCTTAGGGTTAGGGTTCGGGCTAGGGTTAGGGTTAGGGGACGGGGACGGTTTAGGGTCCAGGTGAGGGTACGGCAACGCTTTAGGGGGAGCGTGCGTGTGAGGGCGCGGGTTAGTGTTAGCGTACGGGTTAGGATTAGGGGACGGGTGAGGGTCAGGCTTCGGGGAAGGGTTAGGGTTAGGGTTCGTGCTAGGGTTAGGTTTAGGGGACGGGGACGGTTTAGGGTCCAGGTGAGGATACGGCAACACTTTAGGGGGAGCGTGCGTGTGAGGGCGCGGGTTAGTGTTAGCGTACGGGTTAGGATTAGGGGACGGGTGAGGGTCAGGCTTCGGGGAAGTGTTAGGGTTAGGGTTCGGGCTAGGGTTAGGGTTAGGGGACGGGGACGGTTTAGGGTCCAGGTGAGGGTACGGCAACGCTTTAGGGGGAGCGTTCGTGTGAGGGCGCGGGTTAGTGTTAGCGTACGGGTTAGGATTAGGGGACGGGTGAGGGTCAGGCTTCGGGGAAGTGTTAGGGTTAGGGTTCGGGCTAGGTTTAGGGTTAGGGGACGGGGACGGTTTAGGGTCCAGGTGAGGGTACGGCAACGCTTTAGGGGGAGCGTGCGTGTGAGGGCGTGGGTTAGTGTTAGCGTACAGGTTAGGATTAGGGGACGGGTGAGGGTCAGGCTTCGGGGAAGGGTTAGGGTTAGGGTTCGGGCTAGGGTTAGGGTTAGGGGACGGGGACGGTTTAGGGTCCAGGTGAGGGTACGGCAACGCTTTAGGGGGAGCGTGCGTGTGAGGGCACGGGCTAGTGTTAGCGTTCGGGTTAGGATTAGGGGACGGGTGAGGGTCAGGCTTCGGGGAAGGGTTAGGGTTAGGGTTCGGGCTAGGGTTAGGGTTAGGGGACGGGGACGGTTTAGGGTCCAGGTGAGGGTACGGCAACGCTTTAGGGGGACCGTGCGTGTGAGGGCGCGGGTTAGTGTTAGCGTACGGGTTAGGATTAGGGGACGGGTGAGGGTTAGGCTTCGGGGAAGTGTTAGGGTTAGGGTTCGGGCTAGGGTTAGGGTTAGGGGACTGGGACGGTTTAGGGTCCAGGTGAGGGTACGGCAACGCTTTAGGGGGAGCGTGCATGTGAGGGCACGGGTTAGTGTTAGCGTACGGGTTAGGATTAGGGGACGGGTGAGGGTCAGGCTTCGGGGAAGGGTTAGGGTTAGGGTTCGGGCTAGGGTTAGGGTTAGGGGACGGGGACGGTTTCGGGTCCAGGTGAGGGTACGGCAACGCTTTAGGGGGAGCGTGCGTGTGAGGGCGCGGGTTAGTGTTAGCGTACGGGTTAGGATTAGGGGACGGGTGAGGGTCAGGCTTCGGGGAAGGGTTAGGGTTAGGGTTCGGGCTAGGGTTAGGGTTAGGGGACGGGGACGGTTTCGGGTCCAGGTGAGGGTACGGCAACGCTTTAGGGGGAGCATGCGTGTGAGGGCTCGAGTTAGTGTTAGCGTACGGGTTAGGATTAGGGGACGGGTGAGGGTCAGGCTTCGGGGAAGGGTTAGGGTTAGGGTTCGGGCTAGGGTTAGGGTTAGGGGATGGGGACGGTTTAGGGTCCAGGTGAGGGTACGGCAACGCTTTACGGGGAGCGTGCGTGTGAGGGCGCTGGTTAGTGTTAGCGTACGGGTTAGGATTAGGGGACGGGTGAGGGTCAGGCTTCGGGGAAGTGTTAGGGTTAGGGTTCGGGCTAGGGTTAGGGTTAGGGGACGGGGCCGGTTTAGGGTCCAGGTGAGGGTACGGCAACGCTTTAGGGGGAGCGTGCGTGTGAGGGCGTGGGTTAGTGTTAGCGTACGGTTTAGGATTAGGGGACGGGTGAGGGTCAGGCTTCGGGGAAGGATTAGGGTTAGGGTTCGGGCTAGGGTTAGGTTTAGGGGACGGGGACGGTTTAGGGTCCAGGGGAGGGTACGACAACGCTTTAGGGGGAGCGTGCGTGTGAGGGCACGGGCTAGTGTTAGCGTACGGGTTAGGATTAGGGGACGGGTGAGGGTCAGGCTTCAGGGAAGGGTTAGGGTTAGGGTTCGGGCTAGGGTTAGGGTTAGGGGACGGGGACGATTTAGGGTCCAGGTGAGGGTACGGCAACGCTTTAGGGGGACCGTGCGTGTGAGGGCGTGGGCTAGTGTTAGCGTACGGGTTAGGATTAGGGGACGGGTGAGGGTTAGGCTTCGGGGAAGTGTTAGGGTTAGGGTTCGGGCTAGGGTTAGGGTTAAGGGACTGGGACGGTTTAGGGTCCAGGTGAGGGTACGGCAACGCTTTAGGGGGAGCGTGCATGTGAGGGCACGGGTTAGTGTTAGCGTACGGGTTAGGATTAGGGGACGGGTGAGGGTCAGGCTTCGGGGAAGGGTTAGGGTTAGGGTTCGGGCTAGGGTTAGGGTTAGGGGACGGGGACAGTTTCGGGTCCAGGTGAGGGTACGGCAACGCTTTAGGGGGAGCGTGCGTGTGAGGGCGCGGGTTAGTGTTAGCGTACGGGTTAGGATTAGAGGACGGGTGAGGGTCAGGCTTCGGGGAAGGGTTAGGGTTAGGGTTCGGGCTAGGGTTAGGGTTAGGGGACGGGGACGGTTTCGGGTCCAGGTGAGGGTACGGCAACGCTTTAGGGGGAGCGTGCGTGTGAGGGCTCGGGTTAGTGTTAGCGTACGGGTTAGGATTAGGGGACGGGTGAGGGTCAGGCTTCGGGGAAGGGTTAGGGTTAGGGTTCGGGCTAGGGTTAGGGTTAGGGGATGGGGACGGTTTAGGGTCCAGGTGAGGGTACGGCAACGCTTTAGGGGGAGCGTGCGTGTGAGGGTGCGGGTTAGTGTTAGCGTACGGGTTAGGATTAGGGGACGGGTGAGGGTCAGGCTTCGGGGAAGGGTTAGGGTTAGGGTTCGGGCTAGGGTTAGTGTTAGGGGACGGGGACGGTTTAGGGTCCAGGTGAGGGTACGGCAACGCTTTAGGGGGAGCGTGCGTGTGAGGGCGCGGGTTAGTGTTAGCGTACGGGTTAGGATTAGGGGACGGGTGAGGGTCAGGCTTCGGGGAAGGGTTAGGGTTAGGGTTCGGGCTAGGGTTAGGGTTAGGGGACGGGGACGGTTTAGGGTCCAGGTGAGGGTACGGCAACGCTTTAGGGGGACCGTGCGTGTGAGGGCGCGGGCTAGTGTTAGCGTACGGGTTAGGATTAGGGGACGGGTGAGGGTTAGGCTTCGGGGAAGTGTTAGGGTTAGGGTTCGGGCTAGGGTTAGGGTTAGGGGACTGGGACGGTTTAGGGTCCAGGTGAGGGTACGGCAACGCTTTAGGGGGAGCGTGCGTGTGAGGGCACGGGTTAGTGTTAGCGTACGGGTTAGGATTAGGGGACGGGTGAGGGTCAGGCTTCGGGGAAGGGTTAGGGTTACGGTTCGGGCTAGGGTTAGGGTTAGGGGACGGGGACGGTTTAGGGTCCAGGTGAGGGTACGGCAACGCTTTAGGGGGAGCGTGCGTGTGAGGGCGCGGGTTAGTGTTAGCGTACGGCTTAGGATTAGGGGACGGGTGAGGGTCAGGCTTCGGGGAAGGGTTAGGGTTAGGGTTCGGGCTAGGGTTAGGGTTAGGGGACGGGGACGGTTTCGGGTCCACGTGAGGGTACGGCAACGCTTTAGGGGGAGCGTGCGTGTGAGGGCTGGGTTAGTGTTAGCGTACGGGTTAGGATTAGGGGACGGGTGAGGGTCAGGCTAGGGGAAGGGTTAGGGTTAGGGTTCGGGCTAGGGTTAGGGTTAGGGGACGGGGACGGTTTAGGGTCCAGGTGAGGGTACGGCAACGCTTTAGGGGGAGCGTGAGTGTGAGGGCGCGGGTTAGTGTTAGAGTACGCGTTAGGATTAGGGGACGGGTGAGGGTCAGGCTTCGGGGAAGGGTTAGGGTTAGGGTTCGGGCTAGGGTTAGGGTTAGGGGACGGGGACGGTTTAGGGTCCAGGTGAGGGTACGGCAACGCTTTAGGGGGAGCGTGCGTGTGAGGGCACGGGTTAGTGTTAGCGTACGGGTTAGGATTAGGGGACGGGTGAGGGTCAGGCTTCGGGGAAGTGTTAGGGTTAGGGTTCGGGCTAGGGTTAGGGTTAGGGGACGGGGACGGTTTAGGGTCCAGGTGAGGGTACGGCAACGCTTTAGGGGGAGCGTGCGTGTGAGGGCGCGGGTTAGTGTTAGCGTACGGGTTAGGATTAGGGGACGGGTGAGGGTCAGGCTTCGGGGAAGGGTTAGGGTTAGGGTTCGGGCTAGGGTTAGGGTTAGGGGACGGGGACGGTTTCGGGTCCACGTGAGGGTACGGCAACGCTTTAGGGGGAGCGTGCGTGTGAGGGCTCGGGTTAGTGTTAGCGTACGGGTTAGGATTAGGGGACGGGTGAGGGTCAGGCTAGGGGAAGGGTTAGGGTTAGGGTTCGGGCTAGGGTTAGGGTTAGGGGATGGGGACGGTTTAGGGTCCAGGTGAGTGTACGGCAACGCTTTAGGGGGAGCGTGCGTGTGAGGGCGCGGGTTAGTGTTAGCGTACGGCTTAGGATTAGGGGACGGGTGAGGGTCAGGCTTCGGGGAAGGGTTAGGGTTAGGGTTCGGGCTAGGGTTAGGGTTAGGGGACGGGGACGGTTTCGGGTCCACGTGAGGGTACGGCAACGCTTTAGGGGGAGCGTGCGTGTGAGGGCTGGGTTAGTGTTAGCGTACGGGTTAGGATTAGGGGACGGGTGAGGGTCAGGCTAGGGGAAGGGTTAGGGTTAGGGTTCGGGCTAGGGTTAGGGTTAGGGGACGGGGACGGTTTAGGGTCCAGGTGAGGGTACGGCAACGCTTTAGGGGGAGCGTGAGTGTGAGGGCGCGGGTTAGTGTTAGAGTACGCGTTAGGATTAGGGGACGGGTGAGGGTCAGGCTTCGGGGAAGGGTTAGGGTTAGGGTTCGGGCTAGGGTTAGGGTTAGGGGACGGGGACGGTTTAGGGTCCAGGTGAGGGTACGGCAACGCTTTAGGGGGAGCGTGCGTGTGAGGGCACGGGTTAGTGTTAGCGTACGGGTTAGGATTAGGGGACGGGTGAGGGTCAGGCTTCGGGGAAGTGTTAGGGTTAGGGTTCGGGCTAGGGTTAGGGTTAGGGGACGGGGACGGTTTAGGGTCCAGGTGAGGGTACGGCAACGCTTTAGGGGGAGCGTGCGTGTGAGGGCGCGGGTTAGTGTTAGCGTACGGGTTAGGATTAGGGGACGGGTGAGGGTCAGGCTTCGGGGAAGGGTTAGGGTTAGGGTTCGGGCTAGGGTTAGGGTTAGGGGACGGGGACGGTTTCGGGTCCACGTGAGGGTACGGCAACGCTTTAGGGGGAGCGTGCGTGTGAGGGCTCGGGTTAGTGTTAGCGTACGGGTTAGGATTAGGGGACGGGTGAGGGTCAGGCTAGGGGAAGGGTTAGGGTTAGGGTTCGGGCTAGGGTTAGGGTTAGGGGATGGGGACGGTTTAGGGTCCAGGTGAGGGTACGGCAACGCTTTAGGGGGAGCGTGCGTGTGAGGGTGCGGGTTAGTGTTAGCGTACGGGTTAGGATTAGGGGACGGGTGAGGGTCAGGCTTCGGGGAAGGGTTAGGGTTAGGGTTCGGGCTAGGGTTAGGGTTAGGGGACGGGGACGGTTTAGGGTCCAGGTGAGGGTACGGCAACGCTTTAGGGGTAGCGTGCGTGTGAGGGCGCGGGTTAGTGTTAGCGTACGGGTTAGGATTAGGGTACGGGTGAGGGTCAGGCTTCGGGGAAGGTTTAGGGTTAGGGTTCGGGCTAGGGTTAGGGTTAGGGGACGGGGACGGTTTAGGGTCCAGGTGAGGGTACGGCAACGCTTTAGGGGGAGCGTGCGTATGAGGGCGCGTGTTAGTGTTAGCGTACGGGTTAGGATTAGGGGACGGGTGAGGGTCAGGCTTCGGGGAAGGGTTAGGGTTAGGGTTCGGGCTACGGTTAGGGTTAGGGGACGGGGACGGTTTCGGGTCCAGGTGAGGGTACGGCAACGCTTTAGGGGGAGCGTGCGTGTGAAAGCGCGGGTTAGTGTTAGCGTACGGGTTAGGATTAGGGGACGGGTGAGGGTCAGGCTTCGGGGAAGCGTTAGGGTTAGGGTTCGGGCTAGGGTTAGGGTTAGGGGACGGGGACGGTTTAGGGTCCAGGTGAGGGTACGGCAAAGCTTTAGGGGGAGCGTGCGTGTGAGGGCGCGGGTTAGTGTTAGCGTACGGGGTAGGATTAGGGGACGGGTGAGGGTCAGGTTTCGGGGAAGGGTTAGGGTTAGCGTTCGGGCTAGGGTTAGGGTTAGGGGACGGGGACGGTTTAAGGTCCAGGTGAGGGTACGGCAACGCTTTAGGGGGAGCGTGCGTGTGAGGGCGCGGGTTAGTGTTAGCGTACGGGTTAGGATTAGGGGACGGGTGAGGGTCAGGCTTCGGGGAAGGTTTAGGGTTAGGGTTCGGGCTAGGGTTAGGGTTAGGGGACGGGGACGGTTTAGGGTCCAGGTGAGGGTACGGCAACGCTTTAGTGGGAGCGTGCGTGTGAGGGCGCGGTTTAGTGTTAACGTACGGGTTAGGATTAGGGGACGGGTGAGGGTCAGGCTTCGGGGAAGGGTTAGGGTTAGGGTTCGGCTAGGGTTAGGGTTAGGGGACGGGGACGGTTTAGGGTCCAGGTGAGGGTACGGCAACACTTTAGGGGGAGCATGCGTGTGAGGGCGCTGGTTAGTGTTAGCGTACGGGTTAGGATTAGGGGACAGGTGAGGGTCAGGCTTCGGGGAAGGGTTAGGGTTAGGGTTCGGGCTAGGGTTAGGGTTAGGGGACGGGGACGGTTTAGGGTCCAGGTGAGGGTACGGCAACGCTTTAGGGGGAGCGTGCGTGTGAGGGGCGGGTTAGTATTAGCGTACGGATTAGGATTAGGGTACGGGTGAGGGTCAGGCTTCGGGGAAGGGTTAGGGTTAGGGTTCGGGCTAGGGTTAGGGTTAGGGGACGGGGACGGTTTAGGGTCCAGGTGAGGGTACGGCAACGCTTTAGGGGGAGCGTGCGTGTGAGGGCGCGTGTTAGTGTTAGCGTACGGGTTAGGATTAGGGGACGGGTGAGGGTCAGGCTTCGGGGAAGGGTTAGGGTTAGGGTTCGGGCTAGGGTTAGGGTTAGGGGACGGGGACAGTTTCGGGTCCAGGTGAGGGTACGGCAACGCTTTAGGGGGAGCGTGCGTGTGAGGGCGCGGGTTAGTGTTAGCGTACGGGTTAGGATTAGAGGACGGGTGAGGGTCAGGCTTCGGGGAAGGGTTAGGGTTAGGGTTCGGGCTAGGGTTAGGGTTAGGGGACGGGGTCGGTTTCGGGTCCAGGTGAGGGTACGGCAACGCTTTAGGGGGAGCGTGCGTGTGAGGGCTCGGGTTAGTGTTAGCGTACGGGTTAGGATTAGGGGACGGGTGAGGGTCAGGCTTCGGGGAAGGGTTAGGGTTAGGGTTCGGGCTAGGGTTAGGGTTAGGGGATGGGGACGGTTTAGGGTCCAGGTGAGGGTACGGCAACGCTTTAGGGGGAGCGTGCGTGTGAGGGTGCGGGTTAGTGTTAGCGTACGGGTTAGGATTAGGGGACGGGTGAGGGTCAGGCTTCGGGGAAGGGTTAGGGTTAGGGTTCGGGCTAGGGTTAGTGTTAGGGGACGGGGACGGTTTAGGGTCCAGGTGAGGGTACGGCAACGCTTTAGGGGGAGCGTGCGTGTGAGGGCGCGGGTTAGTGTTAGCGTACGGGTTAGGATTAGGGGACGGGTGAGGGTCAGGCTTCGGGGAAGGGTTAGGGTTAGGGTTCGGGCTAGGGTTAGGGTTAGGGGACGGGGACGGTTTAGGGTCCAGGTGAGGGTACGGCAACGCTTTAGGGGGACCGTGCGTGTGAGGGCGCGGGCTAGTGTTAGCGTACGGGTTAGGATTAGGGGACGGGTGAGGGTTAGGCTTCGGGGAAGTGTTAGGGTTAGGGTTCGGGCTAGGGTTAGGGTTAGGGGACTGGGACGGTTTAGGGTCCAGGTGAGGGTACGGCAACGCTTTAGGGGGAGCGTGCGTGTGAGGGCACGGGTTAGTGTTAGCGTACGGGTTAGGATTAGGGGACGGGTGAGGGTCAGGCTTCGGGGAAGGGTTAGGGTTACGGTTCGGGCTAGGGTTAGGGTTAGGGGACGGGGACGGTTTAGGGTCCAGGTGAGGGTACGGCAACGCTTTAGGGGGAGCGTGCGTGTGAGGGCGCGGGTTAGTGTTAGCGTACGGCTTAGGATTAGGGGACGGGTGAGGGTCAGGCTTCGGGGAAGGGTTAGGGTTAGGGTTCGGGCTAGGGTTAGGGTTAGGGGACGGGGACGGTTTCGGGTCCACGTGAGGGTACGGCAACGCTTTAGGGGGAGCGTGCGTGTGAGGGCTGGGTTAGTGTTAGCGTACGGGTTAGGATTAGGGGACGGGTGAGGGTCAGGCTAGGGGAAGGGTTAGGGTTAGGGTTCGGGCTAGGGTTAGGGTTAGGGGACGGGGACGGTTTAGGGTCCAGGTGAGGGTACGGCAACGCTTTAGGGGGAGCGTGAGTGTGAGGGCGCGGGTTAGTGTTAGAGTACGCGTTAGGATTAGGGGACGGGTGAGGGTCAGGCTTCGGGGAAGGGTTAGGGTTAGGGTTCGGGCTAGGGTTAGGGTTAGGGGACGGGGACGGTTTAGGGTCCAGGTGAGGGTACGGCAACGCTTTAGGGGGAGCGTGCGTGTGAGGGCACGGGTTAGTGTTAGCGTACGGGTTAGGATTAGGGGACGGGTGAGGGTCAGGCTTCGGGGAAGTGTTAGGGTTAGGGTTCGGGCTAGGGTTAGGGTTAGGGGACGGGGACGGTTTAGGGTCCAGGTGAGGGTACGGCAACGCTTTAGGGGGAGCGTGCGTGTGAGGGCGCGGGTTAGTGTTAGCGTACGGGTTAGGATTAGGGGACGGGTGAGGGTCAGGCTTCGGGGAAGGGTTAGGGTTAGGGTTCGGGCTAGGGTTAGGGTTAGGGGACGGGGACGGTTTCGGGTCCACGTGAGGGTACGGCAACGCTTTAGGGGGAGCGTGCGTGTGAGGGCTCGGGTTAGTGTTAGCGTACGGGTTAGGATTAGGGGACGGGTGAGGGTCAGGCTAGGGGAAGGGTTAGGGTTAGGGTTCGGGCTAGGGTTAGGGTTAGGGGATGGGGACGGTTTAGGGTCCAGGTGAGGGTACGGCAACGCTTTAGGGGGAGCGTGCGTGTGAGGGCGCGGGTTAGTGTTAGCGTACGGCTTAGGATTAGGGGACGGGTGAGGGTCAGGCTTCGGGGAAGGGTTAGGGTTAGGGTTCGGGCTAGGGTTAGGGTTAGGGGACGGGGACGGTTTCGGGTCCACGTGAGGGTACGGCAACGCTTTAGGGGGAGCGTGCGTGTGAGGGCTGGGTTAGTGTTAGCGTACGGGTTAGGATTAGGGGACGGGTGAGGGTCAGGCTAGGGGAAGGGTTAGGGTTAGGGTTCGGGCTAGGGTTAGGGTTAGGGGACGGGGACGGTTTAGGGTCCAGGTGAGGGTACGGCAACGCTTTAGGGGGAGCGTGAGTGTGAGGGCGCGGGTTAGTGTTAGAGTACGCGTTAGGATTAGGGGACGGGTGAGGGTCAGGCTTCGGGGAAGGGTTAGGGTTAGGGTTCGGGCTAGGGTTAGGGTTAGGGGACGGGGACGGTTTAGGGTCCAGGTGAGGGTACGGCAACGCTTTAGGGGGAGCGTGCGTGTGAGGGCACGGGTTAGTGTTAGCGTACGGGTTAGGATTAGGGGACGGGTGAGGGTCAGGCTTCGGGGAAGTGTTAGGGTTAGGGTTCGGGCTAGGGTTAGGGTTAGGGGACGGGGACGGTTTAGGGTCCAGGTGAGGGTACGGCAACGCTTTAGGGGGAGCGTGCGTGTGAGGGCGCGGGTTAGTGTTAGCGTACGGGTTAGGATTAGGGGACGGGTGAGGGTCAGGCTTCGGGGAAGGGTTAGGGTTAGGGTTCGGGCTAGGGTTAGGGTTAGGGGACGGGGACGGTTTCGGGTCCACGTGAGGGTACGGCAACGCTTTAGGGGGAGCGTGCGTGTGAGGGCTCGGGTTAGTGTTAGCGTACGGGTTAGGATTAGGGGACGGGTGAGGGTCAGGCTAGGGGAAGGGTTAGGGTTAGGGTTCGGGCTAGGGTTAGGGTTAGGGGATGGGGACGGTTTAGGGTCCAGGTGAGGGTACGGCAACGCTTTAGGGGGAGCGTGCGTGTGAGGGTGCGGGTTAGTGTTAGCGTACGGGTTAGGATTAGGGGACGGGTGAGGGTCAGGCTTCGGGGAAGGGTTAGGGTTAGGGTTCGGGCTAGGGTTAGGGTTAGGGGACGGGGACGGTTTAGGGTCCAGGTGAGGGTACGGCAACGCTTTAGGGGTAGCGTGCGTGTGAGGGCGCGGGTTAGTGTTAGCGTACGGGTTAGGATTAGGGTACGGGTGAGGGTCAGGCTTCGGGGAAGGTTTAGGGTTAGGGTTCGGGCTAGGGTTAGGGTTAGGGGACGGGGACGGTTTAGGGTCCAGGTGAGGGTACGGCAACGCTTTAGGGGGAGCGTGCGTATGAGGGCGCGTGTTAGTGTTAGCGTACGGGTTAGGATTAGGGGACGGGTGAGGGTCAGGCTTCGGGGAAGGGTTAGGGTTAGGGTTCGGGCTACGGTTAGGGTTAGGGGACGGGGACGGTTTCGGGTCCAGGTGAGGGTACGGCAACGCTTTAGGGGGAGCGTGCGTGTGAAAGCGCGGGTTAGTGTTAGCGTACGGGTTAGGATTAGGGGACGGGTGAGGGTCAGGCTTCGGGGAAGCGTTAGGGTTAGGGTTCGGGCTAGGGTTAGGGTTAGGGGACGGGGACGGTTTAGGGTCCAGGTGAGGGTACGGCAAAGCTTTAGGGGGAGCGTGCGTGTGAGGGCGCGGGTTAGTGTTAGCGTACGGGGTAGGATTAGGGGACGGGTGAGGGTCAGGTTTCGGGGAAGGGTTAGGGTTAGCGTTCGGGCTAGGGTTAGGGTTAGGGGACGGGGACGGTTTAAGGTCCAGGTGAGGGTACGGCAACGCTTTAGGGGGAGCGTGCGTGTGAGGGCGCGGGTTAGTGTTAGCGTACGGGTTAGGATTAGGGGACGGGTGAGGGTCAGGCTTCGGGGAAGGTTTAGGGTTAGGGTTCGGGCTAGGGTTAGGGTTAGGGGACGGGGACGGTTTAGGGTCCAGGTGAGGGTACGGCAACGCTTTAGTGGGAGCGTGCGTGTGAGGGCGCGGTTTAGTGTTAACGTACGGGTTAGGATTAGGGGACGGGTGAGGGTCAGGCTTCGGGGAAGGGTTAGGGTTAGGGTTCGGGCTAGGGTTAGGGTTAGGGGACGGGGACGGTTTAGGGTCCAGGTGAGGGTACGGCAACGCTTTAGGGGGACCGTGCGTGTGAGGGCGCGGGCTAGTGTTAGCGTACGGGTTAGGATTAGGGGACGGGTGAGGGTTAGGCTTCGGGGAAGTGTTAGGGTTAGGGTTCGGGCTAGGGTTAGGGTTAGGGGACTGGGACGGTTTAGGGTCCAGGTGAGGGTACGGCAACGCTTTAGGGGGAGCGTGCGTGTGAGGGCACGGGTTAGTGTTAGCGTACGGGTTAGGATTAGGGGACGGGTGAGGGTCAGGCTTCGGGGAAGGGTTAGGGTTACGGTTCGGGCTAGGGTTAGGGTTAGGGGACGGGGACGGTTTAGGGTCCAGGTGAGGGTACGGCAACGCTTTAGGGGGAGCGTGCGTGTGAGGGCGCGGGTTAGTGTTAGCGTACGGCTTAGGATTAGGGGACGGGTGAGGGTCAGGCTTCGGGGAAGGGTTAGGGTTAGGGTTCGGGCTAGGGTTAGGGTTAGGGGACGGGGACGGTTTCGGGTCCACGTGAGGGTACGGCAACGCTTTAGGGGGAGCGTGCGTGTGAGGGCTGGGTTAGTGTTAGCGTACGGGTTAGGATTAGGGGACGGGTGAGGGTCAGGCTAGGGGAAGGGTTAGGGTTAGGGTTCGGGCTAGGGTTAGGGTTAGGGGACGGGGACGGTTTAGGGTCCAGGTGAGGGTACGGCAACGCTTTAGGGGGAGCGTGAGTGTGAGGGCGCGGGTTAGTGTTAGAGTACGCGTTAGGATTAGGGGACGGGTGAGGGTCAGGCTTCGGGGAAGGGTTAGGGTTAGGGTTCGGGCTAGGGTTAGGGTTAGGGGACGGGGACGGTTTAGGGTCCAGGTGAGGGTACGGCAACGCTTTAGGGGGAGCGTGCGTGTGAGGGCACGGGTTAGTGTTAGCGTACGGGTTAGGATTAGGGGACGGGTGAGGGTCAGGCTTCGGGGAAGTGTTAGGGTTAGGGTTCGGGCTAGGGTTAGGTTTAGGGGACGGGGACGGTTTAGGGTCCAGGTGAGGGTACGGCAACGCTTTAGGGGGAGCGTGCGTGTGAGGGCGCGGGTTAGTGTTAGCGTACGGGTTAGGATTAGGGGACGGGTGAGGGTCAGGCTTCGGGGAAGGGTTAGGGTTAGGGTTCGGGCTAGGGTTAGGGTTAGGGGACGGGGACGGTTTCGGGTCCACGTGAGGGTACGGCAACGCTTTAGGGGGAGCGTGCGTGTGAGGGCTCGGGTTAGTGTTAGCGTACGGGTTAGGATTAGGGGACGGGTGAGGGTCAGGCTAGGGGAAGGGTTAGGGTTAGGGTTCGGGCTAGGGTTAGGGTTAGGGGATGGGGACGGTTTAGGGTCCAGGTGAGGGTACGGCAACGCTTTAGGGGGAGCGTGCGTGTGAGGGCGCGGGTTAGTGTTAGCGTACGGCTTAGGATTAGGGGACGGGTGAGGGTCAGGCTTCGGGGAAGGGTTAGGGTTAGGGTTCGGGCTAGGGTTAGGGTTAGGGGACGGGGACGGTTTCGGGTCCACGTGAGGGTACGGCAACGCTTTAGGGGGAGCGTGCGTGTGAGGGCTGGGTTAGTGTTAGCGTACGGGTTAGGATTAGGGGACGGGTGAGGGTCAGGCTAGGGGAAGGGTTAGGGTTAGGGTTCGGGCTAGGGTTAGGGTTAGGGGACGGGGACGGTTTAGGGTCCAGGTGAGGGTACGGCAACGCTTTAGGGGGAGCGTGAGTGTGAGGGCGCGGGTTAGTGTTAGAGTACGCGTTAGGATTAGGGGACGGGTGAGGGTCAGGCTTCGGGGAAGGGTTAGGGTTAGGGTTCGGGCTAGGGTTAGGGTTAGGGGACGGGGACGGTTTAGGGTCCAGGTGAGGGTACGGCAACGCTTTAGGGGGAGCGTGCGTGTGAGGGCACGGGTTAGTGTTAGCGTACGGGTTAGGATTAGGGGACGGGTGAGGGTCAGGCTTCGGGGAAGTGTTAGGGTTAGGGTTCGGGCTAGGGTTAGGTTTAGGGGACGGGGACGGTTTAGGGTCCAGGTGAGGGTACGGCAACGCTTTAGGGGGAGCGTGCGTGTGAGGGCGCGGGTTAGTGTTAGCGTACGGGTTAGGATTAGGGGACGGGTGAGGGTCAGGCTTCGGGGAAGGGTTAGGGTTAGGGTTCGGGCTAGGGTTAGGGTTAGGGGACGGGGACGGTTTCGGGTCCACGTGAGGGTACGGCAACGCTTTAGGGGGAGCGTGCGTGTGAGGGCTCGGGTTAGTGTTAGCGTACGGGTTAGGATTAGGGGACGGGTGAGGGTCAGGCTAGGGGAAGGGTTAGGGTTAGGGTTCGGGCTAGGGTTAGGGTTAGGGGATGGGGACGGTTTAGGGTCCAGGTGAGGGTACGGCAACGCTTTAGGGGGAGCGTGCGTGTGAGGGTGCGGGTTAGTGTTAGCGTACGGGTTAGGATTAGGGGACGGGTGAGGGTCAGGCTTCGGGGAAGGGTTAGGGTTAGGGTTCGGGCTAGGGTTAGGGTTAGGGGACGGGGACGGTTTAGGGTCCAGGTGAGGGTACGGCAACGCTTTAGGGGTAGCGTGCGTGTGAGGGCGCGGGTTAGTGTTAGCGTACGGGTTAGGATTAGGGTACGGGTGAGGGTCAGGCTTCGGGGAAGGTTTAGGGTTAGGGTTCGGGCTAGGGTTAGGGTTAGGGGACGGGGACGGTTTAGGGTCCAGGTGAGGGTACGGCAACGCTTTAGGGGGAGCGTGCGTATGAGGGCGCGTGTTAGTGTTAGCGTACGGGTTAGGATTAGGGGACGGGTGAGGGTCAGGCTTCGGGGAAGGGTTAGGGTTAGGGTTCGGGCTACGGTTAGGGTTAGGGGACGGGGACGGTTTCGGGTCCAGGTGAGGGTACGGCAACGCTTTAGGGGGAGCGTGCGTGTGAAAGCGCGGGTTAGTGTTAGCGTACGGGTTAGGATTAGGGGACGGGTGAGGGTCAGGCTTCGGGGAAGCGTTAGGGTTAGGGTTCGGGCTAGGTTTAGGGTTAGGGGACGGGGACGGTTTAGGGTCCAGGTGAGGGTACGGCAAAGCTTTAGGGGGAGCGTGCGTGTGAGGGCGCGGGTTAGTGTTAGCGTACGGGGTAGGATTAGGGGACGGGTGAGGGTCAGGTTTCGGGGAAGGGTTAGGGTTAGCGTTCGGGCTAGGGTTAGGGTTAGGGGACGGGGACGGTTTAAGGTCCAGGTGAGGGTACGGCAACGCTTTAGGGGGAGCGTGCGTGTGAGGGCGCGGGTTAGTGTTAGCGTACGGTTTAGGATTAGGGGACGGGTGAGGGTCAGGCTTCGGGGAAGGTTTAGGGTTAGGGTTCGGGCTAGGGTTAGGGTTAGGGGACGGGGACGGTTTAGGGTCCAGGTGAGGGTACGGCAACGCTTTAGTGGGAGCGTGCGTGTGAGGGCGCGGTTTAGTGTTAACGTACGGGTTAGGATTAGGGGACGGGTGAGGGTCAGGCTTCGGGGAAGGGTTAGGGTTAGGGTTCGGCTAGGGTTAGGGTTAGGGGACGGGGACGGTTTAGGGTCCAGGTGAGGGTACGGCAACACTTTAGGGGGAGCGTGCGTGTGAGGGCGCTGGTTAGTGTTAGCGTACGGGTTAGGATTAGGGGACAGGTGAGGGTCAGGCTTCGGGGAAGGGTTAGGGTTAGGGTTCGGGCTAGGGTTAGGGTTAGGGGACGGGGACGGTTTAGGGTCCAGGTGAGGGTACGGCAACGCTTTAGGGGGAGCGTGCGTGTGAGGGGCGGGTTAGTATTAGCGTACGGATTAGGATTAGGGTACGGGTGAGGGTCAGGCTTCGGGGAAGGGTTAGGGTTAGGGTTCGGGCTAGGGTTAGGGTTAGGGGACGGGGACGGTTTAGGGTCCAGGTGAGGGTACGGCAACGCTTTAGGGGGAGCGTGCGTGTGAGGGCGCGTGTTAGTGTTAGCGTACGGGTTAGGATTAGGGGACGGGTGAGGGTCAGGCTTCGGGGAAGGGTTAGGGTTAGGGTTCGGGCTAGGGTTAGGGTTAGGGGACGGGGACGGTTTAGGGTCCAGGTGAGGGTACGGCAACGCTTTAGGGGGAGCGTGCGTGTGAGGGCGCGGGTTAGTGTTAACGTACGGGTTAGGATTAGGGGACGGGTGAGGGTCAGGCTTCGGGGAAGGGTTAGGGTTAGGGTTCGGCTAGGGTTAGGGTTAGGGGACGGGGACGGTTTAGGGTCCAGGTGAGGGTACGGCAACACTTTAGGGGGAGCATGCGTGTGAGGGCGCTGGTTAGTGTTAGCGTACGGGTTAGGATTAGGGGACAGGTGAGGGTCAGGCTTCAGGGAAGGGTTAGGGTTAGGGTTCGGGCTAGGGTTAGGGTAAGGGGACGGGGACGGTTTAAGGTCCAGGTGAGGGTACGGCAACGCTTTAGGGGGATCGTGCGTGTGAGGGGCGGGTAAGTGTTAGCGTACGGATTAGGATTAGGGTACGGGTGCGGGTCAGGCTTCGGGGAAGGGTTAGGGTTAGGGTTCGGGCTAGGGTTAGGGTTAGGGGACGGGGACGGTTTAGGGTCCAGGTGAGGGTACGGCAACGCTTTAGGGGGAGCGTGCGTGTGAGGGCGCGGGTTAGTGTTAGCGTACGGGTTAGGATTAGGGGACGGGTGAGGGTCAGGCTTCGGGGAAGGGTTAGGGTTAGGGTTCGGGCTAGGGTTAGGGTTAGGGGACGGGGACGGTTTAGGGTCCAGGTGAGGGTACGGCAACGCTTTACGGGGAGCGTGCGTGTGAGGGCGCGGGTTAGTGTTAGCGTACGGGTTAGGATTAGGGGACGGGTGAGGGTCAGGCTTCAGGGAAGGGTTAGGGTTACGGTTCGGGCTAGGGTTAGGGTTAGGGGACGGGGACGGTTTAGGGTCCAGGTGAGGGTACGGCAATGCTTTAGGGGGAGCGTGCGTGTGAGGGCGCGGGTTAGTGTTAGCGTACGGCTTAGGATTAGGGGACGGGTGAGGGTCAGGCTTCAGGGAAGGGTTAGGGTTAGGGTTCGGGCTAGGGTTAGGGTTAGGGGACGGGGACGGTTTAGGGTCCAGGTGAGGGTACGGCAACGCTTTAGGGGGAGCGTGCGTGTGAGGGCGCGTGTTAGTGTTAGCGTACGGGTTAGGATTAGGGGACGGGTGAGGGTCAGGCTTCGGGGAAGGGTTAGGGTTAGGGTTCGGGCTAGGGTTAGGGTTAGGGGACGGGGACGGTTTAGGGTCCAGGTGACGGAACGGCAACGCTTTACGGTGAGCGTGCGTGTGAGGGCGCGGGTTAGTGTTAGCGTACGGGTTAGGATTAGGGGACGGGTGAGGGTCAGGCTTCGGGGAAGGGTTAGGGTTAGGGTTCGGGCTAGGGTTAGGGTTAGGGGACGGGGACGGTTTAGGGTCCAGGTGAGGGTACGGCAACGCTTTAGGGGGAGCGTGCGTGTGAGGGCGCGGGTTAGTGTTAGCGTACGGGTTAGGATTAGGGGACGGGTGAGGGTCAGGCTTCGGGGAAGGGTTAGGTTTAGGGTTCGGGCTAGGGTTAGGGGACGGGGACGGGGACGGTTTAGGGTCCAGGTGAGGGTACGGCAAAGCTTTAGGGGGAGCGTGCGTATAGGACGCGGGTTAGTGTTAGCGTACGGGTTAGGATTAGGGGACGGGTGAGGGTCAGGCTTCGGGGAAGTGTTAGGGTTAGGGTTCGGGCTAGGGTTAGGGTTAGGGGACGGGGACGGTTTAGGGTCCAGGTGAGGGTACGGCAACGCTTTAGGGTGAGCGTGCGTGTGAGGGCGCGGGTTAGTGTTAGCGTACGGGTTAGGATTAGGGGACGGGTGAGGGTCAGGCTTCGGGGAAGGGTTAGGGTTAGGGTTCGGCTAGGGTTAGGGTTAGGGGACGGGGACGGTTTCGGGTCCAGGTGAGGGTACGGCAACGCTTAAGGGGGAGCGTGCGTGTGAGGGCACGGGTTAGTGTTGGCGTACGGGTTAGGATTAGGGGACGGGTGAGGGTCAGGCTTCGGGGAAGGGTTAGGGTTAGGGTTCGGGCTAGGTTTAGGGTTAGGGGACGGGGACGGTTTAGGGTCAAGGTGAGGGTACGGCAACGCTTTAGGGGGAGCGTGCGTGTGAGGGCGCGCGTTAGTGTTAGCGTACGGCTTAGGATTAGGGGACGGGTGAGTGTCAGGCTTCAGGGAAGGGTTAGGGTTAGGGCTAGGGTTAGGGTTAGGGTACGGGGACGGTTTAGGGTCCAGGTGAGGGTACGGCAACGCTTTAGGGGGAGCGTGCGTGTGAGGGCGCGTGTTAGTGTTAGCGTACGGCTTAGGATTAGGGGACGGGTGAGGGTCAGGCTTCGGGGAAGGGTTAGGGTTAGGGTTCGGGCTAGGGTTAGGGTTAGGGGACGGGGACGGTTTAGGGTCCAGGTGAGGGTACGGCAATGCTTTAGGGGCAGCATGCGTGTGAGGGCGCGGGTTAGTGTTAGCGTACGGGTTAGGATTAGGGGACGGGTGAGGGTCAGGCTTCGGGGAAGGGTTAGGTTTAGGGTTCGGGCTAGGGTTAGGTTTAGGGGACGGGGACGGTTTAGGGTCCAGGTGAGGGTACGGCAACGCTTTAGGGGGAGCGTGCGTGTGAGGGCGCGGGTTAGTGTTAGCGTACGGGTTAGGATTAGGGGACGTGTGAGGGTCATGCTTCGGGGAAGGGTTAGGGTTCGGGCTAGGGTTAGGGTTAGGGGACGGGGACGGTTTAGGGTCCAGGTGAGGGTACGGCAACGCTTTAGGGGGAGCGTGCGTGTGAGGGCGCGGGTTAGTGTTAGCGTACGGGTTAGGATTAGGGGACGGGTGAGGGTCAGGCTTCGGGGAAGTGTTAGGGTTAGGGTTCGGGCTAGGGTTAGGGTTAGGGGACGGGGACGGTTTAGGGTCCAGGTGAGGGTACGGCAACGCTTTAGGGGGAGCGTGCATGTGAGGGCGCGGGTTAGTGTTAGCGTACGGGTTAGGATTAGGGGACGGGTGAGGGTCAGGCTTCGCGGAATGGTTAGGGTTAGGGTTTGGGCTAGGGTTAGGGTTAGGGAACGGGGACGGTTTAGGGTCCAGGTGAGGGTACGGCAACGCTTTAGGGGGAGCGTGCGTGTTAGGGCGCAGGTTAGTGTTAGCGTACGGGTTAGGATTAGGGGACGGGGGAGGGTCAGGATTCGGGGAAGGGTTAGGGTTAGGGTTCGGGCTAGGGGTAGGGTTAGGGGACGGGGACGGTTTAGGGTCCAGGTGAGGGTACGGCAACGCTTTAGGGGGAGCGTGCGTGTGAGGGCGCGGGTTAGTGTTAGCGTACGGGTTAGGATTAGGGGACGTGTGAGTGTCATGCTTCGGGGAAGGGTTAGGGTTAGGGTTCGGGCTAGGGTTAGGGTTAGGGGATGGGGACGGTTTAGGGTCCAGGTGAGGGTACGGCAACGCTTTAGGGGGAGCGTGCGTGTGAGGGCGCGGGTTAGTGTTAGCGCACGGGTTAGGATTAGGGGACGGGTGAGGGTCAGGCTTCGGGGAAGTGTTAGGGTTAGGGTTCGGGCTAGGGTTAGGGTTAGGACCGGGGACGGTTTAGGGTCCAGGTGAGGGTACGGCAACGCTTTAGGGGGAGCGTGCGTGTGAGGGCGCGGGTTAGTGTTAGCGTACGGGTTAGGATTAGGGGACAGGAGAGGGTCAGGCTTCGGGGAAGGGTTAGGGTTAGGGTTCGGGCTAGGGTTAGGGTTAGGGGACGGGGACGGTTTAGGGTCCAGGTGAGTGTACGGCAACGCTTTAGGGGGAGCGTGCATGTGAGGGCGCGGGGTAGTGTTAGCGTACGGGTTAGGATTATGGGACGGGTGAGGGTCAGGCTTCGGGGAAGGGTTAGGGTTAGGTTTCGGGCTAGGGTTAGGGTTAGGGGACGGGGACGGTTTAGGGTCCAGGTGAGGGTACGGCAACGCTTTAGGGGGAGCGTGCGTGTGAGGGCACGGGTTAGTGTTAGCGTACAGGTTAGGATTAGGGGATGGGTGAGGGTCAGGCTTCGGGGAAGGGTTAGGGTTAGGTTTCGGGCTAGGGTTAGGGTTAGGGGACGGGGACGGTTTAGGGTCCAGATGAGGGTACGGCAACGCTTTAGGGGGAGCGTGCGTGTGAGGGCACGGGTTAGTGTTAGCGTACGGGTTAGGATTAGGGGACGGGTGAGGGTCAGGCTTCGGGGAAGGGTTAGGGTTAGGGTTCGGGCTAGGGTTAGGGTTAGGGGACGGGGACGGTTTAGGGTCCAGGTGAGGGTACGGCAACGCTTTAGGGGGAGCGTGCGTGTGAGGGCGCGGGTTAGTGTTAGCGTACGGGTTAGGATTAGGGGACGGGTGAGGGTCAGGCTTCGGGGAAGGGTTAGGGTTAGGGTTCGGGCTAGGGTTAGGGTTAGGGGACGGGGACGGTTTAGGGTCCAGGTGAGGGTACAGCAACGCTTTAGGGGGAGCGTGCGTGTGAGGGCGCGGGTTAGTGTTAGCGTACGGGTTAGGATTAGGGGACGGGTGAGGGTCAGGCTTCGGGGAAGGGTTAGGTTAAGGGTTCGGGCTAGGGTTAGGGTTAGGGGACGGGGACGGTTTAGGGTCCAGGTGAGGGTACGGCAACGCTTTAGGGTGAGCGTGCGTGTGAGGGCGCGGGTTAGTGTTAGCGTACGGGTTAGGATTAGGGGACGGGTGAGGGTCAGGCTTCGGGGAAGTGTTAGGGTTAGGGTTCGGGCTAGGGTTAGGGTTAGGGGACGGGGACGGTTTAGGGTCCAGGTGAGGGTACGGCAACGCTTTAGTGGGAGCGTGCATGTGAGGGCGCGGGTTAGTGTTAGCGTACGGGTTAGGATTAGGGGACGGGTGAGGGTCAGGCTTCGCGGAATGGTTAGGGTTAGGGTTCGGGCTAGGGTTAGGGTTAGGGAACGGGGACGGTTTAGGGTTCAGGTGAGGGTACGGCAACGCTTTAGGGGGAGCGTGCGTGTTAGGGCGCAGGTTAGTGTTAGCGTACGGGTTAGGATTAGGGGACGGGTGAGGGTCAGGCTTCGGGGAAGTGCTAAGGTTAGGGTTCGGGCTAGGGTTAGGGTTAAGGGACGGGGACGGTTTAGGGTCCAGGTGAGGGTATGGCAACGCTTTAGGGGGAGCGTGCGTGTGAGGGCGCGCGTTAGTGTTAGCGTATGGCTTAGGATTAGGGGACCGTTGAGGGTCAGGCTTCGGGGAAGGGTTAGGGTTAGGGTTCGGGCTAGGGTTAGGGTTAGGGGACGGGGACGGTTTAGGGTCCAGGTGAGGGTACGGCAACGCTTTAGGGGGAGCGTGCGTGTGAGGGCGCAGGTTAGTGTTAGCGTACGGGTTAGGATTAGGGGACGGGTGAGGGTGAGGCCTCGGGGAAGGGTTAGTGTTAGGGTTCGGGCTAGGGTTAGGTTTAGGGGATGGGGACGGTTTAGGGTCCAGGTGAGGGTACGGCAACGCTTTAGGGAGAGCGTGCGTGTGAGGGCGCGGGTTAGTGTTAGCGTACGGGTTAGGATTAGGGGACGGGTGAGGGTCAGGCTTCGGGGAAGGGTTAGGGTTAGGGTTGGGGCTAGGGTTAGGGTTAGGGGACGGGGACGGTTTAGGGTCCAGGTGAGGGTACGGCAACGCTTTAGGGGGAGCGTGCGTGTGAGGGCACGGGTTAGTGTTAGCGTACGGGTTAGGATTAGGGGACATGTGAGGGTCATGCTTCGGGGAAGGGTTAGGGTTAGGGTTCGGGCTAGGGTTAGGGTTAGGGGACGGGGACGGTTTAGGGTCCAGGTGAGGGTACGGCAACGCTTTAGGGGGAGCGTGCGTGTGAGGGCGCAGGTTAGTGTTAGCGTACGGGTTAGGATTAGGGGACGGGTGAGGGTGAGGCCTCGGGGAAGGGTTAGTGTTAGGGTTCGGGCTAGGGTTAGGTTTAGGGGATGGGGACGGTTTAGGGTCCAGGTGAGGGTACGGCAACGCTTTAGGGAGAGCGTGCGTGTGAGGGCGCGGGTTAGTGTTAGCGTACGGGTTAGGATTAGGGGACGGGTGAGGGTCAGGCTTCGGGGAAGGGTTAGGGTTAGGGTTCGGGCTAGGGTTAGGGTTAGGGGACGGGGACGGTTTAGGGTCCAGGTGAGGGTACGGCAACGCTTTATGGGGAGCGTGCGTGTGAGGGCGCGGGATAGTGTTAGCGTACGGGTTAGGATTAGGGGACATGTGAGGGTCATGCTTCGGGGAAGGGTTAGGGTTAGGGTTCGGGCTAGGGTTAGGGTTAGGGGACGGGGACGGTTTAGGGTCCAGGTGAGGCTACGGCAACGCTTTAGGGGGAGCGTGCGTGTGAGGGGGCGGGTTAGTGTTAGCGTACGGTTTAGGATTAGGGGACGGGTGAGGGTCAGGCTTCGGGGAAGGGTTAGGGTTAGGGTTCGGGCTAGGGTTAGGGTTAGGGGACGGGGACGGTTTAGGGTCCAGGTGAGGGTATGGCAACGCTTTAGGCGGAGCGTGCGTGTGAGGGCGCGGGTTAGTGTTAGCGTACGGGTTACGATTAGGGGACGTGTGAGGGTCATGCTTCGGGGAAGGGTTAGGGTTAGGGTTCGGGCTAGGGTTAGGGTTAGGGGATGGGGACGGTTTAGGGTCCAGGTGAGGGTACAGCAACGCTTTAGGGGGAGCGTGCGTGTGAGGGCGCGGGTTAGTGTTAGCGTATGGGTTAGGATTAGGGGACGGGGGAGGGTCAGGCTTCGGGGAAGGGTTAGGGTTAGGGTTCGGGCTAGGGTTAGGGTTAGGGGACGGGGACGGTTTAGGGTCCAGGTGAGGGTACGGCAATGCTTTAGGGGGAGCGTGCGTGTGAGGGCACGCGTTAGTGTTAGCGTACGGGTTAGGATTAGGGGACGGGTGAGGGTCAGGCTTCGGGGAAGGGTTAGGGTTAGGGTTCGGGCTAGGGTTAGGGTTAGGACCGGGGACGGTTTAGGGTCCAGGTGAGGGTACTGCAACGCTTTAGGGGGAGCGTGCGTGTGAGGGCGCGGGTTAGTGTTAGCGTACGGGTTAGGATTAGGAGACGGGTGAGGGTCAGGCTTCGCGGAACGGTTAGGGTTAGGGTTCGGGCTAGGGTTAGGGTTAGGGGACGGGGACGGTTTAGGGTCCAGGTGAGGGTACGGCAACGCTTTAGGGGGAGCGTGCGTGTTAGGGCGCAGGTTAGTGTTAGCGTACGGGTTAGGATTAGGGGACGGGTGAGGGTCAGGCTTCGGGGAAGTGCTAAGGTTAGGGTTCGGGCTAGGGTTAGGGTTAGGGGACGGGGACGGTTTAGGGTCCAGGTGAGGGTATGGCAACGCTTTAGGGGGAGAGTGCGTGTGAGGGCGAGCGTTAGTGTTAGCGTACGGCTTAGGATTAGGGGAACGTTGAGGGTCAGGCTTCGGGGAAGTGTTAGGGTTAGGGTTCGGGCTAGGGTTAGGGTTAGGGGACGGGGACGGTTTAGGGTCCAGGTGAGGGTACGGCAACGCTTTAGGGGGAGCGTGCGTGTGAGGGCGCAGGTTAGTGTTAGCGTACGGGTTAGGATTAGGGGACGGGTGAGGGTGAGGCCTCGGGGAAGGGTTAGTGTTAGGGTTCGGGCTAGGGTTAGGTTTAGGGGATGGGGATGGTTTAGGGTCCAGGTGAGGGTACGGCAACGCTTTAGGGAGAGCGTGCGTGTGAGGGCGCGGGTTACTGTTAGCGTACGGGTTAGGATTAGGGGACGGGTGAGGGTCAGGCTTCGGGGAAGGGTTAGGGTTAGGGTTCGGGCTAGGGTTAGGGTTAGGGGACGGGGACGGTTTAGGGTCCAGGTGAGGGTACGGCAACGCTTTAGGGGGAGCGTGCGTGTGAGGGCGCGGGTTAGTGTTAGCGTACGGGTTAGGATTAGGGGACGTGTGAGGGTCATGCTTCGGGGAAGGGTTAGGGTTAGGGTTCGGGCTAGGGTTAGGGTTAGGGGACGGGGACGGTTTAGGGTCCAGGTGAGGCTACGGCAACGCTTTAGGGGGAGCGTGCGTGTGAGGGGGCGGGTTAGTGTTAGCGTACGGTTTAGGATTAGGGGACGGGTGAGGTTCAGGCTTCGGGGAAGGGTTAGGGTTAGGGTTCGGGCTAGGGTTAGGGTTAGGGGACGGGGACGGTTTAGGGTCCAGGTGAGGATACTGCAACGCTTTAGGGGGAGAGTGCGTGTGAGGGCGCGGGTTAGTGTTAGCGTACGGGTTAGGATTAGGGGACGGGTGAGGGTCAGGTTTAGCGGAACGGTTAGGGTTAGGGTTCGGGCTAGGGTTAGGGTTAGGGGACGGGGACGGTTTAGGGTCCAGGTGAGGGTACGGCAACGCTTTAGGGGGAGCGTGCGTGTTAGGGCTCAGGTTAGTGTTAGCGTACGGGTTAGGATTAGGGGACGGGTGAGGGTCAGGCTTCGGGGAAGTGCTAAGGTTAGGGTTCGGGCTAGGGTTAGGGTTAGGGGACGGGGACGGTTTAGGGTCCAGGTGAGGGTACGGCAACGCTTTAGGGGGAGCGTGCGTGTGAGGGCACGCGTTAGTGTTAGCCTACGGCTTAGGATTAGGGGACCGTTGAGGGTCAGGCTTCGGGGAAGGGTTAGGGTTAGGGTTCGGGCTAGGGTTAGGGTTAGGGGACGGGGACGGTTTAGGGTCCAGGTGAGGGTACGGCAACGCTTTAGGGGGAGCGTGCGTGTGAGGGCGCAGGTTAGTGTTAGCGTACGGGTTAGGATTAGGGGACGGGTGAGGGTGAGGCCTCGGGGAAGGGTTAGTGTTAGGGTTCGGACTAGGGTTAGGTTTAGGGGATGGGGACGGTTTAGGGTCCAGGTGAGGGTACGGCAACGCTTTAGGGAGAGCGTGCGTGTGAGGGCGCGGGTTAGTGTTAGCGTACGGGTTAGGATTAGGGGACGGGTGAGGGTCAGGCTTCGGGGAAGGGTTAGGGTTAGGGTTCGGGCTAGGGTTAGGGGACGGGGACGGGGACGGTTTAGGGTCCAGGTGAGGGTACTGCAACGCTTTAGGGGGAGCGTGCGTGTGAGGGCGCGGGTTAGTGTTAGCGTACGGGTTAGGATTAGGGGACGGGTGAGGGTCAGGTTTAGCGGAACGGTTAGGGTTAGGGTTCGGGCTAGGGTTAGGGTTAGGGGACGGGGACGGTTTAGGGTCCAGGTGAGGGTACGGCAACGCTTTAGGGGGAGCGTGCGTGTTAGGGCGCAGGTTAGTGTTAGCGTACGGGTTAGGATTAGGGGACGGGTGAGGGTCAGGCTTCGGGGAAGTGCTAAGGTTAGGGTTCGGGCTAGGGTTAGGGTTAGGGGACGGGGACGGTTTAGGGTCCAGGTGAGGGAACGGCAACGCTTTAGGGGGAGCGTGCGTGTGAGGGCACGCGTTAGTGTTAGCCTACGGCTTAGGATTAGGGGACCGTTGAGGGTCAGGCTTCGGGGAAGGGTTAGGGTTAGGGTTCGGGCTAGGGTTAGGGGACGGGGACGGGGACGGTTTAGGGTCCAGGTGAGGGTACGGCAACGCTTTAGGGGGAGCGTGCATGTGAGGGCGCAGGTTAGTGTTAGCGTACGGGTTAGGATTAGGGGACGGGTGAGGGTGAGGCCTCGGGGAAGGGTTAGTGTTAGGGTTCGGGCTATGGTTAGGTTTAGGGGATGGGGACGGTTTAGGGTCCAGGTGAGGGTACGGCAACGCTTTAGGGAGAGCGTGCGTGTGAGGGCGCGGGTTAGTGTTAGCGTACGGGTTAGGATTAGGGGACGGGTGAGGGTCAGGCTTCGGGGAAGGGTTAGGGTTAGGGTTCGGGCTAGGGTTAGGGGACGGGGACGGGGACGGTTTAGGGTCCAGGTGAGGGTACGGCAACGCTTTAGGGGGAGCGTGCGTGTGAGGGCGCGGGTTAGTGTTAGCGTACGGGTTAGGATTAGGGGACGTGTGAGGGTCATGCTTCGGGGAAGGGTTAGGGTTAGGGTTAGGGCTAGGGTTAGGGTTAGGGGACGGGGACGGTTTAGGGTCCAGGTGAGGCTACGGCAACGCTTTAGGGGGAGCGTGCGTGTGAGGGGGCGGGTTAGTGTTAGTGTACGGTTTAGGATTAGGGGAAGGGTGAGGGTCAGGCTTCGGGGAAGGGTTAGGGTTAGTGTTCGGGCTAGGGTTAGGGTTAGGGGACGGGGACGGTTTAGGGTCCAGGTGAGGGTACTGCAACGCTTTAGGGGGAGCGTGCGTGTGAGGGCTCGGGTTAGTGTTAGCGTACGGGTTAGGATTAGGGGACGGGTGAGGGTCAGGCTTCGGGGAAGGGTTAGGGTTAGGGTTCGGTCTAGGGTTAGGGTTAGGGGACGGGGACGGTTTAGGGTCCAGGTGAGGGTATGGCAACGCTTTAGGCGGAGCGTGCGTGTGAGGGTGCGCGTTAGTGTTAGCGTACGGGTTACGATTAGGGGACGTGTGAGGGTCATGCTTCGGGGAAGGGTTAGGGTTAGGGTTCGGGCTAGGGTTAGGGTTAGGGGATGGGGACGGTTTAGCGTCCAGGTGAGGGTACGGCAACGCTTTAGGGGGAGCGTGCGTGTGAGGGCGCGGGTTAGTGTTAGCGCACGTGTTAGGATTAGGGGACGGGTGAGGGTCAGGCTTCGGGGAAGTGTTAGGGTTAGGGTTCGGGCTAGGGTTAGGGTTAGGACCGGGGACGGTTTAGGGTCAAGGTGAGGGTACGGCAACGCTTTAGGGGGAGCGTGCGTGTGAGGGCGCGGGTTAGTGTTAGCGTACGGGTTAGGATTAGGGGACGGGGGAGGGTCAGGCTTCGGGGAAGGGTTAGGGTTAGGGTTCGGGCTAGGGTTAGGGTTAGGGGACGGGGACGGTTTAGGGTCCAGGTGAGGGTACGGCAAAGCTTTAGGGGGAGCGTGCGTGTGAGGGCGCGGGTTAGTTTTAGCGTACGGGTTAGGATTAGGGGACGGGTGAGGGTCAGGCTTCGGGGAAGGGTTAGGGTTAGGGTTCGGGCTAGGGTTATGGTTAGGACCGGGGACGGTTTAGGGTCCAGGTGAGGGTACTGCAACGCTTTAGGGGGAGCGTGCGTGTGAGGGCGCGGGTTAGTGTTAGTGTACGGGTTAGGATTAGGGGACGGGTGAGGGTCAGGCTTCGGGGAAGGGTTAGGGTTAGGGTTCGGGCTAGGGTTAGGGTTAGGGGATGGGGACGGTTTAGGGTCCAGGTGAGGGTATGGCAACGCTTTAGGGGGAGCGTGCGTGTGAGGGCGCGCGTTAGTGTTAGCGTACGGCTTAGGATTAGGGGACGGGTGAGGGTCAGGCTTCAGGGAAGGGTTAGGGTTAGGGCTCGGGCTAGGGTTAGGGTTGGGGTACGGGGACGGTTTAGGGTCCAGGTGAGGGTACGGCAACGCTTTAGGGGGAGCGTGCGTGTGAGGGCGCGTGTTAGTGTTAGCATACGGCTTAGGATTAGGGGACGGGTGAGGGTCAGGCTTCGGAGAAGGGTTAGGGTTATGGTTCGGGCTAGGGTTAGGGTTAGGGGACGGGGACGGTTTAGGGTCCAGGTGAGGGTACGGCAACGCTTTAGGGGGAGCGTGCGTGTGAGGGCGCGGGTTAGTGTTAGCGTACGGGTTAGGATTAGGGGACGGGTGAGGGTCAGGCTTCGGGGAAGGGTTAGGGTTAGGGTTCGGGCTAGGGTTAGGGTTAGGGGACGGGGACGGTTTAGGGTCCAGGTGAGGGTACGGCAACGCTTTAGGGTGAGCGTGCGTGTGAGGGCGCGGGTTAGTGTTAGCGTACGGGTTAGGATTAGGGGACGGGTGAGGGTCAGGCTTCGGGGAAGGGTTAGGGTTAGGGTTCGGGCTAGGGTTAGGGTTAGGGGACGGGGACGGTTTAGGGTCCAGGTGAGGGTACGGCAACGCTTTAGGGGGAGCGTGCGTGTGAGGGCGCGGGTTAGCGTTAGCGTACGAGTTAGGATTAGGGGACGGCTGAGGGTCAGGCTTTGGGGAAGGGTTAGGGTTAGGGTTCGGGCTAGGGTTAGGGTTAGGGGACGGGGACGGTTTAATGTCCAGGTGAGGGTACGGCAATGCTTTAGGGGGAGCGTGCGTGTGAGGGCGCGGGTTAGTGTTAGCGTACGGGTTAGGATTAGGGGACGGGTGAGGGTCAGGCTTCGGGGAAGGGTTAGGGTTAGGGTTCGGCTAGGGTTAGGGTTAGGGGACGGGGACGGTTTAGGGTCCAGGTGAGGGTACGGCAACGCTTTAGGGGGAGCGTGCGTGTGAGGGCGCGGGTTAGTGTTGGCGTACGGGTTAGGATTAGGGGACGGGTGAGGGTCAGTCTTCGGGGAAGCGTTAGGGTTAGGGTTCGGGCTAGGTTTAGGGTTAGGGGACGGGGACGGTTTAGGGTCCAGGTGAGGGTACGGCAACGCTTTAGGGGGAGCGTGCGTGTGAGGGCGCGCGATAGTGTTAGCGTACGGCTTAGGATTAGGGGACGGGTGAGGGTCAGGCTTCAGGGAAGGGTTAGGGTTAGGGTTCGGGCTAGGGTTAGGGTTAGGGGACGGGGACGGTTTAGGGTCCAGGTGAGGGTACGGCAACGCTTTAGGGGGAGCGTGCGTGTGAGGGCGCGTGTTAGTGTTAGCGTACGGGTTAGGATTAGGGGACGGGTGAGGGTCAGGCTTCGGGGAAGGGTTAGGGTTAGGGTTCGGGCTAGGGTTAGGGTTAGGGGACGGGGACGGTTTAGGGTCCAGGTGATGGTACGGCAACGCTTTATGGGGAGCGTGCGTGTGAGGGCGCGGGTTAGTGTTAGCGTACGGGTTAGGATTAGGGGACGTGTGAGGGTCCGGCTTCGGGGAAGTGTTAGGGTTAGGGTTCGGGCTAGGGTTAGGGTTAGGGGACGGGGACGGTTTAGGGTCCAGGTGAGGGTACGGCAACGCTTTAGGGGGAGCGTGCGTGTGAGGGCGCGCGTTAGTGTTAGCGTACGGGTTAGGATTAGGGGACGTGTGAGGGTCATGCTTCGGGGAAGGGTTAGGGTTCGGGCTAGGGTTAGGGTTAGGGGACGGGGACAGTTTAGGGTCCAGGTGAGGGTACGGCAACGCTTTAGGGGGAGCGTGCGTGTGAGGGCGCGGGTTAGTGTTAGCACATGGGTTAGGATAAGGGGACGGGTGAGGGTCAGGCTTCGGGGAAGGGTTAGGGTTAGGGTTCGGGCTAGGGTTAGGGTTAGGACCGGGGACGGTTTAGTGTCCAGGTGAGGGTACGGCAACGCTTTAGGGGGAGCGTGAGTGTGAGGGCGCGGGTTAGTGTCAGCGTACGGGTTAGGATTAGGGGACGGGTGAGGGTCAGGCTTCGGGGAAGGGTTAGGGTTAGGGTTCGGGCTAGAGTTAGGGTTAGGGGACGGGGACGGTTTAGGGTCCAGGTGAGGGTACGGCAACGCTTTAGGCGGAGCAAGCGTGTGAGGGCGTGGGTTAGTGTTAGCGTACGGGTTAGGATTAAGGGACGGGTGAGTCAGGCTTCGGGCAAGGTTTAGGGTTAGGGTTCGGGCTAGGGTTAGGGTTAGGGGACGGGGACGGTTTAGGGTCCAGGAGAGGGTACGGCAACGATTTAGGGGGAGCGTGCGTGTGAGGGCGCGGGTTAGTGTTAGCGTACGGGTTAGGATTAGGGGACGTGTGAGGGTCAGGCTTCGGGGAAGGGTTAGGGTTAGGGTTCGGGCTAGGGTTAGGGTTAGGACCGGGGACGGTTTAGGGTCCAGGTGAGGGTACGGCAACGCTTTAGGGGGAGCGTGCGTGTGAGGGCGCGGGTTAGTGTTAGCGTACGGGTTAGGATTAGGGGACGGGGGAGGGTCAGGCTTCGGGGAAGGGTTAGGGTTAGGGTTCGGGCTAGGGGTAGGGTTAGGGGACGGGGACGGTTTAGGGTCCAGGTGAGGGTACGGCAACGCTTTAGGGGGAGCGTGCGTGTGAGGGTGCGGGTTAGTGTTAGAGTACGGGTTAGGATTAGGGGACGTGTGAGGGTCAGGCTTCGGGGAAGGGTTAGGGTTAGGGTTCGGGCTAGGGTTAGGGTTAGGGGATGGGGACGGTTTAGGGTCCAGGTGAGGGTACGGCAACGCTTTAGGGGGATCGTGCGTGTGAGGGCGCGGGTTAGTGTTAGCGTACGGGTTAGGATTAGGGGACGGGTGAGGGTCAGGCTTCGGGGAAGGGTTAGGGTTAGGGTTCGGGCTAGGGTTAGGGTTAGGACCGGGGACGGTTTAGGGTCCAGGTGAGGGTACTGCAACGCTTTAGGGGGAGCGTGCGTGTGAGGGTGCGGGTTAGTGTTAGCGTACGGGTTAGGATTAGGGGACGGGTGAGGGTCAGGCTTCGGGGAAGGGTTAGGGTTAGGGTTCGGTCTAGGGTTAGGGTTAGGGGACGGGGACGGTTTAGGGTCCAGGTGAGGGTACGGCAACGCTTTAGGGGGAGCGTGCGTGTGAGGGCGCGGGTTAGTGTTAGCGTACGTGTTAGGATTAGGGGACGTGTGAGGGTCATGCTTCGGGGAAGGGTTAGGGTTAGGGTTCGGGCTAGGGTTAGGGTTAGGGGATGGGGACGGTTTAGGGTCCAGGTGAGGGAACGGCAACGCTTTAGGGGGAGCGTGCGTGTGAGGGCGCGGGTTAGTGTTAGCGCACGGGTTAGGATTAGGGGACGGGTGAGGGTCAGGCTTCGGGGAAGTGTTAGGGTTAGGGTTCGGGCTAGGGTTAGGGTTAGGACCGGGGACGGTTTAGGGTCAAGGTGAGGGTACGGCAACACTTTAGGGGGAGCGTGCGTGTGAGGGCGCGGGTTAGTGTTAGCGTACGGGTTAGGATTAGGGGACGGGGGAGGGTCAGGCTTCGTGGAAGGGTTAGGGTTAGGGTTCGGGCTAGGGTTAGGGTTAGGGGACGGGGACGGTTTAGGGTCCAGGTGAGGGTACGGCAACGCTTTAGGGGGAGCGTGCGTGTGAGGGCGCGGGTTAGTGTTAGCGTACGGGTTAGGATTAGGGGACGGGTGAGGGTCAGGCTTCGGGGAAGGGTTAGGGTTAGGGTTCGGGCTAGGGTTATGGTTAGGACCGGGGACGGTTTAGGGTCCAGGTGAGGGTACTGCAACGCTTTAGGGGGAGCGTGCGTGTGAGGGCGCGGGTTAGTGTTAGCGTACGGGTTAGGATTAGGGGACGGGTGAGGGTCAGGCTTCGGGAAAGGGTTAGGGTTAGGGTTCGGGCTAGGGTTAGGGTTAGGGGATGGGGACGGTTTAGGGTCCAGGTGAGGGTATGGCAACGCTTTAGGGGGAGCGTGCGTGTGAGGGCGCGCGTTAGTGTTAGCGTACGGCTTAGGATTAGGGGACGGGTGAGGGTCAGGCTTCAGGGAAGGGTTAGGGTTAGGGCTCGGGCTAGGGTTAGGGTTGCGGTACGGGGAAGGTTTAGGGTCCAGGTGAGGGTACGGCAACGCTTTAGGGGGAGCGTGCGTGTGAGGGCGCGTGTTAGTGTTAGCATACGGCTTAGGATTAGGGGACGGGTGAGGGTCAGGCTTCGGAGAAGGGTTAGGGTTATGGTTCGGGCTAGGGTTAGGGTTAGGGGACGGGGACGGTTTAGGGTCCAGGTGAGGGTACGGCAACGCTTTAGGGGGAGCGTGCGTGTGAGGGCGCGGGTTAGTGTTAGCGTACGGGTTAGGATTAGGGGACGGGTGAGGGTCAGGCTTCGGGGAAGGGTTAGGGTTAGGGTTCGGGCTAGGGTTAGGGTTAGGGGACGGGGACGGTTTAGGGTCCAGGTGAGGGTACGGCAACGCTTTAGGGTGAGCGTGCGTGTGAGGGCGCGGGTTAGTGGTAGCGTACGGGTTAGGATTAGGGGACGGGTGAGGGTCAGGCTTCGGGGAAGGCTTAGGGTTAGGGTTCGGGCTAGGGTTAGGGTTAGGGGACGGGGACGGTTTAGGGTCCAGGTGAGGGTACGGCAACGCTTTAGGGGGAGCGTGCGTGTGAGGGCGCGGGTTAGCGTTAGCGTACGAGTTAGGATTAGGGGACGGCTGAGGGTCAGGCTTCGGGGAAGGGTTAGGGTTAGGGTTCGGGCTAGGGTTAGGGTTAGGGGACGGGGACGGTTTAGGGTCCAGGTGAGGGTACGGCAACGCTTTAGGGGGAGCGTGCGTGTGAGGGCGCGGGTTAGTGTTAGCGTACGGGTTAGGATTAGGGGACGGGTGAGGGTCAGGCTTCGGGGAAGTGTTAGGGTTAGGGTTCGGCTAGGGTTAGGGTTAGGGGACGGGGACGGTTTAGGGTCCAGGTGAGGGTACGGCAACGCTTTAGGGGGAGCGTGCGTGTGAGGGCGCGCGTTAGTGTTAGCGTACGGGTTAGGATTAGGGGACGGGTGAGGGTCAGGCTTCGGGGAAGGGTTAGGGTTAGGGTTCGGGCTAGGGTTAGGGTTAGGGGACGGGGACGGTTTAATGTCCAGGTGAGGGTACGGCAATGCTTTAGGGGGAGCGTGCGTGTGAGGGCGTGGGTTAGTGTTAGCGTACGGGTTAGGATTAGGGGACGGGTGAGGGTCAGGCTTCGGGGAAGGGTTAGGGTTAGGGTTCGGCTAGGGTTAGGGTTAGGGGACGGGGACGGTTTAGGGTCCAGGTGAGGGTACGGCAACGCTTTAGGGGGAGCGTGCGTGTGAGGGCGCGGGTTAGTGTTGGCGTACGGGTTAGGATTAGGGGACGGGTGAGGGTCAGTCTTCGGGGAAGGGTTAGGGTTAGGGTTCGGGCTAGGTTTAGGGTTAGGGGACGGGGACGGTTTAGGGTCCAGGTGAGGGTACGGCAACGCTTTAGGGGGAGCGTGCGTGTGAGGGCGCGCGATAGTGTTAGCGTACGGCTTAGGATTAGGGGACGGGTGAGGGTCAGGCTTCGGGGAAGGGTTAGGGTTAGGGTTCGGGCTAGGGTTAGGGTTAGGGGACGGGGACGGTTTAGGGTCCAGGTGAGGGTACGGCAACGCTTTAGGGGGAGCGTGCGTGTGAGGGCGCGTGTTAGTGTTAGCGTACGGGTTAGGATTAGGGGACGGGTGAGGGTCAGGCTTCGGGGAAGGGTTAGGGTTAGGGTTCGGGCTAGGGTTAGGGTTAGGGGACGGGGACGGTTTAGGGTCCAGGTGATGGTACGGCAACGCTTTATGGGGAGCGTGCGTGTGAGGGCGCGGGTTAGTGTTAGCGTACGGGTTAGGATTAGGGGACGTGTGAGGGTCCGGCTTCGGGGAAGTGTTAGGGTTAGGGTTCGGGCTAGGGTTAGGGTTAGGGGACGGGGACGGTTTAGGGTCCAGGTGAGGGTACGGCAACGCTTTAGGGGGAGCGTGCGTGTGAGGGCGCGCGTTAGTGTTAGCGTACGGGTTAGGATTAGGGGACGTGTGAGGGTCATGCTTCGGGGAAGGGTTAGGGTTCGGGCTAGGGTTAGGGTTAGGGGACGGGGACGGTTTAGGGTCCAGGTGAGGGTACGGCAACGCTTTAGGGGGAGCGTGCGTGTGAGGGCGCGGGTTAGTGTTAGCACACGGGTTAGGATAAGGGGACGGGTGAGGGTCAGGCTTCGGGGAAGGGTTAGGGTTAGGGTTCGGGCTAGGGTTAGGGTTAGGACCGGGGACGGTTTAGGGTCCAGGTGAGGGTACGGCAACGCTTTATGGGGAGCGTGAGTGTGAGGGCGCGGGTTAGTGTCAGCGTACGGGTTAGGATTAGGGGACGGGTGAGGGTCAGGCTTCGGGGAAGGGTTAGGGTTAGGGTTCGGGCTAGAGTTAGGGTTAGGGGATGGGGACGGTTTAGGGTCCAGGTGAGGGTACGGCAACGCTTTAGGCGGAGCAAGCGTGTGAGGGCGTGGGTTAGTGTTAGCGTACGGGTTAGGATTAAGGGACGGGTGAGTCAGACTTCGGGGAAGGTTTAGGGTTAGGGTTCGGGCTAGGGTTAGGGTTAGGGGACGGGGACGGTATAGGGTCCAGGAGAGGGTACGGCAACGATTTAGTGGGAGCGTGCGTGTGAGGGCGCGGGTTAGTGTTAGCGTACGGGTTAGGATTAGGGGACGTGTGAGGGTCAGGCTTCGGGGAAGGGTTAGGGTTAGGGTACGGGCTAGGGTTAGGGTTAGGACCGGGGACGGTTTAGGGTCCAGGTGAGGGTACGGCAACGCTTTAGGGGGAGCGTGCGTGTGAGGGCGCGGGTTAGTGTTAGCGTACGGGTTAGGATTAGGGGACGGGGGAGGGTCAGGCTTCGGGGAAGGGTTAGGGTTAGGGTTCGGGCTAGGGGTAGGGTTAGGGGACGGGGACGGTTTAGGGTCCAGGTGAGGGTACGGCAACGCTTTTGGGGGAGCGTGCGTGTGAGGGTGCGGGTTAGTGTTAGAGTACGGGTTAGGATTAGGGGACGTGTGAGGGTCAGGCTTCGGGGAAGGGTTAGGGTTAGGGTTCGGGCTAGGGTTAGGGTTAGGGGATGGGGACGGTTTAGGGTCCAGGTGAGGGTACGGCAACGCTTTAGGGGGAGCGTGCGTGTGAGGGCGCGGGTTAGTGTTAGCGTACGGGTTAGGATTAGGGGACGGGTGAGGGTCAGGCTTCGGGGAAGGGTTAGGGTTAGGGTTCGGGCTAGGGTTAGGGTTAGGACCGGGGACGGTTTAGGGTCCAGGTGAGGGTACTGCAACGCTTTAGGGGGAGCGTGCGTGTGAGGGCGCGGGTTAGTGTTAGCGTACGGGTTAGGATTAGGGGACGGGTGAGGGTCAGGCTTCGGGGAAGGGTTAGGGTTAGGGTTCGGTCTAGGGTTAGGTTTAGGGGACGGGGACGGTTTAGGGTCCAGGTGAGGGTACGGCAACGCTTTAGGGGGAGCGTGCGTGTGAGGGCGCGGGTTAGTGTTAGCGTACGGGTTAGGATTAGGGGACGTGTGAGGGTCATGCTTCGGGGAAGGGTTAGGGTTAGGGTTCGGGCTAGGGTTAGGGTTAGGGGATGGGGACGGTTTAGGGTCCAGGTGAGGGAACGGCAACGCTTTAGGGGGAGCGTGCGTGTGAGGGCGCGGGTTAGTGTTAGCGCACGGGTTAGGATTAGGGGACGGGTGAGGGTCAGGCTTCGGGGAAGTGTTAGGGTTAGGGTTCGGGCTAGGGTTAGGGTTAGGACCGGGGACGGTTTAGGGTCCAGGTGAGGGTACGGCAACGCTTTAGGGGGAGCGTGCGTGTGAGGGCGCGGGTTAGTGTTAGCGTACGGGTTAGGATTAGGGGACGGGGGAGGGTCAGGCTTCGGGGAAGGGTTAGGGTTAGGGTTCGGGCTAGGGTTAGGGTTAGGGGACGGGGACGGTTTAGGGTCCAGGTGAGTGTACGGCAACGCTTTAGGGGGAGCGTGCATGTGAGGGCGCGGGGTAGTGTTAGCGTACGGGTTAGGATTATGGGACGGGTGAGGGTCAGGCTTCGGGGAAGGGTTAGGGTTAGGGTTCGGGCTAGGGTTAGGGTTAGGGGACGGGGACGGTTTAGGGTCCAGGTGAGGGTACGGCAACGCTTTAGGGGGAGCGTGCGTGTGAGGGCGCGGGTTAGTTTTAGCGTACGGGTTAGGATTAGGGGACGGGTGAGGGTCAGGCTTCGGGGAAGGGTTAGGGTTAGGGTTCGGGCTAGGGTTAGGGTTAGGGGACAGGGACGGTTTAGGGTCCAGGTGAGGGTACGGCAACGCTTTAGGGGGAGCGTGCTTGTGAGGGCGCGGGTTAGTGTTAGCGTACGGGTTAGGATTAGGGGACGGGTGAGGGTCAGGCTTCGGGGAAGTGTTAGGGTTAGGGTTCGGGCTAGGGTTAGGGTTAGGGGACGGGGACGGTTTAGGGTCCAGGTGAGGGTACGGCAACGCTTTAGGGGGAGCGTGCGTGTGAGGGCGCGGGTTAGTGTTAGCGTACGGGTTAGGATTAGGGGACGGGTGAGGGTCAGGCTTCGGGGAAGGGTTAGGGTAAGGGTTCGGGCTAGGGTTAGGGTTAGGGGACGGGGACGGTTTAGGGTCCAGGTGAGGGTACGGCAACGCTTTAGGGTGAGCGTGCGTGTGAGGGCGCGGGTTAGTGTTAGCGTACGGGTTAGGATTAGGGGACGGGTGAGGGTCAGGCTTCGGGGAAGGGTTAGGGTTAGGGTTCGGGCTAGGGTTAGGGTTAGGGGACGGGGACGGTTTAGGGTCCAGATGAGGGTACGGCAACGCTTTAGGGGGAGCGTGCATGTGAGGGCGCGGGTTAGTGTTAGCGTACGGGTTAGGATTAGGGGACGGGTGAGGGTCAGGTTTCGCGGAACGGTTAGGGTTAGGGTTCGGGCTAGGGTTAGGGTTAGGGGATGGGGACGGTTTAGGGTCCAGGTGAGGGTACGGCAACGCTTTAGGGGGAGCGTGCGTGTTAGGGCGCAGGTTAGTGTTAGCGTACGGGTTAGGATTAGGGGACGTGTGAGGGTCCGGCTTCGGGGAAGTGTTAGGGTTAGGGTTCGGGCTAGGGTTAGGGTTAGGGGACGGGGACGGTTTAGGGTCCAGGTGAGGGTACGGCAACGCTTTAGGGGGAGCGTGCGTGTGAGGGCGCGCGTTAGTGTTAGCGTACGGGTTAGGATTAGGTGACGTGTGAGGGTCATGCTTCGGGGAAGGGTTAGGGTTCGGGCTAGGGTTAGGGTTAGGGGACGGGGACGGTTTAGGGTCCAGGTGAGGGTACGGCAACGCTTTAGGGGGAGCGTGCGTGTGAGGGCGCGGGTTAGTGTTAGCACACGGGTTAGGATAAGGGGACGGGTGAGGGTCAGGCTTCGGGGAAGGGTTAGGGTTAGGGTTCGGGCTAGGGTTAGGGTTAGGACCGGGGACGGTTTAGGGTCCAGGTGAGGGTACGGCAACGCTTTAGGGGGAGCGTGAGTGTGAGGGCGCGGGTTAGTGTCAGCGTACGGGTTAGGATTAGGGGACGGGTGAGGGTCAGGCTTCGGGGAAGGGTTAGGGTTAGGGTTCGGGCTAGAGTTAGGGTTAGGGGACGGGGACGGTTTAGGGTCCAGGTGAGGGTACGGCAACGCTTTAGGCGGAGCAAGCGTGTGAGGGCGTGGGTTAGTGTTAGCGTACGGGTTAGGATTAAGGGACGGGTGAGTCAGACTTCGGGGAAGGTTTAGGGTTAGGGTTCGGGCTAGGGTTAGGGTTAGGGGACGGGGACGGTTTAGGGTCCAGGAGAGGGTACGGCAACGATTTAGTGGGAGCGTGCGTGTGAGGGCGCGGGTTAGTGTTAGCGTACGGGTTAGGATTAGGGGACGTGTGAGGGTCAGGCTTCGGGGAAGGGTTAGGGTTAGGGTACGGGCTAGGGTTAGGGTTAGGACCGGGGACGGTTTAGGGTCCAGGTGAGGGTACGGCAACGCTTTAGGGGGAGCGTGCGTGTGAGGGCGCGGGTTAGTGTTAGCGTACGGGTTAGGATTAGGGGACGGGGGAGGGTCAGGCTTCGGGGAAGGGTTAGGGTTAGGGTTCGGGCTAGGGGTAGGGTTAGGGGACGGGGACGGTTTAGGGTCCAGGTGAGGGTACGGCAACGCTTTTGGGGGAGCGTGCGTGTGAGGGTGCGGGTTAGTGTTAGAGTACGGGTTAGGAATAGGGGACGTGTGAGGGTCAGGCTTCGGGGAAGGGTTAGGGTTAGGGTTCGGGCTAGGGTTAGGGTTAGGGGATGGGGACGGTTTAGGGTCCAGGTGAGGGTACGGCAACGCTTTAGGGGGAGCGTGCGTGTGAGGGCGCGGGTTAGTGTTAGCGTACGGGTTAGGATTAGGGGACGGGTGAGGGTCAGGCTTCGGGGAAGGGTTAGGGTTAGGGTTCGGGCTAGGGTTAGGGTTAGGACCGGGGACGGTTTAGGGTCCAGGTGAGGGTACTGCAACGCTTTAGGGGGAGCGTGCGTGTGAGGGCGCGGGTTAGTGTTAGCGTACGGGTTAGGATTAGGGGACGGGTGAGGGTCAGGCTTCGGGGAAAGGTTAGGGTTAGGGTTCGGTCTAGGGTTAGGGTTAGGGGACGGGGACGGTTTAGGGTCCAGGTGAGGGTACGGCAACGCTTTAGGGGGAGCGTGCGTGTGAGGGCGCGGGTTAGTGTTAGCGTACGGGTTAGGATTAGGGGACGTGTGAGGGTCATGCTTCGGGGAAGGGTTAGGGTTAGGGTTCGGGCTAGGGTTAGGGTTAGGGGATGGGGACGGTTTAGGGTCCAGGTGAGGGTACGACAACGCTTTAGGGGGAGCGTGCGTGTTAGGGCGCAGGTTAGTGTTAGCGTACGGGTTAGGATTAGGGGACGTGTGAGGGTCCGGCTTCGGGGAAGTGTTAGGGTTAGGGTTCGGGCTAGGGTTAGGGTTAGGGGACGGGGACGGTTTAGGGTCCAGGTGAGGGTACGGCAACGCTTTAGGGGGAGCGTGCGTGTGAGGGCGCGCGTTAGTGTTAGCGTACGGGTTAGGATTAGGGGACGTGTGAGGGTCATGCTTCGGGGAAGGGTTAGGGTTCGGGCTAGGGTTAGGGTTAGGGGACGGGGACGGTTTAGGGTCCAGGTGAGGGTACGGCAACGCTTTAGGGGGAGCGTGCGTGTGAGGGCGCGGGTTAGTGTTAGCACACGGGTTAGGATAAGGGGACGGGTGAGGGTCAGGCTTCGGGGAAGGGTTAGGGTTAGGGTTCGGGCTAGGGTTAGGGTTAGGACCGGGGACGGTTTAGGGTCCAGGTGAGGGTACGGCAACGCTTTAGGGGGAGCGTGAGTGTGAGGGCGCGGGTTAGTGTCAGCGTACGGGTTAGGATTAGGGGACGGGTGAGGGTCAGGCTTCGGGGAAGGGTTAGGGTTAGGGTTCGGGCTAGAGTTAGGGTTAGGGGACGGGGACGGTTTAGGGTCCAGGTGAGGGTACGGCAACGCTTTAGGCGGAGCAAGCGTGTGAGGGCGTGGGTTAGTGTTAGCGTACGGGTTAGGATTAAGGGACGGGTGAGTCAGACTTCGGGGAAGGTTTAGGGTTAGGGTTCGGGCTAGGGTTAGGGTTAGGGGACGGGGACGGTTTAGGGTCCAGGAGAGGGTACGGCAACGATTTAGTGGGAGCGTGCGTGTGAGGGCGCGGGTTAGTGTTAGCGTACGGGTTAGGATTAGGGGACGTGTGAGGGTCAGACTTCGGGGAAGGGTTAGGGTTAGGGTACGGGCTAGGGTTAGGGTTAGGACCGGGGACGGTTTAGGGTCCAGGTGAGGGTACGGCAACGCTTTAGGGGGAGCGTGCGTGTGAGGGCGCGGGTTAGTGTTAGCGTACGGGTTAGGATTAGGGGACGGGGGAGGGTCAGGCTTCGGGGAAGGGTTAGGGTTAGGGTTCGGGCTAGGGGTAGGGTTAGGGGACGGGGACGGTTTAGGGTCCAGGTGAGGGTACGGCAACGCTTTTGGGGGAGCGTGCGTGTGAGGGTGCGGGTTAGTGTTAGAGTACGGGTTAGGATTAGGGGACGTGTGAGGGTCAGGCTTCGGGGAAGGGTTAGGGTTAGGGTTCGGGCTAGGGTTAGGGTTAGGGGATGGGGACGGTTTAGGGTCCAGGTGAGGGTATGGCAACGCTTTAGGGGGAGCGTGCGTGTGAGGGCGCGGGTTAGTGTTAGCGTACGGGTTAGGATTAGGGGACGGGTGAGGGTCAGGCTTCGGGGAAGGGTTAGGGTTAGGGTTCGGGCTAGGGTTAGGGTTAGGACCGGGGACGGTTTAGGGTCCAGGTGAGGGTACTGCAACGCTTTAGGGGGAGCGTGCGTGTGAGGGCGCGGGTTAGTGTTAGCGTACGGGTTAGGATTAGGGGACGGGTGAGGGTCAGGCTTCGGGGAAGGGTTAGGGTTAGGGTTCGGTCTAGGGTTAGGGTTAGGGGACGGGGACGGTTTAGGGTCCAGGTGAGGGTACGGCAACGCTTTAGGGGGAGCGTGCGTGTGAGGGCGCGGGTTAGTGTTAGCGTACGGGTTAGGATTAGGGGACGTGTGAGGGTCATGCTTCGGGGAAGGGTTAGGGTTAGGGTTCGGGCTAGGGTTAGGGTTAGGGGATGGGGACGGTTTAGGGTCCAGGTGAGGGAACGGCAACGCTTTAGGGGGAGCGTGCGTGTGAGGGCGCGGGTTAGTGTTAGCGCACGGGTTAGGATTAGGGGACGGGTGAGGGTCAGGCTTCGGGGAAGTGTTAGGGTTAGGGTTCGGGCTAGGGTTAGGGTTAGGACCGGGGACGGTTTAGGGTCCAGGTGAGGGTACGGCAACGCTTTAGGGGGAGCGTGCGTGTGAGGGCGCGGGTTAGTGTTAGCGTACGGGTTAGGATTAGGGGACGGGGGAGGGTCAGGCTTCGGGGAAGGGTTAGGGTTAGGGTTCGGGCTAGGGTTAGGGTTAGGGGACGGGGACGGTTTAGGGTCCAGGTGAGTGTACGGCAACGCTTTAGGGGGAGCGTGCATGTGAGGGCGCGGGGTAGTGTTAGCGTACGGGTTAGGATTATGGGACGGGTGAGGGTCAGGCTTCGGGGAAGGGTTAGGGTTAGGGTTCGGGCTAGGGTTAGGGTTAGGGGACGGGGACGGTTTAGGGTCCAGGTGAGGGTACGGCAACGCTTTAGGGGGAGCGTGCGTGTGAGGGCGCGGGTTAGTTTTAGCGTACGGGTTAGGATTAGGGGACGGGTGAGGGTCAGGCTTCGGGGAAGGGTTAGGGTTAGGGTTCGGGCTAGGGTTAGGGTTAGGGGACAGGGACGGTTTAGGGTCCAGGTGAGGGTACGGCAACGCTTTAGGGGGAGCGTGCTTGTGAGGGCGTGGGTTAGTGTTAGCGTACGGGTTAGGATTAGGGGACGGGTGAGGGTCAGGCTTCGGGGAAGTGTTAGGGTTAGGGTTCGGGCTAGGGTTAGGGTTAGGGGACGGGGACGGTTTAGGGTCCAGGTGAGGGTACGGCAACGCTTTAGGGGGAGCGTGCGTGTGAGGGCGCGGGTTAGTGTTAGCGTACGGGTTAGGATTAGGGGACGGGTGAGGGTCAGGCTTCGGGGAAGTGTTAGGGTAAGGGTTCGGGCTAGGGTTAGGGTTAGGGGACGGGGACGGTTTAGGGTCCAGGTGAGGGTACGGCAACGCTTTAGGGTGAGCGTGCGTGTGAGGGCGCGGGTTAGTGTTAGCGTACGGGTTAGGATTAGGGGACGGGTGAGGGTCAGGCTTCGGGGAAGGGTTAGGGTTAGGGTTCGGGCTAGGGTTAGGGTTAGGGGACGGGGACGGTTTAGGGTCCAGGTGAGGGTACGGCAACGCTTTAGGGGGAGCGTGCATGTGAGGGCGCGGGTTAGTGTTAGCGTACGGGTTAGGATTAGGGGACGGGTGAGGGTCAGGTTTCGCGGAACGGTTAGGGTTAGGGTTCGGGCTAGGGTTAGGGTTAGGGGACGGGGACGGTTTAGGGTCCAGGTGAGGGTACGGCAACGCTTTAGGGGGAGCGTGCGTGTTAGGGCGCAGGTTAGTGTTAGCGTACGGGTTAGGATTAGGGGACGGGTGAGGGTCAGGCTTCGGGGAAGTGCTAAGTTTAGGGTTCGGGCTAGGGTTAGGGTTAGGGGACGGGGACGGTTTAGGGTCCAGGTGAGGGTACGGCAACGCTTTAGGGGGAGCGTGCGTGTGAGGGCGCGCGTTAGTGTTAGCGTACGGGTTAGGATTAGGGGACCGTTGAGGGTCAGGCTTCGGGGAAGGGTTAGGGTTAGGGTTCGGGCTAGGGTTAGGGTTAGGGGACGGGGACGGTTTAGGGTCCAGGTTAGGGTACGGCAACGCTTTAGGGGGAGCGTGCGTGTGAGGGCGCGGGTTAGTGTTAGCGTACGGGTTAGGATTAGGGGACGTGTGAGGGTCATGCTTCGGGGAAGGGTTAGGGTTAGGGTTCGGGCTAGGGTTAGGGTTAGGGGATGGGGACGGTTTAGGGTCCAGGTGAGGGTACGGCAACGCTTTAGGGGGAGCGTGCGTGTGAGGGCGCGGGTTAGTGTTAGCACACGGGTTAGGATAAGGGGACGGGTGAGGGTCAGGCTTCGGGGAAGGGTTAGGGTTAGGGTTCGGGCTAGGGTTAGGGTTAGGACCGGGGACGGTTTAGGGTCCAGGTGAGGGTACGGCAACGCTTTAGGGGGAGCGTGAGTGTGAGGGCGCGGGTTAGTGTCAGCGTACGGGTTAGGATTAGGGGACGGGTGAGGGTCAGGCTTCGGGGAAGGGTTAGGGTTAGGGTTCGGGCTAGAGTTAGGGTTAGGGGACGGGGACGGTTTAGGGTCCAGGTGAGGGTACGGCAACGCTTTAGGCGGAGCAAGCGTGTGAGGGCGTGGGTTAGTGTTAGCGTACGGGTTAGGATTAAGGGACGGGTGAGTCAGACTTCGGGGAAGGTTTAGGGTTAGGGTTCGGGCTAGGGTTAGGGTTAGGGGACGGGGACGGTTTAGGGTCCAGGAGAGGGTACGGCAACGATTTAGTGGGAGCGTGCGTGTGAGGGCGCGGGTTAGTGTTAGCGTACGGGTTAGGATTAGGGGACGTGTGAGGGTCAGGCTTCGGGGAAGGGTTAGGGTTAGGGTACGGGCTAGGGTTAGGGTTAGGACCGGGGACGGTTTAGGGTCCAGGTGAGGGTACGGAAACGCTTTAGGGGGAGCGTGCGTGTGAGGGCGCGGGTTAGTGTTAGCGTACGGGTTAGGATTAGGGGACGGGGGAGGGTCAGGCTTCGGGGAAGGGTTAGGGTTAGGGTTCGGGCTAGGGGTAGGGTTAGGGGACGGGGACGGTTTAGGGTCCAGGTGAGGGTACGGCAACGCTTTTGGGGGAGCGTGCGTGTGAGGGTGCGGGTTAGTGTTAGAGTACGGGTTAGGAATAGGGGACGTGTGAGGGTCAGGCTTCGGGGAAGGGTTAGGGTTAGGGTTCGGGCTAGGGTTAGGGTTAGGGGATGGGGACGGTTTAGGGTCCAGGTGAGGGTACGGCAACGCTTTAGGGGGAGCGTGCGTGTGAGGGCGCGGGTTAGTGTTAGCGTACGGGTTAGGATTAGGGGACGGGTGAGGGTCAGGCTTCGGGGAAGGGTTAGGGTTAGGGTTCGGGCTAGGGTTAGGGTTAGGACCGGGGACGGTTTAGGGTCCAGGTGAGGGTACTGCAACGCTTTAGGGGGAGCGTGCGTGTGAGGGCGCGGGTTAGTGTTAGCGTACGGGTTAGGATTAGGGGACGGGTGAGGGTCAGGCTTCGGGGAAAGGTTAGGGTTAGGGTTCGGTCTAGGGTTAGGGTTAGGGGACGGGGACGGTTTAGGGTCCAGGTGAGGGTACGGCAACGCTTTAGGGGGAGCGTGCGTGTGAGGGCGCGGGTTAGTGTTAGCGTACGGGTTAGGATTAGGGGACGTGTGAGGGTCATGCTTCGGGGAAGGGTTAGGGTTAGGGTTCGGGCTAGGGTTAGGGTTAGGGGATGGGGACGGTTTAGGGTCCAGGTGAGGGTACGACAACGCTTTAGGGGGAGCGTGCGTGTTAGGGCGCAGGTTAGTGTTAGCGTACGGGTTAGGATTAGGGGACGTGTGAGGGTCCGGCTTCGGGGAAGTGTTAGGGTTAGGGTTCGGGCTAGGGTTAGGGTTAGGGGACGGGGACGGTTTAGGGTCCAGGTGAGGGTACGGCAACGCTTTAGGGGGAGCGTGCGTGTGAGGGCGCGGGTTAGTGTTAGCACACGGGTTAGGATAAGGGGACGGGTGAGGGTCAGGCTTCGGGGAAGGGTTAGGGTTAGGGTTCGGGCTAGGGTTAGGGTTAGGACCGGGGACGGTTTAGGGTCCAGGTGAGGGTACGGCAACGCTTTAGGGGGAGCGTGAGTGTGAGGGCGCGGGTTAGTGTCAGCGTACGGGTTAGGATTAGGGGACGGGTGAGGGTCAGGCTTCGGGGAAGGGTTAGGGTTAGGGTTCGGGCTAGAGTTAGGGTTAGGGGACGGGGACGGTTTAGGGTCCAGGTGAGGGTACGGCAACGCTTTAGGCGGAGCAAGCGTGTGAGGGCGTGGGTTAGTGTTAGCGTACGGGTTAGGATTAAGGGACGGGTGAGTCAGACTTCGGGGAAGGTTTAGGGTTAGGGTTCGGGCTAGGGTTAGGGTTAGGGGACGGGGACGGTTTAGGGTCCAGGAGAGGGTACGGCAACGATTTAGTGGGAGCGTGCGTGTGAGGGCGCGGGTTAGTGTTAGCGTACGGGTTAGGATTAGGGGACGTGTGAGGGTCAGACTTCGGGGAAGGGTTAGGGTTAGGGTACGGGCTAGGGTTAGGGTTAGGACCGGGGACGGTTTAGGGTCCAGGTGAGGGTACGGCAACGCTTTAGGGGGAGCGTGCGTGTGAGGGCGCGGGTTAGTGTTAGCGTACGGGTTAGGATTAGGGGACGGGGGAGGGTCAGGCTTCGGGGAAGGGTTAGGGTTAGGGTTCGGGCTAGGGGTAGGGTTAGGGGACGGGGACGGTTTAGGGTCCAGGTGAGGGTACGGCAACGCTTTTGGGGGAGCGTGCGTGTGAGGGTGCGGGTTAGTGTTAGAGTACGGGTTAGGATTAGGGGACGTGTGAGGGTCAGGCTTCGGGGAAGGGTTAGGGTTAGGGTTCGGGCTAGGGTTAGGGTTAGGGGATGGGGACGGTTTAGGGTCCAGGTGAGGGTATGGCAACGCTTTAGGGGGAGCGTGCGTGTGAGGGCGCGGGTTAGTGTTAGCGTACGGGTTAGGATTAGGGGACGGGTGAGGGTCAGGCTTCGGGGAAGGGTTAGGGTTAGGGTTCGGGCTAGGGTTAGGGTTAGGACCGGGGACGGTTTAGGGTCCAGGTGAGGGTACTGCAACGCTTTAGGGGGAGCGTGCGTGTGAGGACGCGGGTTAGTGTTAGCGTACGGGTTAGGATTAGGGGACGGGTGAGGGTCAGGCTTCGGGGAAGGGTTAGGGTTAGGGTTCGGGCTAGGGTTAGGGTTAGGGGATGGGGACGGTTTAGGGTCCAGGTGAGGGAACGGCAACGCTTTAGGGGGAGCGTGCGTGTGAGGGCGCGGGTTAGTGTTAGCGCACGGGTTAGGATTAGGGGACGGGTGAGGGTCAGGCTTCGGGGAAGTGTTAGGGTTAGGGTTCGGGCTAGGGTTAGGGTTAGGACCGGGGACGGTTTAGGGTCCAGGTGAGGGTACGGCAACGCTTTAGGGGGAGCGTGCGTGTGAGGGCGCGGGTTAGTGTTAGCGTACGGGTTAGGATTAGGGGACGGGGGAGGGTCAGGCTTCGGGGAAGGGTTAGGGTTAGGGTTCGGGCTAGGGTTAGGGTTAGGGGACGGGGACGGTTTAGGGTCCAGGTGAGTGTACGGCAACGCTTTAGGGGGAGCGTGCATGTGAGGGCGCGGGGTAGTGTTAGCGTACGGGTTAGGATTATGGGACGGGTGAGGGTCAGGCTTCGGGGAAGGGTTAGGGTTAGGGTTCGGGCTAGGGTTAGGGTTAGGGGACGGGGACGGTTTAGGGTCCAGGTGAGGGTACGGCAACGCTTTAGGGGGAGCGTGCGTGTGAGGGCGCGGGTTAGTTTTAGCGTACGGGTTAGGATTAGGGGACGGGTGAGGGTCAGGCTTCGGGGAAGGGTTAGGGTTAGGGTTCGGGCTAGGGTTAGGGTTAGGGGACAGGGACGGTTTAGGGTCCAGGTGAGGGTACGGCAACGGTTTAGGGGGAGCGTGCTTGTGAGGGCGCGGGTTAGTGTTAGCGTACGGGTTAGGATTAGGGGACGGGTGAGGGTCAGGCTTCGGGGAAGTGTTAGGGTTAGGGTTCGGGCTAGGGTTAGGGTTAGGGGACGGGGACGGTTTAGGGTCCAGGTGAGGGTACGGCAACGCTTTAGGGGGAGCGTGCGTGTGAGGGCGCGGGTTAGTGTTAGCGTACGGGTTAGGATTAGGGGACGGGTGAGGGTCAGGCTTCGGGGAAGTGTTAGGGTAAGGGTTCGGGCTAGGGTTAGGGTTAGGGGACGGGGACGGTTTAGGGTCCAGGTGAGGGTACGGCAACGCTTTAGGGTGAGCGTGCGTGTGAGGGCGCGGGTTAGTGTTAGCGTACGGGTTAGGATTAGGGGACGGGTGAGGGTCAGGCTTCGGGGAAGGGTTAGGGTTAGGGTTCGGGCTAGGGTTAGGGTTAGGGGACGGGGACGGTTTAGGGTCCAGATGAGGGTACGGCAACGCTTTAGGGGGAGCGTGCATGTGAGGGCGCGGGTTAGTGTTAGCGTACGGGTTAGGATTAGGGGACGGGTGAGGGTCAGGTTTCGCGGAACGGTTAGGGTTAGGGTTCGGGCTAGGGTTAGGGTTAGGGGACGGGGACGGTTTAGGGTCCAGGTGAGGGTACGGCAACGCTTTAGGGGGAGCGTGCGTGTTAGGGCGCAGGTTAGTGTTAGCGTACGGGTTAGGATTAGGGGACGGGTGAGGGTCAGGCTTCGGGGAAGTGCTAAGTTTAGGGTTCGGGCTAGGGTTAGGGTTAGGGGACGGGGACGGTTTAGGGTCCAGGTGAGGGTACGGCAACACTTTAGGGGGAGCGTGCGTGTGAGGGCGCGCGTTAGTGTTAGCGTACGGGTTAGGATTAGGGGACCGTTGAGGGTCAGGCTTCGGGGAAGGGTTAGGGTTAGGGTTCGGGCTAGGGTTAGGGTTAGGGGACGGGGACGGTTTAGGGTCCAGGTTAGGGTACGGCAACGCTTTAGGGGGAGCGTGCGTGTGAGGGCGCGGGTTAGTGTTAGCGTACGGGTTAGGATTAGGGGACGTGTGAGGGTCATGCTTCGGGGAAGGGTTAGGGTTAGGGTTCGGGCTAGGGTTAGGGTTAGGGGATGGGGACGGTTTAGGGTCCAGGTGAGGGTACGGCAACGCTTTAGGGGGAGCGTGCGTGTGAGGGCGCGGGTTAGTGTTAGCGCACGGGTTAGGATTAGGGGACGGGTGAGGGTCAGGCTTCGGGGAAGTGTTAGGGTTAGGGTTCGGGCTAGGGTTAGGGTAAGGGGACGGGGACGGTTTAGGGTCCAGGTGAGGGTACGGCAACGCTTTAGGGGGAGCGTGCGTGTGAGGGCGCGGGTTAGTGTTAGCGTACGGGTTAGGATTAGGGGACGGGGGAGGGTCAGGCTTCGGGGAAGGGTTAGGGTTAGGGTTCGGGCTAGGGTTAGGGTTATGGGACGGGGACGGTTTAGGGTCCAGGTGAGGGTACGACAACGCTTTAGGGGGAGCGTGCGTGTGAAGGCGCGGGTTAGTGTTAGCGTACGGGTTAGGATTAGGGGACGGGTGAGGGTCAGGCTTCGGGGAAGGGTTAGGGTTAGGGTTCGGGCTAGGGTTAGGGTTAGGACCGGGGACGGTTTGGGGTCCAGGTGAGGGTACTGCAACACTTTAGGGGGAGCGTGCGTGTGAGGGCGCGGGTTAGTGTTAGCGTACGGGTTAGGATTAGGGGACAGGTGAGGGTCAGGCTTCGGGGAAGGGTTAGGGTTAGGGTTCGGTCTAGGGTTAGGGTTAGGGGACGGGGACGGTTAAGGGTCCAGGTGGGGGTACGGCAACGCTTTAGGGGGAGCGTGCGTGTGAGGGCGCGGGTTAGTGTTAGCGTACGGGTTAGGATTAGGGGACGTGTGAGGGTCATGCTTCGGGGAAGGGTTAGGGTTAGGGTTCGGGCTAGGGTTAGGGTTAGGGGATGGGGACGGTTTAGGGTCCAGGTGAGGGTACGGCAACGCTTTAGGGGGAGCGTGCGTGTGAGGGCGCGGGTTAGTGTTAGCGCACGGGTTAGGATTAGGGGACGGGTGAGGGTCAGGCTTCGGGGAAGTGTTAGGGTTAGGGTTCGGGCTAGGGTTAGGGTTAGGACCAGGGACGGTTTAGGGTCCAGGTGAGGGTACGCCAACGCTTTAGGGGGAGCGTGCGTGTGAGGGCGCGGGTTAGTGTTAGCGTACGGGTTAGGATTAGGGGACGGGTGAGGGTCAGGCTTCGGGGAAGGGTTAGGGTAAGGTTTCGGGCTAGGGTTAGGGTTAGGGTTAGGGGACGGTTTAGGGTCCAGGTGAGGGTACGGCAACGCTTTAGGGTGAGCGTGCGTGTGAGGGCGCGGGTTAGTGTTAGCGTACGGGTTAGGATTAGGGGACGGGTGAGGGTCAGGCTTCGGGGAAAGGTTAGGGTTAGGGTTCGGGCTAGGGTTAGGGTTAGGGGACGGGGACGGTTTAGGGTCCAGGTGAGGGTACGGCAACGCTTTAGGGGGAGCGTGCATTTGAGGGCACGGGTTAGTGTTAGCGTACGGGTTAGAATTAGGGGACGGGTGAGGGTCAGGCTTCGCGGAACGGTTAGGGTTAGGGTTCGGGCTAGGGTTAGGGTTAGGGGACGGGGACGGTTTAGGGTCCAGGTGAGGGTACGGCAACGCTTTAGGGGGAGCGTGCGTGTTAGGGCGCAGGTTAGTGTTATCGTACGGGTTAGGATTAGGGGACGGGTGAGGGTCAGGCTTCGGGGAAGTGCTAGGGTTAGGGTTCGGGCTAGGGTTAGGGTTAGGGGACGGGGACGGTTTAGGGTCCAGGTGAGGGTACGGCAACGCTTTAGGGGGAGCGTGCGTGTGAGGGCGCGCGTTAGTGTTAGCGTACAGCTTAGGATTAGGGGACGGGTGAGGGTGAGGCTTCGGGGAAGGGTTAGTGTTAGGGTTCGGGCTAGGGTTAGGTTTAGGGGATGGGGACGGTTTAGGGTCCAGGTGAGGGTACGACAACGCTAGGGGGAGCGTGCGTGTGAGGGCGCGGGTTAGTGTTAGCGCACGGGTTAGGATTAGGGGACGGGTGAGGGTCAGGCTTCGGGGAAGTGTTAGGGTTAGGGTTCGGGCTAGGGTTAGGGTTAGGACCAGGGACGGTTTAGGGTCCAGGTGAGGGTACGGCAACGCTTTAGGGGGAGCGTGCGTGTGAGGGCGCGGGTTAGTGTTAGCGTACGGGTTAGGATTAGGGGACGGGGGAGTGTCAGGCTTCGGGGAAGTGTTAGGGTTAGGGTTCGGGCTAGGGTTAGGGTTAGGGGACGGGGACGGTTTAGGGTCCAGGTGAGAGTACGGCAACGCTTTAGTGGGAGCGTGCGTGTGAGGGCGCGGGTTAGTGTTAGCGTACGGGTTAGGATTAGGAGACGGGTGAGAGTCAGGCTTCGGGGAAGTGTTAGGGTTAGGGTTCGGGCTAGGGTTAGGGTTAGGGGACGGGGACGGTTTAGGGTCCAGGTGAGGGTATGGCAACGCTTTAGGGGGAGCGTGCGTGTGAGGGCGCGGGTTAGTGTTAGCGTACGGGTTAGGATTAGGGGACGGGTGAGGGTCAGGCTTCGGGGAAGTGTTAGGGTTAGGGTTCGGGCTAGGGTTAGGGTTAGGGGACGGGGACGGTTTAGGGTCCAGGTGAGGGTACGGCAACGCTTTAGGGGGAGCGTGCTTGTGAGGACGCGGGTTAGTGTTAGCGTACGGGTTAGGATTAGGGGACGGGTGAGGGTCAGGCTTCAGGGAAGGGTTAGGGTTAGGGTTCGGGCTAGGGTTAGGGTTAGGGGACGGGGACGGTTTAGGGTCCAGGTGAGGGTACGGCAACGCTTTAGGGGGAGCGTGCGTGTGAGGGCGCGGGTTAGTGTTAGCGTACGGGTTAGGATTAGGGGACGGGTGAGGGTCAGGCTTCGGGGAAGGGTTAGGGTAAGGGTTCGGGCTAGGGTTAGGGTTAGGAGACGGGGACGGTTTAGGGTCCAGGTGAGGGTACGGCAACGCTTTAGGGTGAGCGTGCGTGTGAGGGCGCGGGTTAGTGTTAGCGTACGGGTTAGGATTAGGGGACGGGTGAGGGTCAGGCTTCGGGGAAAGGTTAGGGTTAGGGTTCGGGCTAGGGTTAGGGTTAGGGGACGGGGACGGTTTAGGGTCCAGGTGAGGGTACGGCAACGCTTTAGGGGGAGCGTGCGTGTGAGGGCGCGGGTTAGTGTTAGCCTACGGGTTAGGATTAGGGGACGGGTGAGGGTCAGGCTTCGCGGAACGGTTAGGGTTAGGGTTCGGGCTAGGGTTAGGGTTAGGGGACGGGGACGGTTTAGGGTCCAGGTGAGGGTACGGCAACGCTTTAGGGGGAGCGTGCGTGTTAGGGCGCAGGTTAGTGTTAGCGTACGGGTTAGGATTAGGGGACGGGTGAGGGTCAGGCTTCGGGGAAGTGCTAGGGTTAGGGTTCGGGCTAGGGTTAGGGTTAGGGGACGGGGACGGTTTAGGGTCCAGGTGAGGGTACGGCAACGCTTTAGGGGGAGCGTGCGTGTGAGGGCGCGCGTTAGTGTTAGCGTACGGCTTAGGATTAGGGGACCGTTGAGGGTCAGGCTTCGGGGAAGGGTTAGGGTTAGGGTTCGGGCTAGGGTTAGGGTTAGGGGACGGGGACGGTTCAGGGTCCAGGTGAGGGTACGGCAACGCTTTAGGGGGAGCGTGCGTGTGAGGGCGCGGGTTAGTGTTAGCGTACGGGTTAGGATTAGGGGACGGGTGAGGGTGAGGCTTCGGGGAAGGGTTAGTGTTAGGTTTCGGGCTAGGGTCAGGTTTAGGGGATGGGGACGGTTTAGGGTCCAGGTGAGGGTACGGCAACGCTTTAGGGGGAGCGTGCGTGTGAGGGCGCGGGTTAGTGTTAGCGTACGGGTTAGGATTAGGGGACGGGAGAGGGTCAGGCTTCGGGGAAGGGTTAGGGTTAGGGTTCGGGCTAGGGTTAGGGTTAGGGGACGGGGACGGTTTAGGGTCCAGGTGAGGGTACGGCAACGCTTTAGGGGGAGCATGCGTGTGAGGGCGCGCGTTAGCGTTAGCGTACGTGTTAGGATTAGGGGACAGTTGAGGGTCAGGCTTCAGGGAAGTGTTAGGGTTAGGGTTCGGGCTAGGGTTAGGGTTAGGGGACGGGGACGGTTTAGGGTCCAGGTGAGGGTACGGCAACGCTTTAGGGGGAGCGTGCGTGTGAGGGCGCGGGTTAGTGTTAGCGTACGGGTTTGGATTAGGGGACTGGTGAGGGTCAGGCTTCGGGGAAGGGTTAGGGTTAGGGTTCGGGCTAGGGTTAGGGTTAGGGGACGGGGACGGTTTAGGGTCCAGTTGAGGCTACGGCAACGCTTTAGGGGGAGCGTGCGTGTGAGGGCGCGGGTTAGTGTTAGTGTACGGGTTAGGATTAAGGGACGGGTGAGGGTCAGGCTTCGGGGAAGGGTTAGGGTTAGGGTTCGGGCTAGGGTTAGGGTTAGGGGACGGGGACGGCTTAGGGTCCAGGTGAGGGTACGGCAACGCTTTAGGGGGAGCGTGCGTGTGAGGGCGCGGGTTAGTGTTAGCGTACGGGTTAGGATTAGGGGACGTGTGAGTGTCAGGCTTCGGGGAAGGGTTAGGGTTAGGGTTCGGGCTAGGGTTAGGGTTAGGGGATGGGGACGGTTTAGGGTCCAGGTGAGGGTACGGCAACGCTTTAGGGGGAGCGTGCATGTGAGGGCGCGGGTTAGTGTTAGCGTACGGGTTAGGATTAGGGGACGGGTGAGGGTCAGGCTTCGGGGAAGGGTTAGGGTTATGGTTCGGGCTAGGGTTAGGGTTAGGACCGGGGACGGTTTAGGGTCCAGGTGAGGGTACGGCAACGCTTTAGGGGGAGCGTGCGTGTGAGGGCGCGGGTTAGTGTTAGCGTACGGGTTAGGATTAGGGGACTGGGGAGGGTCAGGCTTCAGGGAAGTGTTAGGGTTAAGGTTCGGGCTAGGGTTAGGGTTAGGGGACGGGGACGGTTTAGGGTCCAGGTGAGGGTACGGCAATGCTTTAGGCAGAGCGAGCGTGTGACGGCGCGGGTTAGTGTTAGCGTACGGGTGAGGATTAGGGGACGTGTGAGGGTCAGGCTTCGGCGAAGGGTTAGGGTTAGGGTTCGGGCTAGGGTTAGGGTTAGGGGACGGGGACGGTTTAGGGTCCAGGTGAGGGTACGGCAATGCTTTAGGGGGAGCGTGCGTGTGAGGGCGCGGGTTAGTGTTAGCGTACGGGTTAGGATTAGGGGACGTGTGAGGGTCAGGCTTCCCGGAAGGGTTAGGGTTAGGGTTCGGGCTAGGGTTAGGGTTAGGGGATGGGGACGGTTTAGGGTCCAGGTGAGGGTACGGCAACGCTTTAGGGGGAGCGTGCGTGTGAGGGCGCGGGTTAGTGTTAGCGTACGGGTTAGGATTAGGGGACGGGTGAGGGTCAGGCTTCGGGGAAGGGTTAGGGTTAGGGTTCGGGCTAGGGTTAGGGTTAGGACCGGGGACGGTTTAAGGTCCAGGTGAGGGTACGGCAACGCTTTAGGGGGAGCGTGCGTGTGAGGGCGCGGGTTAGTGTTAGCGTACGGGTTAGGATTAGGGGACGGGGGAGGGTCAGGCTTCGGGGAAGGGTTAGGGTTAGGGTTCGGGCTAGGGTTAGGGTTAGGGGACGGGGACGGTTTAGGGTCCAGGTGAGGGTACGGCAACGCTTTAGGGGGAGCGTGCGTGTGAGGGTGTGGGTTAGTGTTAGCGTACGGGTTAGGATTAGGGGACGTGTGAGGGTCAGGCTTCGGGGAAGGGTTAGGGTTAGGGTTCGGGCTAGGGTTAGGGTTAGGACCGGGGACGGTTTAGGGTCCAGGTGAGGGTACGGCAACGCTTTAGGGGGAGCGTGCGTGTGAGGGCGCGGGTTAGTGTCAGCGTACGGGTTAGGATTAGGGGACGGGTGAGGGTCAGGCTTCGGGGAAGGGTTAGCGTTAGGGTTCGGGCTAGAGTTAGGGTTAGGGGACGGGGACAGTTTAGGGTCCAGGTGATGGTACGGCAACGCTTTAGGCGGAGCGAGCGTGTGAGGGCGCGGGTTAGTGTTAGCGTACGGGTTAGGATTAGGGGACGGGTGAGGGTCAGGCTTCGGGGAAGGGTTAGGGTTAGGGTTCGGGCTAGGGTTAGGGTTAGGGGACAGGGACGGTTTAGGGTCCAGGTGAGGGTACGGCAACGATTTAGGGGGAGCGTGCGTGTGAGGGCGTGGGTTAGTGTTAGCGTACGGGTTAGGATTAGGGGACGTGTGAGGGTCAGGCTTCGGGGAAGGGTTAGGGTTAGGGTTCGGGCTAGGGTTAGGGTTAGGGGATGGGGACGGTTTAGGGTCCAGGTGAGGGTACGGCAACGCTTTAGGGGGAGCGTGCGTGTGAGGGTGCGGGTTAGTGTTAGCGTACGGGTTAGGATTAGGGGACGGGTGAGGGTCAGGCTTCGGGGAAGGGTTAGGGTTAGGGTTTGGGCTAGGGTTAGGGTTAGGACCGGGGACGGTTTAGGGTCCAGGTGAGGGTACGGCAACGCTTTAGGGGGAGCGTGCGTGTGAGGGCGCGGGTTAGTGTTAGCGTACGGGTTAGGATTAGGGGACGGGGGAGGGTCAGGCTTCGGGGAAGTGTTAGGGTAAGGGTTCGGGCTAGGGTTAGGGTTAGGGGACGGGGACGGTTTAGGGTCCAGGTGAGGGTACGGCAACGCTTTAGGCAGAGCGAGCGTGTGAGGGCGCGGGTTAGTGTTAGCGTACGGGTGAGGCTTAGGGGACGTGTGAGGGTCAGGCTTCGGGGAAGGGTTAGGTTTAGGGTTCGGGCTAGGGTTAGGGTTAGGGGATGGGGACGGTTTAGGGTCCAGGTGAGGGTACGGCAACGCCTTAGGGGGAGCGTGCGTGTGAGGGCGCGGGTTATTGTTAGCGTACGGGTTAGGATTAGGGGACGTGTGAGGGTCAGGCTTCGGGGAAGGGTTAGGGTTAGGGTTCGGGCTAGGGTTAGGGTTAGGGGATGGGGACGGTTTAGGGTCCAGGTGAGGGTACGGCAACGCTTTAGGGGGAGCGTGCGTGTGAGGGCGCGGGTTAGTGTTAGCGTATGGGTTAGGATTAGGGGACGGGTGAGGGTCAGGCTTCGGGGAAGTGTTAGGGTTAGGGTTCGGGCTAGGGTTAGGGTTAGGACCGGGGACGGTTTAGGGTCCAGGTGAGGGTACGGCAACGCTTTAGGGGGAGCGTGCGTGTGAGGGCGCGGGTTAGTGTTAGCGTACGGGTTAGGATTAGGGGACGGGGGAGGGTCAGGCTTCGGGGAAGGGTTAGGGTTAGGGTTCGGGCTAGGGGTAGGGTTAGGGGACGGGGACGGTTTAGGGTCCAGGTGAGGGTACGGCAACACTTTAGGGTGAGCGTGCGTGTGAGGGCGCGGGTTAGTGTTAGCGTACGGGTTAGGATTAGGGGACGGGTGAGGGTCAGGCTTCGGGGAAGGGTTAGGGTAAGGGTTCGGGCTAGGGTTAGGGTTAGGGGACGGGGACGGTTTAGGGTCCAGGTGAGGGTACGGCAACGCTTTAGGGTGAGCGTGCGTGTGAGGGCGCGGGTTAGTGTTAGCGTACGGGTTAGGATTAGGGGACGGGTGAGGGTCAGGCTTCGGGGAAGTGTTAGGGTTAGGGTTCGGGCTAGGGTTAGGGTTAGGGGACGGGGACGGTTTAGGGTCCAGGTGAGGGTACGGGAACGCTTTAGGGGGAGCGTGCATGTGAGGGCGCGGGTTAGTGTTAGCGTACGGGTTAGGATTAGGGGACGGGTGAGGGTCAGGCTTCGCCGAACGGTTAGGGTTAGGGTTCGGGCTAGGGTTAGGGTTAGGAGACGGGGACGGTTTAGGGTCCAGGTGAGGGTACGGCAACGCTTTAGGGGGAGCGTGCGTGTTAGGGCGCAGGTTAGTGTTAGCGTACGGGTTAGGATTAGGGGACGGATGAGGGTCAGGCTTCGGGGAAGTGCTAGGGTTAGGGTTCGGGCTAGGGTTTGGATTAGGGGACGGGGATGGTTTAGGGTCCAGGTGAGGGTACGGCAACGCTTTAGGGGGAGCGTGCGTGTGAGGGCGCGGGTTAGTGTTAGCGTACGGGTTAGGATTAGGGGACGGGTGAGGGTCAGGCTTCGGGGAAGGGTTAGTGTTAGGGTTCGGGCTAGGGTTAGGTTTAGGGGATGGGGACGGTTTAGGGTCCAGGTGAGGGTACGGCAAAGCTTTAGGGGGAGCGTGCGTGTGAGGGCGCGGGTTAGTGTTAGCGTACGGGTTAGGATTAGGGGACGGGTGAGGGTCAGGCTTCGGGGAAGGGTTAGGGTTAGGGTTCGGGCTAGGGTTAGGGTTAGGGGACGGGGACGGTTTAGGGTCCAGGTGAGGGTACGGCAACGCTTTAGGGGGAGCGTGCGTGTGAGGGCGCCGGTTAGTGTTAGCGTACGGGTTAGGATTAGGGGACGGGAGAGGGTCAGGCTTCGGGGAAGGGTTAGGGTTAGGGTTCGGGCTAGGGTTAGGGTTAGGGGACGGGGACGGTTTAGGATCCAGGTGAGGGTACGGCAACGCATTAGGGGGAGCATGCGTGTGAGGGCGCGCGTTAGTGTTAGCGTACGGGTTAGGATTAGGGGACGGGTGAGGGTCAGGCTTCAGGGAAGTGTTAGGGTTAGGGTTCGGGCTAGGGTTAGGGTTAGGGGACGGGGACGGTTTAGAGTCCAGGTGAGGGTACGGCAACGCTTTAGGGGGAGCGTGCGTGTGAGGGCGCGGGTTAGTGTTAGCGTACGGGTTAGGATTAGGGGACGGGTGAGGGTCAGGCTTCGGGGAAGGGTTAGGGTTAGGGTTCGGGCTAGGGTTAGGGTTAGGGGACGGGGACGGTTTAGGGTCCAGGTGAGGGTACGGCAACGCTTTAGGCGGAGCGAGCGTGTGAGGGCGCGGGTTAGTGTTAGCGTACGGGTTAGGATTAGGGGACGGGTGAGGGTCAGGCTTCGGGGAAGGGTTAGGGTTAGGGTTCGGGCTAGGGTTAGGGTTAGGGGACAGGGACGGTTTAGGGTCAAGGTGAGGGTACGGCAACGATTTAGGGGGAGCGTGCGTGTGAGGGCGTGGGTTAGTGTTAGCGTACGGGTTAGGATTAGGGGACGTGTGAGGGTCAGGCTTCGGGGAAGGGTTAGGGTTAGGGTTCGGGCTAGGGTTAGGGTTAGGGGATGGGGACGGTTTAGGGTCCAGGTGAGGGTACGGCAACGCTTTAGGGGGAGCGTGCGTGTGAGGGTGCGGGTTAGTGTTAGCGTACGGGTTAGGATTAGGGGACGGGTGAGGGTCAGGCTTCGGGGAAGGGTTAGGGTTAGGGTTTGGGCTAGGGTTAGGGTTAGGACCGGGGACGGTTTAGGGTCCAGGTGAGGGTACGGCAACGCTTTAGGGGGAGCGTGCGTGTGAGGGCGCGGGTTAGTGTTAGCGTACGGGTTAGGATTAGGGGACGGGGGAGGGTCAGGCTTCGGGGAAGTGTTAGGGTAAGGGTTCGGGCTAGGGTTAGGGTTAGGGGACGGGGACGGTTTAGGGTCCAGGTGAGGGTACGGCAACGCTTTAGGCAGAGCGAGCGTGTGAGGGCGCGGGTTAGTGTTAGCGTACGGGTGAGGCTTAGGGGACGTGTGAGGGTCAGGCTTCGGGGAAGGGTTAGGTTTAGGGTTCGGGCTAGGGTTAGGGTTAGGGGATGGGGACGGTTTAGGGTCCAGGTGAGGGTACGGCAACGCCTTAGGGGGAGCGTGCGTGTGAGGGCGCGGGTTATTGTTAGCGTACGGGTTAGGATTAGGGGACGTGTGAGGGTCAGGCTTCGGGGAAGGGTTAGGGTTAGGGTTCGGGCTAGGGTTAGGGTTAGGGGATGGGGACGGTTTAGGGTCCAGGTGAGGGTACGGCAACGCTTTAGGGGGAGCGTGCGTGTGAGGGCGCGGGTTAGTGTTAGCGTATGGGTTAGGATTAGGGGACGGGTGAGGGTCAGGCTTCGGGGAAGTGTTAGGGTTAGGGTTCGGGCTAGGGTTAGGGTTAGGACCGGGGACGGTTTAGGGTCCAGGTGAGGGTACGGCAACGCTTTAGGGGGAGCGTGCGTGTGAGGGCGCGGGTTAGTGTTAGCGTACGGGTTAGGATTAGGGGACGGGGGAGGGTCAGGCTTCGGGGAAGGGTTAGGGTTAGGGTTCGGGCTAGGGGTAGGGTTAGGGGACGGGGACGGTTTAGGGTCCAGGTGAGGGTACGGCAACACTTTAGGGTGAGCGTGCGTGTGAGGGCGCGGGTTAGTGTTAGCGTACGGGTTAGGATTAGGGGACGGGTGAGGGTCAGGCTTCGGGGAAGGGTTAGGGTAAGGGTTCGGGCTAGGGTTAGGGTTAGGGGACGGGGACGGTTTAGGGTCCAGGTGAGGGTACGGCAACGCTTTAGGGTGAGCGTGCGTGTGAGGGCGCGGGTTAGTGTTAGCGTACGGGTTAGGATTAGGGGACGGGTGAGGGTCAGGCTTCGGGGAAGTGTTAGGGTTAGGGTTCGGGCTAGGGTTAGGGTTAGGGGACGGGGACGGTTTAGGGTCCAGGTGAGGGTACGGGAACGCTTTAGGGGGAGCGTGCATGTGAGGGCGCGGGTTAGTGTTAGCGTACGGGTTAGGATTAGGGGACGGGTGAGGGTCAGGCTTCGCCGAACGGTTAGGGTTAGGGTTCGGGCTAGGGTTAGGGTTAGGAGACGGGGACGGTTTAGGGTCCAGGTGAGGGTACGGCAACGCTTTAGGGGGAGCGTGCGTGTTAGGGCGCAGGTTAGTGTTAGCGTACGGGTTAGGATTAGGGGACGGATGAGGGTCAGGCTTCGGGGAAGTGCTAGGGTTAGGGTTCGGGCTAGGGTTTGGATTAGGGGACGGGGATGGTTTAGGGTCCAGGTGAGGGTACGGCAACGCTTTAGGGGGAGTGTGCGTGTGAGGGCGCGCGTTAGTGTTAGCGTACGGCTTAGGATTAGGGGACCGTTGAGGGTCAGGCTTCGGGGAAGGGTTAGGGTTAGGGTTCGGGCTAGGGTTAGGGTTAGGGGACGGGGACGGTTTAGGGTCCAGGTGAGGGTACGGCAACGCTTTAGGGGGAGCGTGCGTGTGAGGGCGCGGGTTAGTGTTAGCGTACAGGTTAGGATTAGGGGACGGGTGAGGGTGAGGCTTCGGGGAAGGGTTAGTGTTAGGGTTCGGGCTAGGGTTAGGTTTAGGGGATGGGGACGGTTTAGGGTCCAGGTGAGGGTACGGCAAAGCTTTAGGGGGAGCGTGCGTGTGAGGGCGCGGGTTAGTGTTAGCGTACGGGTTAGGATTAGGGGACGGGTGAGGGTCAGGCTTCGGGGAAGGGTTAGGGTTAGGGTTCGGGCTAGGGTTAGGGTTAGGGGACGGGGACGGTTTAGGGTCCAGGTGAGGGTACGGCCACGCTTTAGGGGGAGCGTGCGTGTGAGGGCGCCGGTTAGTGTTAGCGTACGGGTTAGGATTAGGGGACGGGAGAGGGTCAGGCTTCGGGGAAGGGTTAGGGTTAGGGTTCGGGCTAGGGTTAGGGTTAGGGGACGGGGACGGTTTAGGATCCAGGTGAGGGTACGGCAACGCATTAGGGGGAGCATGCGTGTGAGGGCGCGCGTTAGTGTTAGCGTACGGGTTAGGATTAGGGGACGGGTGAGGGTCAGGCTTCAGGGAAGTGTTAGGGTTAGGGTTCGGGCTAGGGTTAGGGTTAGGGGACGGGGACGGTTTAGAGTCCAGGTGAGGGTACGGCAACGCTTTAGGGGGAGCGTGCGTGTGAGGGCGCGGGTTAGTGTTAGCGTACGGGTTAGGATTAGGGGACGGGTGAGGGTCAGGCTTCGGGGAAGGGTTAGGGTTAGGGTTCGGGCTAGGGTTAGGGTTAGGGGACGGGGACGGTTTAGGGTCCAGGTGAGGGTACGGCAACGCTTTAGGGGGAGCGTGCGTGTGAGGGCGCGGGTTAGTGTTAGCGTACGGTTTAGGATTAGGGGACGGGTGAGGGTCAGGCTTCGGGGAAGGGTTAGGGTTAGGGTTCGGGCTAGGGTTAGGGTTAGGGGACGGGGACGGTTTAGGGTCCAGGTGAGGGTACGGCAACGCTTTAGGGGGAGCGTGCGTGTGAGGGCGCGGGTTAGTGTTAGCGTACGGGTTAGGATTAGGGGAAAGGTGAGGGTCAGCCTTCGGGGAAGGGTTAGGGTTAGGGTTCGGGCTAGGGGTAGGGTTAGGGGACGGGGACGGTTTAGGGTCCAGGTGAGGGTACGGCAACGCTTTAGGCGGAGCGTGCGTGTGAGGGCGCGGGTTAGTGTTAGCGTACGGGTTAGGATTAGGGGACGGGTGAGGGTCAGGCTTCGGGGAAGGGTTAGGGTTAGGGTTAGGGGACGGGGACGGTTTAGGGTCCAGGTGAGGGTACGGCAACGCTTTAGGGGAAGCGTGCGTGTGAGGGCGCGGGGTAGTGTTAGCGTACGGGTTAGGATTAGGGGACGGGTGAGGGTCAGGCTTCGGGGAAGGGTTAGGGTTAGGGTTCGGGCTAGGGTTAGGGTTAGGACCGGGGACGGTTTAGGGTCCAGGTGAGGGTACGGCAACGCTTTAGGGGGAGCGTGCGTGTGAGGGCGCGGGTTAGTGTTAGCGTACAGGTTAGGATTAGGGGACGGGGGAGGGTCAGGCTTCGGGGAAGGGTTAGGGTTAGGGTTCGGGCTAGGGTTAGGGTTAGGGGACGGGGACGGTTTAGGGTCCAGGTGAGGGTACGGCAACGCTTTAGGGGGAGCGTGCGTGTGAGGGCGCGGGTTAGTGTTAGCGTACGGGTTAGGATTAGGGGACGGGTGAGGGTCAGGCTTCGGGGAAGGGTTAGGGTTAGGGTTCGGGCTAGGGTTAGGGTTAGGGGACGGGGACGGTTTATGGTCCAGGTGAGGGTTCGGCAACGCTTTAGGGGGAGCGTGCGTGTGAGGGCGCACGTTAGTGTTAGCGTACGGCTTAGGATTAGGGGACGGATGAGGGTCAGGCTTCGGGGAAGTGTTAGGGTAAGGGTTCGGGCTAGGGTTAGGGTTAGCGGACGGGGACGGTTTAGGGTCCAGGTGAGGGTACGGCAACGCTTTAGGGTGAGCGTGCGTGTGAGGGCGCGGGTTAGTGTTAGCGTACGGGTTAGGATTAGGGGACGGGTGAGGGTCAGGCTTCGGGGAAGGGTTAGGGTTAGGGTTCGGGCTAGGGTTAGGGTTAGGGGACGGGGACGGTTTAGGGTCCAGGTGAGGGTACGGCAACGCTTTATAGGGAGCGTGCGTGTGAGGGCGCGGGTTAGTGTTAGAGTACGGGTTAGGATTAGGGGACGGGTGAGGGTCAGGTTTCGGGGAAGGGTTAGGGTTAGGGTTCGGGCTAGGGTTAGGGTTAGGGGACGGGGACGGTTTAGGGTCCAGGTGAGGGTACGGCAACGCTTTAGGGGGAGCGTGCGTGTGAGGGCGTGGGCTAGTGTTAGCGTACGGGTTAGGATTAGGGGACGGGTGAGGGTTAGGCTTCGGGGAAGTGTTAGGGTTAGGGTTCGGGCTAGGGTTAGGGTTAGGGGACGGGGACGGTTTAGGGTCCAGGTGAGGGTACGGCAACGCTTTAGGGGGAGCGTGCATGTGAGGGCGCGGGTTAGTGTTAGCGTACGGGTTAGGATTAGGGGACGGGTGAGGGTCAGGCTTCGGGGAAGGGTTAGGGTTAGGGTTCGGGCTAGGGTTAGGGTTAGGGGACGGGGACGGTTTAGGGTCCAGGTGAGGGTACGGCAACGCTTTAGGGGGAGCGTGCGTGTGAGGGCGTGGGCTAGTGTTAGCGTACGGGTTAGGATTAGGGGACGGGTGAGGGTTAGGCTTCGGGGAAGTGTTAGGGTTAGGGTTCGGGCTAGGGTTAGGGTTAGGGGACGGGGACGGTTTAGGGTCCAGGTGAGGGTACGGCAACGCTTTAGGGGGAGCGTGCATGTGAGGGCGCAGGTTAGTGTTAGCGTACGGGTTAGGATTAGGGGACGGGTGAGGGTCAGGCTTCGGGGAAGGGTTAGGGTTAGGGTTCGGGCTAGGGTTAGGGTTAGGGGACGGGGACGGTTTAGGGTCCAGGGGAGGGTACGGCAACGCTTTAGGGGGAGCGTGTGTGTGAGGGCGCGGGTTAGTGTTAGCGTACGGTTTAGGATTAGGGGACGGGTGAGGGTCAGGCTTCGGTGAAGGGTTAGGGTTAGGGTTCGGGCTAGGGTTAGGGTTAGGGGACGGGGACGGTTTCGGGTCCAGGTGAGGGTACGGCAACGCTTTAGGGGGAGCGTGCGTGTGAGGGCGCGGGTTAGTGTTAGCGTACGGGTTAGGATTAGGGGACGGATGAGGGTGAGGCTTCGGGGAAGGGTTAGGTTTAGGGTTCGGGCTAGGGTTAGGGTTAGGGGACGGGGACGGTTTTGGGTCCAGGTGAGGGTACGGCAACGCTTGAGGGGGAGCGTGCGTGTGAGGGCTCGGGTTAGTGTTAGCGTACGGGTTAGGATTAGGGGACGGGTGAGGGTCAGGCTTCGGGGAAGGGTCAGGGTTAGGGTTCGGGCTAGGGTTAGGGTTAGGGGACGGGGACGGTTTACGGTCCAGGTGAGGGTACGGCAACGCTTTAGGGGGAGCGTGCGTGTGAGGGCGCGGGTTAGTGTTAGCGTACGGGTTAGGATTAGGGGACGGGTGAGGGTCAGGCTTCGGGTAAGGGTTAGGGTTAGGGTTCGGGCTAGGATTAGGGTTAGGGGACGGGGACGGTTTAGGGTCCAGGTGAGGGTACGGCAACGATTTAGGGGGAGCGTGCGTGTGAGGGCGCGCGTTAGTGTTAGCGTACGGCTTACGATTAGGGGACGGGTGAGGGTCAGGCTTCATGGAAGGGTTAGGGTTATGGTTCGGGCTAGGGTTAGGGTTAGGGTACGGGGACGGTTTAGGGTCCAGGTGAGGGTACGGCAACGTTTTAGGGGGAGCGTGCGTGTGAGGGCGCGGGTTAGTGTTAGCGTACGGCTTAGGATTAGGGGACGTGTGAGGGTCAGGCTTCGGGGAAGGGTTAGGGTTAGGGTTCGGGCTAGGGTTAGGGTTAGGGGACGGGGACGGTTTAGGGTCCAGGTGAGGGTACGGCAACGCTTTAGGGGGAGCGTGCGTCTGAGGGCGCGGGTTAGTGTTAGCGTACGGGTTAGGATTAGGGGACGGGTGAGGGTCAGGCTTCGGGGAAGGGTTAGGGTTAGGGTTCGGGCTAGGGTTAGGGTTAGGGGACGGGGACGGTTTCGGGTCCAGGTGAGGGTACGGTAATGCTTTAGGGGGAGCGTGCGTGTGAGGGCGCGGTTTAGTGTTAACGTACGGGTTAGGATTAGGGGACGTGTGAGGGTCAGGCTTCGGGGAAGGGTTAGGGTTAAGGTTCGGCTAGGGTTAGGGTTAGGGGGCGGGGACGGTTTAGGGTCCAGGTGAGGGTACGGCAACACTTTAGGGGGAGCGTGCGTGTGAGGGCGCGGGTTAGTGTTAGCGTACGGGTTAGGATTAGGGGACGGGTGAGGGTCAGGCTTCGGGGAAGGGTTAGGGTTAGGGTTCGGGCTAGGGTTAGGGTTAGGGGACGGGGACGGTTTAGGGTCCAGGTGAGGGTACGGCAACGCTTTAGGGGGAGCGTGCGTGTGAGGGCACGGGTTAGTGTTAGCGTACAGGTTAGGATTAGGGGACGGGTGAAGGTCAGGCTTCGGGGAAGGGTTAGGGTTATGGTTCGGGCTAGGGTTAGGGTTAGGGTACGGGGACGGTTTAGGGTCCAGGTGAGGGTACGGCAACGCTTTAGGGGGAGCGTGCGTGTGAGGGCGCGTGTTAGTGTTAGCGTACAGCTTAGGATTAGGGGACGGGTGAGGTTCAGGCTTCGGGGAAGGGTTAGGGTTAGGGTTCGGGCTAGGGTTAGGGTTAGGGGACGGGGACGGTTTAGGGTCCAGGTGATGGTATGGCAACGCTTTAGGGGGAGCGTGCGTGTGAGGGCGCGGGTTAGTGTTAGCGTACGTGTTAGGATTAGGGGACGGGTGAGGGTCAGGCTTCGGGGAAGGGTTAGGGTTAGGTTTCGGTCTAGGGTTAGGGTTAGGGGATGGGGACGGTTTAGGGTCCAGGTGAGGGTACGGCAACGCTTTAGGGGGAGCGTGCGTGTGAGGGCGCGGGTTAGTGTTAGCGTACGGGTTAGGATTAGGGGACGGGTGAGGGTCAGGCTTCGGGGAAGGGTTAGGGTTAGGGTTCGGGCTAGGGTTAGGGTTAGGGGACGGGGACGGTTTAGGGTCCAGGTGAGGGTACGGCAACACTTTAGGGGGAGCGTGTGTGTGAGGGCGTGGGTTAGTGTTAGCGTACGGGTTAGGATTAGGGGACGGGTGAGGGTCAGGCTTCGGGGAAGGGTTAGGGTTAGGGTTCAGGCTAGGGTTAGGGTTAGGGGACGGGGACGGTTCAGGGTCCAGGTGAGGGTACGGCAACGCTTTAGGGGGAGGGTGCGTGTGAGGGCGCGGGTTAGTGTTGGCGTACGGGTTAGGATTAGGGGACGGGTGAGGGTCAGGCTTCGGGGAAGGGTTAGGGTTAGGGTTCGGGCTAGGGTTAGGGTTAGGGGACGGGGACGGTTTAGGGTCCAGGTGAAGGTACGGCAACCCTTTAGGGGGAGCGTGCGTGTGAGGGCGCGGGTTAGTGTTAGCGTACGGGTTAGGATTAGGGGACGGGTGAGGGTCAGGCTTCGGGGAAGGGTTAGGGTTAGGGTTCTGGCTAGGGTAAGGGTTAGGGGACGGGGACGGTTTAGGGTCCAGGTGAGTGTACGGCAACGCTTTAGGGGGAGCGTGCGTGTGAGGGCGCGCGTTAGTGTTAGCGTACGGCTTAGGATTAGGGGACGGGTGAGGGTCAGGCTTCAGGGAAGGGTTAGGGTTAGGGTTCGGGCTAGGGTTAGGGTTAGGGGACGGGGACGGTTTAGGGTCCAGGTGAGGGTACGGCAACGCTTTAGGGGGAGCGTGCGTGTGAGGGCGCGTGTTAGTGTTAGCGTACGGCTTAGGATTAGGGGACGGGTGAGGGTCAGGCTTCGGGGAAGGGTTAGGGTTAGGGTTCGGGCTAGGGTTAGGGTTAGGGGACGGGGACGGTTTAGGGTCCAGGTGAGGGTACGGCAACGCTTTAGGGGGAGCGTGCGTGTGAGGGCGCGGGTTAGTGTTAGCGTACGGGTTAGGATTAGGGGACGGGTGAGGGTCAGGCTTCGGGGAAGGGTTAGGGTTAGGGTTCGGGCTAGGGTTAGGGTTAGGGGACGGGGACGGTTTAGGATCCAGGTGAGGGTACGGCAACGCTTTAGGGGGAGCGTGCGTGTGAGGGCGCGGGTTAGTGTTAGCGTACGGGTTAGGATTAGGGGACGGGTGAGGGTCAGGCTTCGGGGAAGGGTTAGGGTTAGGGATCGGGCTAGGGTTAGGTTTAGGGGACGGGGACAGTTTAGGGTCCAGGTGAGGGTACGGCAACCCTTTAGGGCGAGCGTGCGTGTGAGGGCGCGGGTTAGTGTTGGCGTCCGGGTTAGGATTAGGGGACGGGTGAGGGTCAGGCTTCGGGGAAGTGTTAGGGTTAGGGTTCGGGCTAGGGTTAGGGTTAGGGGACGGGGACGGTTTAGGGTCCAGGTGAGGGTACGGCAACGCTTTAGGGGGAGAGTGCGTGTGAGGGTGGGAGTTAGTGTTAGCGTACGGGTTAGGATTAGGGGACGGGTGAGGGTCAGGCTTCGGGGAAGGGTTAGGGTTAGGGTTCGGGCTAGGGTTAGGGTTCGGGACGGGGAAGGTTTAGGGTCCAGGTGAGGGTACGGCAAAGCTTTAGGGGGAGCGTGCGTGTGAGGGCGCGGGTTAGTGTTAGCGTACGGGTTAGGATTAGGGGACGGGTGAGGGTCAGGCTTCGGGGAAGGGTTAGGGTTAGGGTTCGGGCTAGGGTTAGGGGAGGGGGACGGGGACGGTTTATGGTCCAGGTGAGGGTACGGCAGCGCTTTAGGGGGAGCGTGCGTGGGAGGGCGCGGGTTAGTGTTAGCGTACGGGTTAGGATTAGGGGACGGGTGAGGGTCAGGCTTCGGGGAAGGGTTAGGGTTAGGTTTCGGGCTACGGTTAGGGTTACGGGACGGGGACGGTTTAGGGTCCAGGTGAGGGTATGGCAACCCTTTAGGGGGAGCGTGCGTGTGAGGGCGCGCGTTAGTGTTAGCGTACGGCTTAGGATTAGGGGACGGGTGAGGTTCAGGCTTCGGGGAAGGGTTAGGGTTACGGTTCGGGCTAGGGTTAGGGTTAGGGGACGGGGACGGTTTACGGTCCAGGTGAGGGTACGGCAACGCTTTAGGGGGAGCGTGCGTGTGTGGGCGCGGGTTAGTGTTAGCGTACGGGTTAGGATTAGGGGACGGGTGAGGGTCAGGCTTCGGGGAAGGGTTAGGGTTAGGGTTCGGGCTAGGGTTAGGGGACGGGGACGGGGACGGTTTAGGGTCCAGGTGAGGGTACGGCAACGCTTTAGAGGGAGCGTGCGTGTGAGGGCGCTGGTTATTGTTAGCGTACGTGTTAGGATTAGGGGACGGGTGAGGGTCAGGCTTCGGGGAAGGGTTAGGGTTAGGGTTCGGGCTAGGGTTAGGGGACGGGGACGGGGACGGTTTAGGGTCCAGGTGAGGGTACGGCAACGCTTTAGGGGGAGCGTGCGTGTGAGGGCGCGGGTTACTGTTAGCGTACGGGTTAGGATTAGGGGACGGGTGAGGGTTAGGTTTCGGGGAAGTGTTAGGGTTAGGGTTCGGGCTAGGGCTAGGGTTAGGGGACGGGGACGTTTTAGGATCCAGGTGAGGGTACGGCAACCCTTTAGGGGGAGCGTGCGTGTGAGGGCGCGGGTTAGTGTTAGCGTACGGGTTAGGATTAGGGGACGGTTGAGGGTCAGGCTTCGGGGAAGGTTTAGGGTTATGGTTCGGGCTAGGGTTAGGGTTAGGGGACAGGGACGGTTTAGGGTCCAGGTGAGGGTACGGCAACGCTTTAGGGGGAGCGTGCGTGTGAGGGCGCGGGTTAGTGTTAGCGTACGGGTTAGGATTAGGGGACGGGTGAGGGTCAGGCTACGGGGAAGGGTTAGGGTTAGGGTTCGGGCTAGGGTTAGGGTTAGGGGACGGGGACGGTTTAGGGGACAGGTGAGGGTACGGCAACCCTTTAGGGGGAGCGTGCGTGTGAGGGTGCGGGTTAGTGTTAGCGTACGGGTTAGGATTAGGGGACGGGTGAGGGTCAGGCTTCGGGGAAGGGTTAGGGTTAGGTTTCGGGCTAGGGATAGGGGAAGGGGACGGGGACGGTTTAGGGTCCAGGTGAGGGTACGGCAACGCTTTAGGGGGAGCGTGCGTGTGAGGGCGCGGGTTACTGTTAGCGTACGGGTTAGGATTAGGGGACGGGTGAGGGTTAGGTTTCGGGGAAGTGTTAGGGTTAGGGTTCGGGCTAGGGCTAGGGTTAGGGGACGGGGACGTTTTAGGGTCCAGGTGAGGGTACGGCAACCCTTTAGGGGGAGCGTGCGTGTGAGGGCGCGGGTTAGTGTTAGCGTACGGGTTAGGATTAGGGGACGGGTGAGGGTCAGGCTTCGGGGAAGGGTTAGGGTTATGGTTCGGGCTAGGGTTAGGGGACGGAGACCGGGACGGTTTAGGGTACAGGTGAGGGTACGGCAATGCTTTAGGGGGAGCGGGCGTGTGAGGGCTCGGGTTAGTGTTAGCGTACGGGTTAGGATTATGGGACAGGTGAGGGTCAGGCTTCGGGGAAGGGTTAGGGTTAGGGTTCGGGCTAGGGTTAGTGTTAGTGGACGGGGACGGTTTAGGGTCCAGGTGAGGTTACGGCAACGCTTTAGGGGGAGAGTGCATGTGAGGGTGCGGGATAGTGTTAGCGTACGGGTTAGGATTAGGGGACGGGTGAGGGTCAGGCTACGGGGAAGGGTTAGGGTTAGGGTTCGGGCTAGGGTTAGGGTTAGGGGACGGGGACGGTTTAGGGGACAGGTGAGGGTACGGCAACCCTTTAGGGGGAGCGTGCGTGTGAGGGTGCGGGTTAGTGTTAGCGTACGGGATAGGATTAGGGGACGGGTGAGGGTCAGGCTTCGGGGAAGGGTTAGGGTTAGGTTTCGGGCTAGGGTTAGGGGACGGGGACGGGGACGGTTTAGGGTCCAGGTGAGGGTACGGCAACGCTTTAGGGGGAGCGTGCGTGTGAGGGCGCGTGATAGTGTTAGCGTACGGGTTAGGATTAGGGGACGGGTGAGGGTCAGGCTTCGGGGAAGGGTTAGGGTTAGGGTTCGGGCTAGGGTTAGGGTTAGGGGACGGGGACGGTTTAGGGTCCAGGTGAGGGTACGGCAACCCTTTAGGGGGAGCGTGCGTGTGAGGGCGCGGGTTAGTGTTAGCGTATGTGTTAGGATTAGGGGACGGGTAAGGTTCAGGCTTCGGGGAAGGGTTAGGTTTAGGGTTCGGGCTAGGGTTAGGGTTAGGGGACGGGGACGGTTTAGGGTCCAGGTGAGGGTACGGCAACCCTTTAGGGGGAGCGTGCGTGTGAGGGCGCGGGTTAGTGTTAGCGTACTGGTTAGGATTAGGGGACTGGTGAGGGTCAGGCTTCGGGGAAGGGTTAGGGTTAGGTTTCGGGCTAGGGTTAGGGTTAGGGGACGGGGACGGTTTAGGGTCCAGGTGAGGGTACGGCAACGCTTTAGGGGGAGCGTGCGTGTGAGGGCGCGGGTTAGTGTTAGCGTACGGGTTAGGATTAGGGGACGGGTGAGGGTCAGGCTTCGGGGAAGGGTTAGGGTTAGGGTTCAGACTAGGGTTAGGGTTAGGGGACGGGGACGGTTTAGGGTCCAGGTGAGTGTACGGCAACGCTTTAGAGGGAGCGTGCGTGTGAGGGCGCGGGTTATTGTTAGCGTACGTGTTAGGATTAGGGGACGGGTGAGGGTCAGGCTTCGGGGAAGGGTTAGGGTTAGGGTTCGGGCTAGGGTTAGGGTTAGGGGACGGGGACGGTTTAGGGTCCAGGTGAGGGTACGGCAACGCTTTAGGGGGAGCGTGCGTGTGAGGGCGCGGGTTAGTGTTATCGTACGGGTTAGGATTAGGGGACGGCTGAGGGTCAGGCTTCGGGGAAGGTTTAGGGTTAGGGTTCGGGCTAGGGTTAGGGTTAGGGGTCGGGGACGGTTTAGGGTCCAGGTGAGGGTACGGCACTGCTTTAGGGGGAGCGTGCGTGTGAGGGCGCGGGTTAGTGTTAGCGTACGGGTTAGGATTAGGGGACGGGTGAGGGTCAGGCTTCGGGGAAGGGTTAGGGTTAGGGTTCGGGCTAGGGTTAGGGGACGGGGATGGGGATGGTTTAGGATCCAGGTGAGGGTACGGCAACCCTTTAGGGGGAGCGTGCGTGTGAGGGCGTGGTTTAGTGTTAGCGTACGGGTTAGGATTAGGGGACGGGTGAGGGTAAGGCTTCAGGGAAGTGTTAGGTTTAGGGTTCGGGCTAGGGTTAGGGTTAGGGGTCGGGGACGGTTTAGGGTCCAGGTGAGGGTACGGCAACGCTTTAGGGGGAGCGTGCATGTGAGGGCGCGGGTGAGTGTGAGCGTACGGTTTAGGATTAGGGGACGGGTGAGGGTCAGGCTTCGGGGAAGGGTTAGGGTTAGGGTTCGGGCTAGGGTTAGGGTTAGGGGACAGGAACGGTTTAGGGTCCAGGTGAGGGTACGGCAACACATTAGGGGGAGCGTGCGTGTGAGGGCGCGGGTTAGTGTTAGCGTACGGGTTAGGATTAGGGGACGGGTGAGGGTCAGGCTTCAGGGAAGGGTTAGGGTTAGGGTTCGGGCTAGGGTTAGGGTTAGGGGACGGGGATGGTTTAGGGTCCAGGTGAGGGTACGGCAACGCATTAGGGGGAGCGTGCGTGTGAGGGCGCGGGTTAGTGTTAGCGTACGGGTTAGGATTAGGGGACGGGTGAGGGTCAGGCTTCGGGGAAGCGTCAGGGTTAGGGTTCGGGCTAGGGTTAGGGTTAGGGCACGGGGGCGGTTTAGGGTCCAGGTGAGGGTACGGCAATGCTTTAGGGGGAGGGTGCGTGTGAGGGCGCGGGTTAGTGTTAGCGTACGGGTTAGGATTAGGGGACGGGTGAGGGTCAGGCTTCGGGGAAGGGTTAGGGTTAGGGTTCGGGCTAGGGTTAGGGTTACGGGACGGGGACGGTTTAGGGTCCAGGTGAGGGTACGGCAACGCTTTAGGGGGAGCGTGCGTGTGAGGGCGTGGGTTAGTGTTAGCGTACGGGTTAAGATTTGGGGACGGGTTAGGGTCAGGCTTCGGTGAAGTGTTAGGGATAGGGTTCGGGCTAGCATTAGGGTTAGGGGACGGGGACGGTTTAGGGTCCAGGTGAGGGTACGGCAATGCTTTAGGGGGAGCGTGCGTGTGAGGGCGCCGCTTAGTGTTAGTGTATGGGTTAGGATTAGGGGACGGGTGAGGGTCAGGCTTCGGGGAAGGGTAAGGTTTAGGGTTCGGGCTAGGGTTAGGGTTAGGGGACGGGGACGGTTTAGGGTCCAGGTGACGGTACGGCAACGCTTTAGGGGGAGTGTGCGTGTGAGGGCGCAGGTTAGTTTTAGCGTACGGGTTAGGATTAGGGGACGGGTGAGGGTCAGGCTTCGGGGAAGCGTCAGGGTTAGGGTTCGGGGTAGGGTTAGGGTTAGGGGACGGGGACGGTTTAGGATCCAGGTGAGAGTACGGCAACGCTTTAGGGGGAGCGTGCGTGTGAGGGCGCGGGTTAGTGTTAGCGTATGGGTTAGGATTAGGGGACGGGTGAGGGTCAGGCTTCGGGGAAGGTTAAGGGTTAGGGTTCGGGCTAGGGTTAGGGTTAGGGGACGGGGACGGTTTAGGGTCCAGGTGAGGGTACGGCAACACTTTAGGGGGAGCGTGCGTGTGAGGGCGCGGGTTAGTGTTAGCGTACGGGTTAGGATTAGGGGACGGGTGAGGGTCAGGCTTCGGGGAAGGGTTAGGGTTAGGGTTCGAGCTAGGATTAGGGTTAGGGGACGGGGACGGTTCAGGGTCCATGGGAGTGTACGGCAACGATTTGGGGGAGCGTAGGTGTGAGGGCGCGGGTTAGTGTTAGCGTACGGTTTAGGATTAGGGGACGGGTGAGGGTCAGGCTTCGGGGAAGGGTTAGGGTTATGGTTCGGGCTAGGGTTAGGGTTAGGGGACGGGGACGGTTTAGGGTCCATGGGAGGGTACGACAACGCTTTAGGGGGAGCGTACGTGTGAGGGCGCGGGTTAGTGTTAGCGTACGGGTTAGGATTAGGGGACGGGTGAGGGTCAGGCTTCGGGGAAGGGTTAGGGTTAGGGTTCGGGCTAGGGTTAGGGTTAGGGGATGGGGACGGTTTAGGGTCCAGGGGAGGGTACGAAAACGCTTTAGGGGGAGCGTACGTGTGAGGGCGCGGGTTAGTGTTAGCGTACGGGTTATGATTAGGGGACGGGTGAGGGTCAGGCTTCAGGGAAGGGTTAGGGTTAGGTTTCGGGCTAGGGTTAGGGTTAGGGGACGGGGACGGTTTAGGATCCAGGGGAGGGTACGACAACGCTTTAGGGGGAGTGTACATGTGAGGGCGCGGGTTAGTGTTCGCGTACGGGTTAGGATTAGGGGACGGGTGAGGGTCAGGCTTCGGGGAAGGGTTAGGGTTAGGGTTCGGGCTAGGGTTAGGGTTAGGAGACGGGGACGGTTTAGGGTCCAGGGGAGGGTATGACAACGCTTTAGGGGAAGCGTACGTGTGAGGGCGCGGGTTAGTGTAAGCGTACGGGTTAGGATTATGGGACGGGTGAGGGTCAGGCTTCGGGGAAGGGTTAGGGTTAGGGTTCGGGCTAGGGTTAGGGTTAGGGGACGGGGACGGTTTAGGGTCCAGGGGAGGGTACGGCAACGCTTTAGGGGGCGTGTACGTGTGATGGCGCGGGTTAGTGTTCGCGTATGGGTTAGGATTAGGGGACGGGTGAGTGTCAGGCTTCGGGGAAGGATTAGGGTTAGGGTTCGGGCTAGGTTTAGGGTTAGGGGACGGGGACGGTTTAGGGTCCAGGGGAGGGTACGAAAACGCTTTAGGGGGAGCGTACGTCTGAGGGCGCGGGTTAGTGTTAACGTACTGGTTAGGATTGTTTTGAGTGAGGGTCAGGCTTCGGGGAAGGGTTAGGGTTAGGGTTCGGGCTAGGGTTAGGGTTAGGGGACGGGGACGGTTTAGGGTCCATGGGAGGGTACGGCAACGAATTGGGGGTGCGTAGGTGTGAGGGCGCGTGTTAGTGTTCGCTTACGGGTTAGGATTAGGGGACGGGTGGGGGTCAGGCTTCGGGGAAGGGTTAGAGTTAGGTTTCGGGCTAGGATTAGGGTTAGGGGACGGGGACAGTTTAGAGTCCAAGGGAGGGTACGACAACGCTTTAGGGGGAGCGTAGGTGTGAGGGCGCAGGTTAGTGTTCGCGTCTGGGTTAGGATTAGGGGACGGGTGAGGGTCAGGCTTCGGGGAAGGTTTAGGGTTAGGGTTCGGGCTAGGTTTAGGGTTAGGGGACGGGGACTGTTTAGGGTCCAGGGGAGGGTACGACAACGCTTTACGGGGAGCGTACGTGTGAGGGTGCGGGTTAGTGTTCGCGTACGGGTTAGGATTAGGGAACGGGTTAGTGTCAGGCTTCGGGGAAGGGTTAGGATTAGGGTTCGGGCTAGGGTTAGGGTTAGGGTACGGGGACGGTTTAGGGTCCAGGGAGGGTACGACAACGCTTTAGGGGGAGGTTACGTGTGAGGGCGCGGGTTAGTGTTAGCGTACGGGTTAGGATTATGGGACGGGTGAGGGTCAGGCTTCGGGGAAGTGTTAGGGTTAGGGTTCGGGCTAGGGTTAGGGTTAGGGGACGGGGACGGTTTAGGGTCCAGGGGAGGGTACAACAACGCTTTAGGGGGAGCGTACGTGTGAGGGCCCGGGTTAGTGTTAGCGAACGGGTTAGGATTAGGGGACGGGTGAGGGTCAGGCTTCGGGGAAGGGTTAGGGTTAGGGTTCTGGTAGGGTTAGGGTTAGGGGACGGGGAAGGTTTAGGGTCCAGGGGAGGGTACGACAACGCTTTAGGGGGAGCGTACGTGTGAGGGCACGGGTTAGTGTTAGCCTACGGGTTAGGATTAGGGGACGGGTGAGGGTCAGGCTTCGGGGAAGGGTTAGGGTTAGGGTTCAGGCTAGGGTTAGGGTTAGGGGACGGGAACGGTTTAGGGTCTATGAGAGGGTACGGCAACGATTTGGGGGATCGTAGTTGTGAGTGTGCGGGTTAGTGTTCGCTTACGGGTTAGGATTAGGGGACGGGTGGTAGTCAGGCTTCGGGGAAGGGTTAGGGTTAGGGTTCGGGATAGGGTTAGTGTTAGGGGACGGGGACGGTTTAGGGTCCAGGGGAGGGTACGACAATGCTTTAGGGGGAGCGTACGTGTGAGGGTGCGGGTTAGTGTTAGCGTACGGGTTAGGATTAGGGGACGTGTGAGGGTCAGGCTTCGGGGAAGGTTTAGGGTTCGGGTTCGGGCTAGGGTTAGGGTTTGGGGACGGGGACGGTTTAGGGTCAGGTGAGTGTACGACAACAGTTTAGGGGGAGCGTACGTTTGAGGGCATGGGTTAGTGTTAGCGTACGGGTTAGGATTAGGGGACGGGTGAGGGGAAGTCTTCGGGGAAGTGTTAGGGTTAGGGTTCGGGCTAGGGTTAGGGTTAGGGGACGGGGACGCTTTAGGGTCCAGGTGAGGGTACGACAACAGTTTAACAGGAGTATACCTGTGAGGGCACGGTTTAGTGTTAGTGTACGGGTTATGATTAGGGGATGGGTGAGGGTAAGGGTTCAGGGAAGTGTTAGGGTTAGGGTTCGGGCTAGGGTTAGGGTTAGGGGATGGGGATGGTTTAGGGTCCAGGTGAATGTACCACAATGGTTTAGGGGGTGCGTACATGTGAGGGCACGGTTTAGTGTTAGCATATGTGTTAGGATTAGGGGACGGGTGAGGGGAAGGCTTCGGGCAATGGTTAGGTTTAGGTTTCGGGCTAGGGTTAAGGTTAGGGGACGGGGACGGTTTAGGGTCCAGGTGAGGTTACGACAACGGTTCACGGGGAGCGTACGTGTGAGGGCACGGGTTAGTGTTAGTGTACGGGTTCGGATTAGGGGACGGGTGAGGGTCAGGCTTCGGAGAAGGGTTAGGGTTAGGGTTCGGTCTAGGGTTAGCGTTAGGGGACAAGGACGGTTTAGGGTCCAGGTGAGGGTACGGCAACGGTTTAGGGGCAGCGTACGTGTGAGGGCAATTGTTAGTGTTAGCGTACAGGTTAGGATTAGGGGACGGGTGAAAGTAAGGCTTCGGGGAAGGGTTAGGGTTAGGGTTCGGGCTAGGGTTAGGGTTAGGGGACGGGGATGGTTTAGGGTCCAGGTGAGGGTACGACAACCGTTTAGGGGGTGCGTACTTGTGAGGGCACGGGTTAGTGTTAGCAAACGGCTTAGGATTAGGGCACGGGTGAGGGGAAGGCTTCGGGGAAGGGTTAGGGTTACGGTTCGGGCTAGGGTTAGTGTTAGGGGACGGGGACTGTTTAGGTTCCAGGTGAGTGTACAACAACGTTTTAGGGGGAGCGTACGTGTGAGGGCACGGGTTAGTGTTAGCGTACGGCTTAGTAATAGAGGACGGGTGAGAGGAAGGCTTCGGGGAAGGTTTAGTGTTAGGGTTCGGGCTAGGGTTATTGTTAGGGGACGGGGACGGTTTAGGGTCCAGGTGAGGGTACGACAACTGTTTAGGGGGAGCATACGTGTGAGGGCACGATTTATGTTAGCGTACGGGTTTGGATTAGGGGACGGCTGAGTGGAAGGCTCCAGGGAAGGTTTTGGGTTAGGGTTCCGGCTGGGTTAGGGTTACGGGATGGGGACGGTTTAGGGTCCAGGTGAGTGTATGACAACGGTTTAGGGGGAGCGTACGTGTGAGGGCACAGGTTAGTGTTAGAGTACGGGTTAGGATTAGGAGACAGATGAGGGGAAGGCTTCGGGAAATGCTTAGTGTTAGGGTTCGGGCTAGGGTTAGGGTTAGGGGACGGGGACGGTTTAGGGTCCAGGGGAGGGTACGACAACGCTTTAGGGGGAGCGTACGTGTGAGGGCGCGGGTTAGTGTTAGCGTACTGGTTAGGATTAGGTTTCGCGTGAGGGTCAGGCTTCGGGGAAGGGTTAGGGTTAGGGTTCGGGTTAGGGTTAGGGTTAGGGGACGGGGACGGTTTAGGGTCCATGGGAGGGTACGGCAACGAATTGGGGGAGCGTAGGTGTGAGGGCGCGTATTAGTGTTCGCTTACGGGTTAGGATTAGGGGACGGGTGGGGGTCAGGCTTCGGGAAAGGGTTAGAGTTAGGTTTCGGGCTAGGATTAGGGTTAGGGGACGGGGACGGTTTAGAGTCCAGGGGAGGGTACGACAACGCTTTAGGGGGAGCGTAGGTGTGAGGGCGCGGGTTAGTGTTCGCGTCTGGGTTAGGATTAGGGGACGGGTGAGGGTCAGGCTTCGGGGAAGGTTTAGGGTTAGGGTTCGGGCTAGGTTTAGGGTTAGGGGACGGGGACGGTTTAGGGTCCAGGGGAGGGTACGGCAACGCTTTACGGGGAGCGTACGTGTGAGGGCGCGGGTTAGTGTTCGCGTACGGGTTAGGATTAGGGGACGGGTTAGGGTCAGGCTTCGGGGAAGGGTTAGGGTTAGGTTTCGGGCTAGGGTTTGTGTTAGGGGTCGGGGACGGTTTAGGGTCCAGGTGAGGGTACGACAACTGTTTAGGGGGAGCGTACGTGTGAGGGCACGGTTTATGTTAGCGTACGGGTTTGGATTAGGGGACAGGTGAGGGGAAGGCTCCTGGGAAGGGTTAGGGTTAGGGTTCTGGCTAGGTTTAGGGTTACGGGATGGGGACGGTTTAGGGTCCAGGTGAGTGTATGACAACGGTTTAGGGGGAGCGTACGTGTGAGGGCACGGGTTAGTGTTAGAGTACGGGTTAGGATTAGGGGACAGATGAGGGGAAGGCTTCGGGGAAGGCTTAGTGTTAGGGTTCGGGATAGGGTTAGGGTTAGGGGAAGGGTACGGTTTAGGGTCCAGTTGAGGGTACGACAACGGTTTAGGGGGAGCGTACGTGTGAGAGCACAGGTTAGTGTTAGCGTACGGGTTAGGATTAGGGGACGGGTGAGGGGAAGGCTTCGGGGAAGGGTTAGGATTAGGGTTCGGGCTAGGGTTAGGATTAGGGGACGGGGACGGTTTAGGGTCTAGGTTAGGGTACGACTACGGTTTAGGGGGAGTGTTCGTGTGAGGGCTCGGGATAGTGTTAGCATACGGGTTAGGATTAGGGGACGGGTGAGGGGAAGGCTTCAGGGAAGGGTTAGGGTTAGGGTTCGGGCTAGGGTTAAGGTTAGGGTACGGGGATGGTTTAGGGTCCAGGTCAGGTTACGACAACGGTTTAGGGGGAGGGTACGTGTGAGGGCATGGGTTAGTTTTAGCGTACGGGTTAGGATTAGGGGACGTGAGGGGGAAAGCTTCGGGGAAGGGTTAGGGTTAGTGTTCGGGCTAGGGTTAGCGTTAGGGGACGGGGACGGTTTAGGGTCCAGGTGAGCGTACGACAACGGTTTAGGGGGAGCGTACGTGTGAGGGAATGGGTAAATGTTAGCGTACGGCTTAGGATTAGGGGACGGGTGAGGGGAAGGCTTCGGGAAAGAGTTAGGGTTAGGGTTCAGGCTACACTTAGGGTTAGGGGACGGGGACGGTTTAAGGTCCAGGTGAGGGTATGACAACGGTTTAGGTGGAGCATACGTGTGAGAGCACGGGTTACTGTTTGCATACGGGTTAGGATTAGGGGCGGGTGAAGGGAAGGCTCCGGGGAAGGGTTAGGGTTAGGGTTCGGGTTAAGTTTAGGGTTAGGGAACGGGGACGGTTTAGGGTCCAGGTGAGGGTATGACATCGTTTCAGGGGGAGCGTGCGTGTGAGGGCACGGGTTAGTGTTAGCGTACGGGTTAGGATTAGGGGACGTGTGAGGGGAAGGCTTCGGAGAAGGGTTAGGGTTAGGGTTCGGTCTAGGGTTAGGGGTAGGTTTTGGGGACGGTTTAGGGTCCAGATGAGCGTATGACAATGGTTTAGGGGGAGCGTACGTGTGAGGGCATGGTTTAGTGTTAGCGTTCGGGTTAGGATTAGGTGACGGGTGAGGGGAAGGCTCTGGGGAAGTGTTAGAGTTAGGGTTCGGGCTAGGGTTAGGGTTAGGGTTTGAGTACGTTTTAGGGTCCAGGTGCGGGTACGAAAATGGTTTAGGGTGAGCGTACGTGTGAGGGCATGGGTTAGTGTTAGCGTATGGGTTAGTACTAGGGAATGGGTTAGGGTAAGGCTTCGGGGAAGGGTTAGGGTGGATCATACTCTGGGTTCCACATGCATGTTTTAGCTGAAGGAAGAATACCTTAAACCTGGAGAGTTGAGACCCGTGGAATGGGTACCATGCAATATGACTTCAAAGGGTCTTCATTTGCTCACCGAACCTCTCCAATCCTATCACTGCTACGTTTATGCCCCTGTACACACGCTTGATTCTCTTTTGGAGACATAGTAATCCATAGGTTTTAAGATACTTACTAGTCAGGTACATTCTTAGGCGTTTAATATGGGGTGTTGAGTCCATTTCTTTGAGCAAGGAGTAGCTCTTGTCTATTCCATATTTAGCTTAAGGAACTTTATCTGTGCTCATTTCAATCTCTGGTTTTATGCAGCACCCCAACTCACCTTTCCCCTTAAGCAAGCATAAGTTGCTTTTCTAAATTTGAGACACTGTTCTGTTTTGGAATTCAGTTCCTGTGTAGCCAAGTTTACATTCCGTGTATTAGTGATATCTTATGATGTTTCTTTTTCTGTGTGACTTATTTCAGTTAGAATCATCGTACCTGAATCCACTCATTATGCTGCTACGGGCCTGATGACATAGATTTCATTGCTGAGTGATACTGCATTGTACGTAAGTACCACAAGTTCTTTATCCATTTTTCACTTTCTGTGATATTGAACTTGTACGGTAACTGAGGTTCTTGTAAACAGAGGCGTCCCAAACTTTGGGGTGGCTGTGTCTTTTTGATTTTAATTTCCCTAAGCTATAGGACCATAAGTGGAAGTGCCCTAGGCTCTGTTGCTTTGTTTTTTAGATGTTTCAGGAAACACCATACACTTCTCCCGAGTGTCTGTTGGCAATTTACATCCCGCCCATCAGCATAACAAGGCTCCCAGTTCTCCATGGCCTGTCCTGCCTTTCTGGATTTTACACTTTTTTCAGATGGCCCTTTTGACCGGGGGGAAGTGAGACTTCATTGTAGTGCAGATTTCCTTTGCAAGCTTGCTTGGTTGGCCAAAAAGGGCGTATGCGTTTTTTCCTGAATATATTCAGGAAAAAACGCATACGCCCTTTTTGGCCAAGTGCATCATTGTGGACGTTCTGCCTCTTTTCCTATGCTTTCAATGCAATTCCAGTCTACCTCCTGAAATCGGTTTCCTGCAATTCTGCCCCGCTTTCAAGTCCTCTTGGCAGCCTTACTTCAGTGTATTTTTGGACGATAGCTGTCATTTATAACTCTGCAGGTTTGTGAATTACAGTGCCCCTGAGCTCCTTTCTTCAACTCGCTTACTTGTGACCTGGCTGCAACACCGCAGGATGGCTTCAGGCCCTAATCTGGTTCCGGCACGGCACGCTCAGCCTTTGGTTATTACCCCTTCCTGGTGGGAAATGAGAGATAAATTTGCCCATCCAGACACCTCCAGCTAGTCTCTCATTGGTTCTCCCTATTCCTGTTCATCTTTCGCAGAAATTGCAAACTGGGCCAAACAGGAGGTTAAAGGCGCTGACTCTCCAAGTGGGGAGACTGTTATAAAAGCGTCTGGAATGTTGCACCCGAGTACCAGGGGAGGAAAACTGAGACATATTTGAACACGTCTCCCGTTCACATGGTTGATCATACTCTGGGTTCCACATGCATGTTTTAGCTGAAGGAAGAATACCTTAAACCTGGAGAGTTGAGACCCGTGTAATGGGTACCATGCAATATGACTTCAAAGGGTCTTCATTTGCTCACCGAACCTCTCCAATCCTATCACTGCTGCGTTTATTCCCCTGTACACACGCTTGATTCTCTTTTGGAGACATAGCAATCCATAGGTTTTAAGATACTTACTAGTCAGGTACATTCTTAGGCCTTTAATATGGGGTGTTGAGTCCATTTTCTTGAGCAAGGAGTAGCTCTTGTCTATTCCATATTTGGCTTAAGGAACTTTATCTGTGCTCATTTCAATCTCTGGTTTTATGCAGCACCCCAACTCACCTTTCCCCTTAAGCAAGCATAAGTTGGTTTTCTAAATTTGAGACCCTGTTCTGTTCTGGAATTCAGTTCCTGTGTAGCCAAGTTTACATTCCGTGTATTACTGATATCTTATGATGTTTCTTTTTCTTTGTGACTTATTTCAGTTAGAATCATCATACCTGAATCCACTCATTGTGCTGCTAAGGGCCTGATGACATAGATTTCATTGCTGAGTTATATTGCTTTGTAAGTAAATACCACAACTTCTTTATCCATTTTTCACTTTCTGCGATGTTGAACTTGTACTGTAAACGAGGTTCTTGTAAACAGAGGTGTCCCAAACTTTGGGGTGGCTGTGTCTTTTTGATTTTAATTTCCCTAAGCTATAGGACCATAAGTGGAAGTGCCCTAGGCTCTGTTCCTTTGTTTTTTAGATGTTTCAGGAAACACCATACACTTCTCCCGAGTGTCTGTTGGCAATTTACATCCCGCCCATCAGCATAACAAGGCTCCCAGTTCTCCATGGCCTGTCCTGCCTTTCTGGATTTTACACTTTTTTCAGATGGCCCTTTTGACCGGGGGGAAGTGAGACTTCATTGTAGTGCAGATTTCCTTTGCCAGCTTGCTTGGTTGGCCAAAAAGTGCGTATGCGTTTTTTCCTGAATATATTCAGGAAAAAACGCATACGCCCTTTTTGGCCAAGTGCATCATTGTGGACGTTCTGCCTCTTTTCCTATGCTTTCAATGCAATTCCAGTCTACCTCCTGAAATCGGTTTCCTGCAATTCTGCCCCGCTTTCAAGTCCTCTTGGCAGCCTTACTTCAGTGTATTTTTGGACGATAGCTGTCATTTATAACTCTGCAGGTTTGTGAATTACAGTGCCCCTGAGCTCCTTTCTTCAACTCGCTTTCTTGTGAGCTGGCCACAACACCACAGGATGGCTTCAGGCCCTAATCTGGTTCCGGCACGGCACGCTGAGCCTTTGGTTATTTCCTCTTCCTGGTGGGAAATGAGAGTTAAATTTGCCCGTCCAGACACCTCCAGCTAGTCTCTCATTGGTTCTCCCTATTCCTGTTCATCTTCCGCAGAAATTGCAAACTGGGCCAAACAGGAGGTTAAAGGCACTGACTCTCCAAGTGGGGAGAGTGTTAGTAAAGCGTCTGGAATGTTGCACCCGAGTACCAGGGGAGGAAAACTGAGACATATTTGAACACGTCTCCCGGTCACACGGTTGATCATACACTGGGTTCTACATGCATGTTTTACCTGAAGGAAGAATACCTTAAACCTGGAGAGTTGAGACCCGTGGAATGGGTACCATGCAATATGACTGCAAAGGGTCTTCATTTGCTCACCGAACCTCTCCAATCCTATCACTGCTGTGTTTTTGCCCCTGTGCACTGGATTCATTCTCTTTCGGAGACATAGCAATCCATAGGTTTTAAGATACTTACTAGTCAGGTACATTCTTAGGCGTTTAATATGGGGTTTTGAGTCCATTTCGTTGAGCAAGGAGTAGCTCTTGTCTATTCCATATTTGGCTTAAGGAACTTTATCTGTGCTCATTTCAATCTCTGGTTTTATGCAGCACCCCAACTCACCTTTCCCCTTAAGCAAGCATAAGTTGGTTTTCTAAATTTGAGACCCTGTTCTGTTTTGGAATGCAGTTCCTGTGTAGCCAAGTTTACATTCCGTGTATTAGTGATATCTTATGATGTTTCTTTTTCTGTGTGACTTATTTCGGTTAGAATCATCGTACCTGAATCCACTCATTATGCTGCTACGGGCCTGATGACATAGATTTCATTGCTGAGTGATACTACATTGTATGTAAGTACCACAAGTTCTTTATCCATTTTTCACTTTCTGTGATATTGAACTTGTACTGTAAACGAGGTTCTTGTAAACAGAGACGTCCCAAACTTTGGGGTGGCTGTGTCTTTTTGATTTTAATTTCCCTAAGCTATAGGACCATAAATGGAAGTGCCCTAGGTTCTGTTGCTTTGTTTTTTAGATGTTTCAGGAAACACCATACACTTCTCCCGAGTGGTTGTTGGCAATTTACATCCCGCCCATCAGCATAACAAGGCTCCCAGTTCTCCATGGCCTGTCCTGCCTTTATGGATTTTACACTTTTTTCAGATGGCCCTTTTGACCGGGGGGAAGTGAGACTTCATTGTAGTGCAGATTTCCTTTGCAAGCTTGCTTGGTTGGCCAAAAAGGGCGTATGCGTTTTTTCCTGAATATATTCAGGAAAAAACGCATACGCCCTTTTTGGCCAAGTGCATCATTGTGGACGTTCTGCCTCTTTTCCTATGCTTTCAATGCAATTCCAGTCTACCTCCTGAAATCGGTTTCCTGCAATTCTGCCCCGCTTTCAAGTCCTCTTGGCAGCCTTACTTCAGTCTATTTTTGGACGATAGCTGTCATTTATAACTCTGCAGGTTTGTGAATTACAGTGCCCCTGAGCTCCTTTCTTCAACTCGCTTTCTTGTGACCTGGCCGCAACACCGCAGGATGGCTTCAGGCCCTAATCTGGTTCCGGCCCGGCATGCTGAGCCTTTGGTTAATTCCTCTTCCTGGTGGGAAATGAGAGTTAAATTTGCCCGTCCAGACACCTCCAGCTAGCCTCTCATTGGTTCTCGCTATTCCTGTTCATCTTCCGCAGAAATTGCAAACTGGGCCAAACAGGAGGTTAAAGGGACTGACTCTCCAAGTGGGGAGAGTGTTAGTAAAGCGTCTGGAATGTTGCACCTGAGTACCAGGGGAGGAAAACTGAGACATATTTGAACACGTCTCCCGATCACATGGTTGATCATACTCTGGTTTCCACATGCATGTTTTAGCTGAAGGAAGAATACCTTAAACCTGGGCAGGTGAAACCCGTGGAATGGGTACCATGCAATATGACTTCAAAGGCTCTTCATTTGCTCACCGAACCTCTCCAATCCTATCACTGCTGCGTTTATGCCCCTGTACACATGCTTGATTCTCTTTCGGAGACATAGCAATCCATAGGTTTTAAGATACTTACTAGTCAGGTACATTCTTAGGCGTTTAATATGCGGTGTTGAGTCCATTTCGTTGAGCAAGGAGTAGCTCTTGTCTATTCCATATTTGGCTTAAGGAACTTTATCTGTGCTCATTTCAATCTCTGGTTTTATGCAGCACCGCAACTCACCTTTCTCCTTAAGCAAGCATAAGTTGGTTTTCTAAATTTGAGACCCTGTTCTGTTCTGTAATTCAGTTCCTTTGTAGCCAAGTTTCCATTCCGTGTATTACTGATATCTTATGATGTTTCTTTTTCTGTGTGACTTATTTCAGTTAGAATCATCATACCTGAATCCACTCATTGTGCTGCTAAGGGCCTGATGACATAGATTTCATTGCTGAGTGATATTGCTTTGTAAGTGATTACCACAACTTCTTTATCCATTTTTCACTTTCTGCGATGTTGAATTGGTACTGTAAACGAGGTTCTTGTAAACAGAGCCGTTCCAAACTTTGGGGTGGCTGTGTCTTTTTGATTTTAATTTCCCTAAGTTATAGGACCATAAGTGGAAGTGCCCTAGGCTCTGTTGCTTTGTTTTTTAGATGTTTCAGGAAACACCATACACTTCTCCCGAGTGTCTGTTGGCAATTTACATCCCGCCCATCAGCATAACAAGGCTCCCAGTTCTCCATGGCCTGTCCTGCCTTTCTGGATTTTACACTTTTTTCAGATGGCCCTTTTGACTGGGGGGAAGTGAGACTTCATTGTAGTGCAGATTTCCTTTGCAAGCTTGCTTGGTTGGCCAAAAAGTGCGTATGCGTTTTTTCCTGAATATATTCAGGAAAAAACGCATACGCCCTTTTTGGCCAAGTGCATCATTGTGGACGTTCTGCCTCTTTTCCTATGCTTTCAATGCAATTCCAGTCTACCTCCTGAAATCGGTTTCCTGCAATTCTGCCCCGCTTTCAAGTCCTCTTGGCAGCCTTACTTCAGTCTATTTTTGGACGATAGCTGTCATTTATAACGCTGCAGGTTTGTGAATTACAGTGCCCCTGAGCTCCTTTCTTCAACTCGCTTTCTTGTGAGCTGGCCACAACACCACAGGATGGCTTCAGGCCCTAATCTGGTTCCGGCACGGCACGCTGAGCCTTTGGTTATTTCCTCTTCCTGGTGGGAAATGAGAGTTAAATTTGCCCGTCCAGACACCTCCAGCTAGTCTCTCATTGGTTCTCCCTATTCCTGTTCATCTTCCGCAGAAATTGCAAACTGGGCCAAACAGGAGGTTAAAGGCACTGACTCTCCAAGTGGGGAGAGTGTTAGTAAAGCGTCTGGAATGTTGCACCCGAGTACCAGGGGAAGAAAACTGAGACATATTTGAACACGTCTCCCGGTCACACGGTTGATCATACACTGGGTTCTACATGCATGTTTTACCTGAAGGAAGAATACCTTAAACCTGGAGAGTTGAGACCCGTGGAATGGGTACCATGCAATATGACTGCAAAGGGTCTTCATTTGCTCACCGAACCTCTCCAATCCTATCACTGCTGTGTTTTTGCCCCTGTGCACTGGATTCATTCTCTTTCAGAGACATAGCAATCCATAGGTTTTAAGATACTTACTAGTCAGGTACATTCTTAGGCGTTTAATATGGGGTTTTGAGTCCATTTCGTTGAGCAAGGAGTAGCTCTTGTCTATTCCATATTTGGCTTAAGGAACTTTATCTGTGCTCATTTCAATCTCTGGTTTTATGCAGCACCCCAACTCACCTTTCCCCTTAAGCAAGCATAAGTTGGTTTTCTAAATTTGAGACCCTGTTCTGTTTTGGAATGCAGTTCCTGTGTAGCCAAGTTTACATTCCGTGTATTAGTGATATCTTATGATGTTTCTTTTTCTGTGTGACTTATTTCGGTTAGAATCATCGTACCTGAATCCACTCATTATGCTGCTACGGGCCTGATGACATAGATTTCATTGCTGAGTGATACTACATTGTACGTAAGTACCACAAGTTCTTTATCCATTTTTCACTTTCTGTGATATTGAACTTGTACTGTAAACGAGGTTCTTGTAAACAGAGGCGTCCCAAACTTTGGGGTGGCTGTGTCTTTTTGATTTTAATTTCCCTAAGCTATAGGACCATAAATGGAAGTGCCCTAGGTTCTGTTGCTTTGTTTTTTAGATGTTTCAGGAAACACCATACACTTCTCCCGAGTGGTTGTTGGCAATTTACATCCCGCCCATCAGCATAACAAGGCTCCCAGTTCTCCATGGCCTGTCCTGCCTTTATGGATTTTACACTTTTTTCAGATGGCCCTTTTGACCGGGGGGAAGTGAGACTTCATTGTAGTGCAGATTTCCTTTGCAAGCTTGCTTGGTTGGCCAAAAAGGGCGTATGCGTTTTTTCCTGAATATATTCAGGAAAAAACGCATACGCCCTTTTTGGCCAAGTGCATCATTGTGGACGTTCTGCCTCTTTTCCTATGCTTTCAATGCAATTCCAGTCTACCTCCTGAAATCGGTTTCCTGCAATTCTGCCCCGCTTTCAAGTCCTCTTGGCAGCCTTACTTCAGTCTATTTTTGGACGATAGCTGTCATTTATAACTCTGCAGGTTTGTGAATTACAGTGCCCCTGAGCTCCTTTCTTCAACTCGCTTTCTTGTGACCTGGCCGCAACACCGCAGGATGGCTTCAGGCCCTAATCTGGTTCCGGCCCGGCATGCTGAGCCTTTGGTTAATTCCTCTTCCTGGTGGGAAATGAGAGTTAAATTTGCCCGTCCAGACACCTCCAGCTAGCCTCTCATTGGTTCTCGCTATTCCTGTTCATCTTCCGCAGAAATTGCAAACTGGGCCAAACAGGAGGTTAAAGGGACTGACTCTCCAAGTGGGGAGAGTGTTAGTAAAGCGTCTGGAATGTTGCACCCGAGTACCAGGGGAGGAAAACTGAGACATATTTGAACACGTCTCCCGATCACATGGTTGATCATACTCTGGTTTCCACATGCATGTTTTAGCTGAAGGAAGAATACCTTAAACCTGGGCAGGTGAAACCCGTGGAATGGGTACCATGCAATATGACTTCAAAGGGTCTTCATTTGCTCACCGAACCTCTCCAATCCTATCACTGCTGCGTTTATGCCCCTGTACACATGCTTGATTCTCTTTCGGAGACATAGCAATCCATAGGTTTTAAGATACTTACTAGTCAGGTACATTCTTAGGCGTTTAATATGCGGTGTTGAGTCCATTTCGTTGAGCAAGGAGTAGCTCTTGTCTATTCCATATTTGGCTTAAGGAACTTTATCTGTGCTCATTTCAATCTCTGGTTTTATGCAGCACCGCAACTCACCTTTCTCCTTAAGCAAGCATAAGTTGGTTTTCTAAATTTGAGACCCTGTTCTGTTCTGTAATTCAGTTCCTTTGTAGCCAAGTTTCCATTCCGTGTATTACTGATATCTTATGATGTTTCTTTTTCTGTGTGACTTATTTCAGTTAGAATCATCATACCTGAATCCACTCATTGTGCTGCTAAGGGCCTGATGACATAGATTTCATTGCTGAGTGATATTGCTTTGTAAGTGATTACCACAACTTCTTTATCCATTTTTCACTTTCTGCGATGTTGAATTGGTACTGTAAACGAGGTTCTTGTAAACAGAGCCGTTCCAAACTTTGGGGTGGCTGTGTCTTTTTGATTTTAATTTCCCTAAGTTATAGGACCATAAGTGGAAGTGCCCTAGGCTCTGTTGCTTTGTTTTTTAGATGTTTCAGGAAACACCATACACTTCTCCCGAGTGGTTGTTGGCAATTTACATCCCGCCCTTCAGCATAACAAGGCTCCCAGTTCTCCATGGCCTGTCCTGCCTTTCTGGATTTTACACTTTGTTCAGATGGCCCTTTTGACCCCGGGGAAGTGAGACTTCATTGTAGTGCAGATTTCCTTTGCAAGCTTGCTTGGTTGGCCAAAAAGGGCGTATGCGTTTTTTCCTGAATATATTCAGGAAAAAACGCATACGCCCTTTTTGGCCAAGTGCATCATTGTGGACGTTCTGCCTCTTTTCCTATGCTTTCAATGCAATTCCAGTCTACCTCCTGAAATCGGTTTCCTGCAATTCTGCCCCGCTTTCAAGTCCTCTTGGCAGCCTTACTTCAGTCTATTTTTGGACGATAGCTGTCATTTATAACTCTGCAGGTTTGTGAATTACAGTGCCCCTGAGCTCCTTTCTTCAACTCGCTTTCTTTTGAGCTGGCCGCAACACCGCAGGATGGCTTCAGGCCCTAATCTGGTTCCGGCCCGGCACGCTGAGCCTTTGGTTATTTCCTCTTCCTGGTGGGAAATGAGAGTTAAATTTGCCCGTCCAGACACCTCCAGCTAGTCTCTCATTGGTTCTCACTATTCCTGTTCATCTTCCGCAGAAATTGCAAACTGGGCCAAACAGGAGGTTAAAGGGACAGACTCTCCAAGTGGGGAGAGTGTTAGTAAAGCGTCTGGAATATTGCACCCGAGTACCAGGGGAGGAAAACTGAGACATATTTGAACACGTCTCCCGTTCACACGGTTGATCATACTCTGGGTTCCACATGCATGTTTTAGCTGAGGGAAGAATACCTTAAACCTGGAGAGTTGAGACCCGTGGAATGGGTACCATGCAATATGACTTCAAAGGGTCTTCATTTGCTCACCGAACCTCTCCAATCCTATCACTGCTGCGTTTATGCCCCTGTACACACGCTTGATTCTCTTTTGGAGACATAGCAATCCATAGGTTTTAAGATACTTACTAGTCAGGTACATTCTTAGGCGTTTAATATGGGGTTTTGAGTCCATTTCGTTGAGCAAGGAGTAGCTCTTGTCTATTCCATATTTGGCTTAAGGAACTTTATCTGTGCTCATTTCAATCTCTGGTTTTATGCAGCACCCCAACTCACCTTTCCCCTTAAGCAAGCATAAGTTGGTTTTCTAAATTTGAGACCCTGTTCTGTTTTGGAATGCAGTTCCTGTGTAGCCAAGTTTACATTCCGTGTATTAGTGATATCTTATGATGTTTCTTTTTCTGTGTGACTTATTTCAGTTAGAATCATCGTACCTGAGTCCACTCATGATGCTGCTACGGGCCTGATGACATAGATTTCATTGCTGAGTGATACTGCATTGTACGTAAGTACCACAAGTTCTTTATCCATTTTTCACTTTCTGTGATATTGAACTTGTACGGTAAACGAGGTTCTTGTAAACGGAGGCGTCCCAAACTTTGGGGTGGCTGTGTCTTTTTGATTTTAATTTCCCTAAGCTATAGGACCATAAGTGGAAGTGCCCTAGGTTCTGTTGCTTTGTTTTTTAGATGTTTCAGGAAACACCATACACTTCTCCCGAGTGTCTGTTGGCAATTTACATCCCGCCCATCAGCATAACAAGGCTCCCAGCTCTCCATGGCCTATCCTGCCTTTCTGGATTTTACACTTTTTTCAGATGGCCCTTTTGACTGGGGGGAAGTGAGACTTCATTGTAGTGCAGATTTCCTTTGCAAGCTTGCTTGGTTGGCCAAAAAGTGCGTATGCGTTTTTTCCTGAATATATTCAGGAAAAAACGCATACGCCCTTTTTGGCCAAGTGCATCATTGTGGACGTTCTGCCTCTTTTCCTATGCTTTCAATGCAATTCCAGTCTACCTCCTGAAATCGGTTTCCTGCAATTCTGCCCCGCTTTCAAGTCCTCTTGGCAGCCTTACTTCAGTCTATTTTTGGACGATAGCTGTCATTTATAACGCTGCAGGTTTGTGAATTACAGTGCCCCTGAGCTCCTTTCTTCAACTCGCTTTCTTGTGAGCTGGCCACAACACCACAGGATGGCTTCAGGCCCTAATCTGGTTCCGGCACGGCACGCTGAGCCTTTGGTTATTTCCTCTTCCTGGTGGGAAATGAGAGTTAAATTTGCCCGTCCAGACACCTCCAGCTAGTCTCTCATTGGTTCTCCCTATTCCTGTTCATCTTCCGCAGAAATTGCAAACTGGGCCAAACAGGAGGTTAAAGGCACTGACTCTCCAAGTGGGGAGAGTGTTAGTAAAGCGTCTGGAATGTTGCACCCGAGTACCAGGGGAAGAAAACTGAGACATATTTGAACACGTCTCCCGGTCACACGGTTGATCATACACTGGGTTCTACATGCATGTTTTACCTGAAGGAAGAATACCTTAAACCTGGAGAGTTGAGACCCGTGGAATGGGTACCATGCAATATGACTGCAAAGGGTCTTCATTTGCTCACCGAACCTCTCCAATCCTATCACTGCTGTGTTTTTGCCCCTGTGCACTGGATTCATTCTCTTTCAGAGACATAGCAATCCATAGGTTTTAAGATACTTACTAGTCAGGTACATTCTTAGGCGTTTAATATGGGGTTTTGAGTCCATTTCGTTGAGCAAGGAGTAGCTCTTGTCTATTCCATATTTGGCTTAAGGAACTTTATCTGTGCTCATTTCAATCTCTGGTTTTATGCAGCACCCCAACTCACCTTTCCCCTTAAGCAAGCATAAGTTGGTTTTCTAAATTTGAGACCCTGTTCTGTTTTGGAATGCAGTTCCTGTGTAGCCAAGTTTACATTCCGTGTATTAGTGATATCTTATGATGTTTCTTTTTCTGTGTGACTTATTTCGGTTAGAATCATCGTACCTGAATCCACTCATTATGCTGCTACGGGCCTGATGACATAGATTTCATTGCTGAGTGATACTACATTGTACGTAAGTACCACAAGTTCTTTATCCATTTTTCACTTTCTGTGATATTGAACTTGTACTGTAAACGAGGTTCTTGTAAACAGAGGCGTCCCAAACTTTGGGGTGGCTGTGTCTTTTTGATTTTAATTTCCCTAAGCTATAGGACCATAAATGGAAGTGCCCTAGGTTCTGTTGCTTTGTTTTTTAGATGTTTCAGGAAACACCATACACTTCTCCCGAGTGGTTGTTGGCAATTTACATCCCGCCCATCAGCATAACAAGGCTCCCAGTTCTCCATGGCCTGTCCTGCCTTTATGGATTTTACACTTTTTTCAGATGGCCCTTTTGACCGGGGGGAAGTGAGACTTCATTGTAGTGCAGATTTCCTTTGCAAGCTTGCTTGGTTGGCCAAAAAGGGCGTATGCGTTTTTTCCTGAATATATTCAGGAAAAAACGCATACGCCCTTTTTGGCCAAGTGCATCATTGTGGACGTTCTGCCTCTTTTCCTATGCTTTCAATGCAATTCCAGTCTACCTCCTGAAATCGGTTTCCTGCAATTCTGCCCCGCTTTCAAGTCCTCTTGGCAGCCTTACTTCAGTCTATTTTTGGACGATAGCTGTCATTTATAACTCTGCAGGTTTGTGAATTACAGTGCCCCTGAGCTCCTTTCTTCAACTCGCTTTCTTGTGACCTGGCCGCAACACCGCAGGATGGCTTCAGGCCCTAATCTGGTTCCGGCCCGGCATGCTGAGCCTTTGGTTAATTCCTCTTCCTGGTGGGAAATGAGAGTTAAATTTGCCCGTCCAGACACCTCCAGCTAGCCTCTCATTGGTTCTCGCTATTCCTGTTCATCTTCCGCAGAAATTGCAAACTGGGCCAAACAGGAGGTTAAAGGGACTGACTCTCCAAGTGGGGAGAGTGTTAGTAAAGCGTCTGGAATGTTGCACCCGAGTACCAGGGGAGGAAAACTGAGACATATTTGAACACGTCTCCCGATCACATGGTTGATCATACTCTGGTTTCCACATGCATGTTTTAGCTGAAGGAAGAATACCTTAAACCTGGGCAGGTGAAACCCGTGGAATGGGTACCATGCAATATGACTTCAAAGGGTCTTCATTTGCTCACCGAACCTCTCCAATCCTATCACTGCTGCGTTTATGCCCCTGTACACATGCTTGATTCTCTTTCGGAGACATAGCAATCCATAGGTTTTAAGATACTTACTAGTCAGGTACATTCTTAGGCGTTTAATATGCGGTGTTGAGTCCATTTCGTTGAGCAAGGAGTAGCTCTTGTCTATTCCATATTTGGCTTAAGGAACTTTATCTGTGCTCATTTCAATCTCTGGTTTTATGCAGCACCGCAACTCACCTTTCTCCTTAAGCAAGCATAAGTTGGTTTTCTAAATTTGAGACCCTGTTCTGTTCTGTAATTCAGTTCCTTTGTAGCCAAGTTTCCATTCCGTGTATTACTGATATCTTATGATGTTTCTTTTTCTGTGTGACTTATTTCAGTTAGAATCATCATACCTGAATCCACTCATTGTGCTGCTAAGGGCCTGATGACATAGATTTCATTGCTGAGTGATATTGCTTTGTAAGTGATTACCACAACTTCTTTATCCATTTTTCACTTTCTGCGATGTTGAATTGGTACTGTAAACGAGGTTCTTGTAAACAGAGCCGTTCCAAACTTTGGGGTGGCTGTGTCTTTTTGATTTTAATTTCCCTAAGTTATAGGACCATAAGTGGAAGTGCCCTAGGCTCTGTTGCTTTGTTTTTTAGATGTTTCAGGAAACACCATACACTTCTCCCGAGTGGTTGTTGGCAATTTACATCCCGCCCTTCAGCATAACAAGGCTCCCAGTTCTCCATGGCCTGTCCTGCCTTTCTGGATTTTACACTTTGTTCAGATGGCCCTTTTGACCCCGGGGAAGTGAGACTTCATTGTAGTGCAGATTTCCTTTGCAAGCTTGCTTGGTTGGCCAAAAAGGGCGTATGCGTTTTTTCCTGAATATATTCAGGAAAAAACGCATACGCCCTTTTTGGCCAAGTGCATCATTGTGGACGTTCTGCCTCTTTTCCTATGCTTTCAATGCAATTCCAGTCTACCTCCTGAAATCGGTTTCCTGCAATTCTGCCCCGCTTTCAAGTCCTCTTGGCAGCCTTACTTCAGTCTATTTTTGGACGATAGCTGTCATTTATAACTCTGCAGGTTTGTGAATTACAGTGCCCCTGAGCTCCTTTCTTCAACTCGCTTTCTTTTGAGCTGGCCGCAACACCGCAGGATGGCTTCAGGCCCTAATCTGGTTCCGGCCCGGCACGCTGAGCCTTTGGTTATTTCCTCTTCCTGGTGGGAAATGAGAGTTAAATTTGCCCGTCCAGACACCTCCAGCTAGTCTCTCATTGGTTCTCACTATTCCTGTTCATCTTCCGCAGAAATTGCAAACTGGGCCAAACAGGAGGTTAAAGGGACAGACTCTCCAAGTGGGGAGAGTGTTAGTAAAGCGTCTGGAATATTGCACCCGAGTACCAGGGGAGGAAAACTGAGACATATTTGAACACGTCTCCCGTTCACACGGTTGATCATACTCTGGGTTCCACATGCATGTTTTAGCTGAGGGAAGAATACCTTAAACCTGGAGAGTTGAGACCCGTGGAATGGGTACCATGCAATATGACTTCAAAGGGTCTTCATTTGCTCACCGAACCTCTCCAATCCTATCACTGCTGCGTTTATGCCCCTGTACACACGCTTGATTCTCTTTTGGAGACATAGCAATCCATAGGTTTTAAGATACTTACTAGTCAGGTACATTCTTAGGCGTTTAATATGGGGTTTTGAGTCCATTTCGTTGAGCAAGGAGTAGCTCTTGTCTATTCCATATTTGGCTTAAGGAACTTTATCTGTGCTCATTTCAATCTCTGGTTTTATGCAGCACCCCAACTCACCTTTCCCCTTAAGCAAGCATAAGTTGGTTTTCTAAATTTGAGACCCTGTTCTGTTTTGGAATGCAGTTCCTGTGTAGCCAAGTTTACATTCCGTGTATTAGTGATATCTTATGATGTTTCTTTTTCTGTGTGACTTATTTCAGTTAGAATCATCGTACCTGAGTCCACTCATGATGCTGCTACGGGCCTGATGACATAGATTTCATTGCTGAGTGATACTGCATTGTACGTAAGTACCACAAGTTCTTTATCCATTTTTCACTTTCTGTGATATTGAACTTGTACGGTAAACGAGGTTCTTGTAAACGGAGGCGTCCCAAACTTTGGGGTGGCTGTGTCTTTTTGATTTTAATTTCCCTAAGCTATAGGACCATAAGTGGAAGTGCCCTAGGTTCTGTTGCTTTGTTTTTTAGATGTTTCAGGAAACACCATACACTTCTCCTGAGTGTCTGTTGGCAATTTACATCCCGCCCATCAGCATAACAAGGCTCCCAGCTCTCCATGGCCTATCCTGCCTTTCTGGATTTTACACTTTTTTCAGATGGCCCTTTTGACCGGGGGGAAGTGAGACTTCATTGTAGTGCAGATTTCCTTTGCAAGCTTGCTTGGTTGGCCAAAAAGGGCGTATGCGTTTTTTCCTGAATATATTCAGGAAAAAACGCATACGCCCTTTTTGGCCAAGTGCATCATTGTGGACGTTCTGCCTCTTTTCCTATGCTTTCAATGCAATTCCAGTCTACCTCCTGAAATCGGTTTCCTGCAATTCTGCCCCGCTTTCAAGTCCTCTTGGCAGCCTTACTTCAGTCTATTTTTGGACGATAGCTGTCATTTATAACTCTGCAGGTTTGTGAATTACAGTGCCCCTGAGCTCCTTTCTTCAACTCGCTTTCTTTTGAGCTGGCCGCAACACCGCAGGATGTCTTCAGGCCCTAATCTGGTTCCGGTACGGCACGCTGAGCCTTTGGTTAATTCCTCTTCCTGGTGGGAAATGAGAGTTAAATTTGCCCGTCCAGACACCTCCAGCTAGCCTCTCATTGGTTCTCACTATTCCTGTTCATCTTCCGCAGAAATTGCAAACTGGGCCAAACAGGAGGTTAAAGGCACTGACTCTCCAAGTGGGGAGAGTGTTAGTAAAGCGTCTGGAATGTTGCACCCGAGTACCAGGGTACGAAAACTGGGACATATTTGAACACGTCTCCCGATCACATGGTTGATCATACTCTAGGTTCCACATGCATGTTTTAGCTGAAGGAAGAATACCTTAAACCTGGGTAGTTGAAACCCGTGGAATGGGTACCATGCAATATGACTTCAAAGGGTCTTCATTTGCTCACCGAACCTCTCCAATCCTATCACTGCTGCGTTTATGCCCCTGTACACATGCTTGATTCTCTTTCGGAGACATAGCAATCCCTAGGTTTTAAGATACTTACTAGTCAGGTACATTCTTAGGCGTTTAATATGCGGTGTTGAGTCCATTTCGTTGAGCAAGGAGTAGCTCTTGTCTATTCCATATTTGGCTTAAGGAACTTTATCTGTGCTCATTTCAATCTCTGGTTTTATGCAGCACCCCAACTCACCTTTCCCCTTAAGCAAGCATAAGTTGGTTTTCTAAATTTGAGACCCTGTTCTGTTCTGTAATTCAGTTCCTGTGTAGCCAAGTTTACATTCCGTGTAATACTGATATCTTATGATGTTTCTTTTTCTGTGTGACTTATTTCAGTTAGAATCATCATACCTGAATCCACTCATAGTGCTACTAAGGGCCTGATGACACAGATTTCATTGCTGAGTGATATTGCTTTGTAAGTAAATACCACAACTTTTTTATCCATTTCTCATTTTCTGTGATGTTGAACTTGTACTGTAAACGAGGTTCTTGTAAACAGAGCCGTTCCAAACTTTGGGGTGGCTGTGTCTTTTTGATTTTAAATTCCCTAAGCTATAGGACCATAAGTGGAAGTGCCCTAGGCTCTGTTGCTTTGTTTTTTAGATGTTTCAGGAAACACCATACACTTCTCCCGAGTGGTTGTTGGCAATTTACATCCCGCCCTTCAGCATAACAAGGCTCCCAGTTCTCCATGGCCTGTCCTGCCTTTCTGGATTTTACACTTTTTTCAGATGGCCCTTTTGACCGGGGGGAAGTGAGACTTCATTGTAGTGCAGATTTCCTTTGCAAGCTTGCTTGGTTGGCCAAAAAGGGCGTATGCGTTTTTTCCTGAATATATTCAGGAAAAAACGCATACGCCCTTTTTGGCCAAGTGCATCATTGTGGACGTTCTGCCTCTTTTCCTATGCTTTCAATGCAATTCCAGTCTACCTCCTGAAATCGGTTTCCTGCAATTCTGCCCCGCTTTCAAGTCCTCTTGGCAGCCTTACTTCAGTCTATTTTTGGACGATAGCTGTCATTTATAACTCTGCAGGTTGGTGAATTACAGTGCCCCTGAGCTCCTTTCTTCAACTCGCTTTCTTTTGAGCTGGCCGCAACACCGCAGGATGGCTTCAGGCCCTAATCTGGTTCCGGCCCGGCACGCTGAGCCTTTGGTTATTTCCTCTTCCTGGTGGGAAATGAGAGTTAAATTTGCCCGTCCAGACACCTCCAGCTAGTCTCTCATTGGTTCTCACTATTCCTGTTCATCTTCCGCAGAAATTGCAAACTGGGCCAAACAGGAGGTTAAAGGGAAAGACTCTCCAAGTGGGGAGAGTGTTAGTAAAGCGTCTGGAATATTGCACCCGAGTACCAGGGGAGGAAAACTGAGACATATTTGAACACGTCTCCTGTTCACACGGTTGATCATACTCTGGGTTCCACATGCATGTTTTAGCTGAAGGAAGAATACCTTAAACCTGGAGAGTTGAGACCCGTGGAATGGGTACCATGCAATATGACTTCAAAGGGTCTTCATTTGCTCACCGAACCTCTCCAATCCTATCACTGCTGCGTTTATGCCCCTGTACACACGCTTGATTCTCTTTTGGAGACATAGCAATCCATAGGTTTTAAGATACTTACTAGTCAGGTACATTCTTAGGCGTTTAATATGGGGTTTTGAGTCCATTTCGTTGAGCAAGGAGTAGCTCTTGTCTATTCCATATTTGGCTTAAGGAACTTTATCTGTGCTCATTTCAATCTCTGGTTTTATGCAGCACCCCAACTCACCTTTCCCCTTAAGCAAGCATAAGTTGGTTTTCTAAATTTGAGACCCTGTTCTGTTTTGGAATGCAGTTCCTGTGTAGCCAAGTTTACATTCCGTGTATTAGTGATATCTTATGATGTTTCTTTTTCTGTGTGACTTATTTCAGTTAGAATCATCGTACCTGAGTCCACTCAGATGCTGCTACGGGCCTGATGACATAGATTTCATTGCTGAGTGATACTGCATTGTACGTAAGTACCACAAGTTCTTTATCCATTTTTCACTTTCTGTGATATTGAACTTGTACGGTAAACGAGGTTCTTGTAAACGGAGGCGTCCCAAACTTTGGGGTGGCTGTGTCTTTTTGATTTTAATTTCCCTAAGCTATAGGACCATAAGTGGAAGTGCCCTAGGTTCTGTTGCTTTGTTTTTTAGATGTTTCAGGAAACACCATACACTTCTCCTGAGTGTCTGTTGGCAATTTACATCCCGCCCATCAGCATAACAAGGCTCCCAGCTCTCCATGGCCTATCCTGCCTTTCTGGATTTTACACTTTTTTCAGATGGCCCTTTTGACCGGGGGGAAGTGAGACTTCATTGTAGTGCAGATTTCCTTTGCAAGCTTGCTTGGTTGGCCAAAAAGGGCGTATGCGTTTTTTCCTGAATATATTCAGGAAAAAACGCATACGCCCTTTTTGGCCAAGTGCATCATTGTGGACGTTCTGCCTCTTTTCCTATGCTTTCAATGCAATTCCAGTCTACCTCCTGAAATCGGTTTCCTGCAATTCTGCCCCGCTTTCAAGTCCTCTTGGCAGCCTTACTTCAGTCTATTTTTGGACGATAGCTGTCATTTATAACTCTGCAGGTTTGTGAATTACAGTGCCCCTGAGCTCCTTTCTTCAACTCGCTTTCTTTTGAGCTGGCCGCAACACCGCAGGATGGCTTCAGGCCCTAATCTGGTTCCGGTACGGCACGCTGAGCCTTTGGTTAATTCCTCTTCCTGGTGGGAAATGAGAGTTAAATTTGCCCGTCCAGACACCTCCAGCTAGTCTCTCATTGGTTCTCCCTATTCCTGTTCATCTTCCGCAGAAATTGCAAACTGGGCCAAACAGGAGGTTAAAGGCACTGACTCTCCAAGTGGGGAGAGTGTTAGTAAAGCGTCTGGAATGTTGCACCCGAGTACCAGGGGAAGAAAACTGAGACATATTTGAACACGTCTCCCGGTCACACGGTTGATCATACACTGGGTTCTACATGCATGTTTTACCTGAAGGAAGAATACCTTAAACCTGGAGAGTTGAGACCCGTGGAATGGGTACCATGCAATATGACTGCAAAGGGTCTTCATTTGCTCACCGAACCTCTCCAATCCTATCACTGCTGTGTTTTTGCCCCTGTGCACTGGATTCATTCTCTTTCAGAGACATAGCAATTCATAGGTTTTAAGATACTTACTAGTCAGGTACATTCTTAGGCGTTTAATATGGGGTTTTGAGTCCATTTCGTTGAGCAATGAGTAGCTCTTGTCTATTCCATATTTGGCTTAAGGAACTTTATCTGTGCTCATTTCAATCTCTGGTTTTATGCAGCACCCCAACTCACCTTTCCCCTTAAGCAAGCATAAGTTGGTTTTCTAAATTTGAGACCCTGTTCTGTTTTGGAATGCAGTTCCTGTGTAGCCAAGTTTACATTCCGTGTATTAGTGATATCTTATGATGTTTCTTTTTCTGTGTGACTTATTTCGGTTAGAATCATCGTACCTGAATCCACTCATTATGCTGCTACGGGCCTGATGACATAGATTTCATTGCTGAGTGATACTACATTGTACGTAAGTACCACAAGTTCTTTATCCATTTTTCACTTTCTGTGATATTGAACTTGTACTGTAAACGAGGTTCTTGTAAACAGAGGCGTCCCAAACTTTGGGGTGGCTGTGTCTTTTTGATTTTAATTTCCCTAAGCTATAGGACCATAAATGGAAGTGCCCTAGGTTCTGTTGCTTTGTTTTTTAGATGTTTCAGGAAACACCATACACTTCTCCCGAGTGGTTGTTGGCAATTTACATCCCGCCCATCAGCATAACAAGGCTCCCAGTTCTCCATGGCCTGTCCTGCCTTTCTGGATTTTACACTTTTTTCAGATGGCCCTTTTGACCGGGGGGAAGTGAGACTTCATTGTAGTGCAGATTTCCTTTGCAAGCTTGCTTGGTTGGCCAAAAAGGGCGTATGCGTTTTTTCCTGAATATATTCAGGAAAAAACGCATACGCCCTTTTTGGCCAAGTGCATCATTGTGGACGTTCTGCCTCTTTTCCTATGCTTTCAATGCAATTCCAGTCTACCTCCTGAAATCGGTTTCCTGCAATTCTGCCCCGCTTTCAAGTCCTCTTGGCAGCCTTACTTCAGTCTATTTTTGGACGATAGCTGTCATTTATAACTCTGCAGGTTTGTGAATTACAGTGCCCCTGAGCTCCTTTCTTCAACTCGCTTTCTTGTGACCTGGCCGCAACACCGCAGGATGGCTTCAGGCCCTAATCTGGTTCCGGCCCGGCATGCTGAGCCTTTGGTTAATTCCTCTTCCTGGTGGGAAATGAGAGTTAAATTTGCCCGTCCAGACACCTCCAGCTAGCCTCTCATTGGTTCTCGCTATTCCTGTTCATCTTCCGCAGAAATTGCAAACTGGGCCAAACAGGAGGTTAAAGGGACTGACTCTCCAAGTGGGGAGAGTGTTAGTAAAGCGTCTGGAATGTTGCACCTGAGTACCAGGGGAGGAAAACTGAGACATATTTGAACACGTCTCCCGATCACATGGTTGATCATACTCTGGTTTCCACATGCATGTTTTAGCTGAAGGAAGAATACCTTAAACCTGGGCAGGTGAAACCCGTGGAATGGGTACCATGCAATATGACTTCAAAGGGTCTTCATTTGCTCACCGAACCTCTCCAATCCTATCACTGCTGCGTTTATGCCCCTGTACACATGCTTGATTCTCTTTCGGAGACATAGCAATCCATAGGTTTTAAGATACTTACTAGTCAGGTACATTCTTAGGCGTTTAATATGCGGTGTTGAGTCCATTTCGTTGAGCAAGGAGTAGCTCTTGTCTATTCCATATTTGGCTTAAGGAACTTTATCTGTGCTCATTTCAATCTCTGGTTTTATGCAGCACCGCAACTCACCTTTCTCCTTAAGCAAGCATAAGTTGGTTTTCTAAATTTGAGACCCTGTTCTGTTCTGTAATTCAGTTCCTTTGTAGCCAAGTTTCCATTCCGTGTATTACTGATATCTTATGATGTTTCTTTTTCTGTGTGACTTATTTCAGTTAGAATCATCATACCTGAATCCACTCATTGTGCTGCTAAGGGCCTGATGACATAGATTTCATTGCTGAGTGATATTGCTTTGTAAGTGATTACCACAACTTCTTTATCCATTTTTCACTTTCTGCGATGTTGAATTGGTACTGTAAACGAGGTTCTTGTAAACAGAGCCGTTCCAAACTTTGGGGTGGCTGTGTCTTTTTGATTTTAATTTCCCTAAGTTATAGGACCATAAGTGGAAGTGCCCTAGGCTCTGTTGCTTTGTTTTTTAGATGTTTCAGGAAACACCATACACTTCTCCCGAGTGTCTGTTGGCAATTTACATCCCGCCCATCAGCATAACAAGGCTCCCAGTTCTCCATGGCCTGTCCTGCCTTTCTGGATTTTACACTTTTTTCAGATGGCCCTTTTGACCAGGGGGATGTGAGACTTCATTGTAGTGGAGATTTCCTTTGCAAGCTTGCTTGGTTGGCCAAAAAGGGCGTATGCGTTTTTTCCTGAATATATTCAGGAAAAAACGCATACGCCCTTTTTGGCCAAGTGCATCATTGTGGACGTTCTGCCTCTTTTCCTATGCTTTCAATGCAATTCCAGTCTACCTCCTGAAATCGGTTTCCTGCAATTCTGCCCCGCTTTCAAGTCCTCTTGGCAGCCTTACTTCAGTGTATTTTTGGACGATAGCTGTCATTTATAACTCTGCAGGTTTGTGAATTATAGTGCCCCTGAGCTCCTTTCTTCAACTCGCTTTCTTTTGAGCTGGCCGCAACACCGCAGGATGGCTTCAGGCCCTAATCTGGTTCCGGCCCGGCACGCTGAGCCTTTGGTTATTTCCTCTTCCTGGTGGGAAATGAGAGTTAAATTTGCCCGTCCAGACACCTCCAGCTAGTCTCTCATTGGTTCTCACTATTCCTGTTCATCTTCCGCAGAAATTGCAAACTGGGCCAAACAGGAGGTTAAAGGGACAGACTCTCCAAGTGGGGAGAGTGTTAGTAAAGCGTCTGGTATATTGCACCCGAGTACCAGGGGAGGAAAACTGAGACATATTTGAACACGTCTCCCGTTCACACGGTTGATCATACTCTGGGTTCCACATGCATGTTTTAGCTGAAGGAAGAATACCTTAAACCTGGAGAGTTGAGACCCGTGGAATGGGTACCATGCAATATGACTTCAAAGGGTCTTCATTTGCTCACCGAACCTCTCCAATCCTATCACTGCTGCGTTTATGCCCCTGTACACACGCTTGATTCTCTTTTGGAGACATAGCAATCCATAGGTTTTAAGATACTTACTAGTCAGGTACATTCTTAGGCGTTTAATATGGTGTTTTGAGTCCATTTCATTGAGCAAGGAGTAGCTCTTGTCTATTCCATATTTGGCTTAAGGAACTTTATCTGTGCTCATTTCAATCTCTGGTTTTATGCAGCACCCCAACTCACCTTTCCCCTTAAGCAAGCATAAGTTGGTTTTCTAAATTTGAGACCCTGTTCTGTTTTGGAATGCAGTTCCTGTGTAGCCAAGTTTACATTCCGTGTATTAGTGATATCTTATGATGTTTCTTTTTCTGTGTGACTTATTTCAGTTAGAATCATCGTACCTGAGTCCACTCATGATGCTGCTACGGGCCTGATGACATAGATTTCATTGCTGAGTGATACTGCATTGTACGTAAGTACCACAAGATCTTTATCCATTTTTCACTTTCTGTGATATTGAACTTGTACGGTAAACGAGGTTCTTGTAAACGGAGGCGTCCCAAACTTTGGGGTGGCTGTGTCTTTTTGATTTTAATTTCCCTAAGCTATAGGACCATAAGTGGAAGTGCCCTAGGTTCTGTTGCTTTGTTTTTTAGATGTTTCAGGAAACACCATACACTTCTCCTGAGTGTCTGTTGGCAGTTTACATCCCGCCCATCAGCATAACAAGGCTCCCAGCTCTCCATGGCCTATCCTGCCTTTCTGGATTTTACACTTTTTTCAGATGGCCCTTTTGACCGGGGGGAAGTGAGACTTCATTGTAGTGCAGATTTCCTTTGCAAGCTTGCTTGGTTGGCCAAAAAGGGCGTATGCGTTTTTTCCTGAATATATTCAGGAAAAAACGCATACGCCCTTTTTGGCCAAGTGCATCATTGTGGACGTTCTGCCTCTTTTCCTATGCTTTCAATGCAATTCCAGTCTACCTCCTGAAATCGGTTTCCTGCAATTCTGCCCCGCTTTCAAGTCCTCTTGGCAGCCTTACTTCAGTCTATTTTTGGACGATAGCTGTCATTTATAACTCTGCAGGTTTGTGAATTACAGTGCCCCTGAGCTCCTTTCTTCAACTCGCTTTCTTTTGAGCTGGCCGCAACACCGCAGGATGGCTTCAGGCCCTAATCTGGTTCCGGTACGGCACGCTGAGCCTTTGGTTAATTCCTCTTCCTGGTGGGAAATGAGAGTTAAATTTGCCCGTCCAGACACCTCCAGCTAGCCTCTCATTGGTTCTCGCTATTCCTGTTCATCTTCCGCAGAAATTGCAAACTGGGCCAAACAGGAGGTTAAAGGCACTGACTCTCCAAGTGGGGAGAGTGTTAGTAAAGCGTCTGGAATGTTGCACCCGAGTACCAGGGTACGAAAACTGGGACATATTTGAACACGTCTCCCGATCACATGGTTGATCATACTCTAGGTTCCACATGCATGTTTTAGCTGAAGGAAGAATACCTTAAACCTGGGTAGTTGAAACCCGTGGAATGGGTACCATGCAATATGACTTCAAAGGGTCTTCATTTGCTCACCGAACCTCTCCAATCCTATCACTGCTGCGTTTATGCCCCTGTACACATGCTTGATTCTCTTTCGGAGACATAGCAATCCCTAGGTTTTAAGATACTTACTAGTCAGGTACATTCTTAGGCGTTTAATATGCGGTGTTGAGTCCATTTCGTTGAGCAAGGAGTAGATCTTGTCTATTCCATATTTGGCTTAAGGAACTTTATCTGTGCTCATTTCAATCTCTGGTTTTATGCAGCACCCCAACTCACCTTTCCCCTTAAGCAAGCATAAGTTGGTTTTCTAAATTTGAGACCCTGTTCTGTTCTGTAATTCAGTTCCTGTGTAGCCAAGTTTACATTCCGTGTAATACTGATATCTTATGATGTTTCTTTTTCTGTGTGACTTATTTCAGTTAGAATCATCATACCTGAGTCCACTCATAGTGCTACTAAGGGCCTGATGACACAGATTTCATTGCTGAGTGATATTGCTTTGTAAGTAAATACCACAACTTTTTTATCCATTTTTCATTTTCTGCGATGTTGAACTTGTACTGTAAACGAAGTTCTTGTAAACAGAGCCGTTCCAAACTTTGGGGTGGCTGTGTCTTTTTGATTTTAAATTCCCTAAGCTATAGGACCATAAGTGGAAGTGCCCTAGGCTCTGTTGCTTTGTTTTTTAGATGTTTCAGGAAACACCATACACTTCTCCCGAGTGGTTGTTGGCAATTTACATCCCGCCCTTCAGCATAACAAGGCTCCCAGTTCTCCATGGCCTGTCCTGCCTTTCTGGATTTTACACTTTTTTCAGATGGCCCTTTTGACCCCGGGGAAGTGAGACTTCATTGTAGTGGAGATTTCCTTTGCAAGCTTGCTTGGTTGGCCAAAAAGGGCGTATGCGTTTTTTCCTGAATATATTCAGGAAAAAACGCATACGCCCTTTTTGGCCAAGTGCATCATTGTGGACGTTCTGCCTCTTTTCCTATGCTTTCAATGCAATTCCAGTCTACCTCCTGAAATCGGTTTCCTGCAATTCTGCCCCGCTTTCAAGTCCTCTTGGCAGCCTTACTTCAGTCTATTTTTGGACGATAGCTGTCATTTATAACTCTGCAGGTTTGTGAATTACAGTGCCCCTGAGCTCCTTTCTTCAACTCGCTTTCTTTTGAGCTGGCCGCAACACCGCAGGATGGCTTCAGGCCCTAATCTGGTTCCGGCCCGGCACGCTGAGCCTTTGGTTATTTCCTCTTCCTGGTGGGAAATGAGAGTTAAATTTGCCCGTCCAGACACCTCCAGCTAGTCTCTCATTGGTTCTCACTATTCCTGTTCATCTTCCGCAGAAATTGCAAACTGGGCCAAACAGGAGGTTAAAGGGACAGACTCTCCAAGTGGGGAGAGTGTTAGTAAAGCGTCTGGAATATTGCACCCGAGTACCAGGGGAGGAAAACTGAGACATATTTGAACACGTCTCCCGTTCACACGGTTGATCATACTCTGGGTTCCACATGCATGTTTTAGCTGAGGGAAGAATACCTTAAACCTGGAGAGTTGAGACCCGTGGAATGGGTACCATGCAATATGACTTCAAAGGGTCTTCATTTGCTCACCGAACCTCTCCAATCCTATCACTGCTGCGTTTATGCCCCTGTACACACGCTTGATTCTCTTTTGGAGACATAGCAATCCATAGGTTTTAAGATACTTACTAGTCAGGTACATTCTTAGGCGTTTAATATGGGGTTTTGAGTCCATTTCGTTGAGCAAGGAGTAGCTCTTGTCTATTCCATATTTGGCTTAAGGAACTTTATCTGTGCTCATTTCAATCTCTGGTTTTATGCAGCACCCCAACTCACCTTTCCCCTTAAGCAAGCATAAGTTGGTTTTCTAAATTTGAGACCCTGTTCTGTTTTGGAATGCAGTTCCTGTGTAGCCAAGTTTACATTCCGTGTATTAGTGATATCTTATGATGTTTCTTTTTCTGTGTGACTTATTTCAGTTAGAATCATCGTACCTGAGTCCACTCATGATGCTGCTACGGGCCTGATGACATAGATTTCATTGCTGAGTGATACTGCATTGTACGTAAGTACCACAAGTTCTTTATCCATTTTTCACTTTCTGTGATATTGAACTTGTACGGTAAACGAGGTTCTTGTAAACGGAGGCGTCCCAAACTTTGGGGTGGCTGTGTCTTTTTGATTTTAATTTCCCTAAGCTATAGGACCATAAGTGGAAGTGCCCTAGGTTCTGTTGCTTTGTTTTTTAGATGTTTCAGGAAACACCATACACTTCTCCTGAGTGTCTGTTGGCAATTTACATCCCGCCCATCAGCATAACAAGGCTCCCAGCTCTCCATGGCCTATCCTGCCTTTCTGGATTTTACACTTTTTTCAGATGGCCCTTTTGACCGGGGGGAAGTGAGACTTCATTGTAGTGCAGATTTCCTTTGCAAGCTTGCTTGGTTGGCCAAAAAGGGCGTATGCGTTTTTTCCTGAATATATTCAGGAAAAAACGCATACGCCCTTTTTGGCCAAGTGCATCATTGTGGACGTTCTGCCTCTTTTCCTATGCTTTCAATGCAATTCCAGTCTACCTCCTGAAATCGGTTTCCTGCAATTCTGCCCCGCTTTCAAGTCCTCTTGGCAGCCTTACTTCAGTCTATTTTTGGACGATAGCTGTCATTTATAACTCTGCAGGTTTGTGAATTACAGTGCCCCTGAGCTCCTTTCTTCAACTCGCTTTCTTGTGAGCTGGCCGCAACACCGCAGGATGGCTTCAGGCCCTAATCTGGTTCCGGTACGGCACGCTGAGCCTTTGGTTAATTCCTCTTCCTGGTGGGAAATGAGAGTTAAATTTGCCCGTCCAGACACCTCCAGCTAGCCTCTCATTGGTTCTCACTATTCCTGTTCATCTTCCGCAGAAATTGCAAACTGGGCCAAACAGGAGGTTAAAGGCACTGACTCTCCAAGTGGGGAGAGTGTTAGTAAAGCGTCTGGAATGTTGCACCCGAGTACCAGGGTACGAAAACTGGGACATATTTGAACACGTCTCCCGATCACATGGTTGATCATACTCTAGGTTCCACATGCATGTTTTAGCTGAAGGAAGAATACCTTAAACCTGGGTAGTTGAAACCCGTGGAATGGGTACCATGCAATATGACTTCAAAGGGTCTTCATTTGCTCACCGAACCTCTCCAATCCTATCACTGCTGCGTTTATGCCCCTGTACACACGCTTGATTCTCTTTTGGAGACATAGCAATCCATAGGTTTTAAGATACTTACTAGTCAGGTACATTCTTAGGCGTTTAATATGGGGTTTTGAGTCCATTTCGTTGAGCAAGGAGTAGCTCTTGTCTATTCCATATTTGGCTTAAGGAACTTTATCTGTGCTCATTTCAATCTCTGGTTTTATGCAGCACCCCAACTCACCTTTCCCCTTAAGCAAGCATAAGTTGGTTTTCTAAATTTGAGACCCTGTTCTGTTTTGGAATGCAGTTCCTGTGTAGCCAAGTTTACATTCCGTGTATTAGTGATATCTTATGATGTTTCTTTTTCTGTGTGACTTATTTCAGTTAGAATCATCGTACCTGAGTCCACTCATGATGCTGCTACGGGCCTGATGACATAGATTTCATTGCTGAGTGATACTGCATTGTACGTAAGTACCACAAGTTCTTTATCCATTTTTCACTTTCTGTGATATTGAACTTGTACGGTAAACGAGGTTCTTGTAAACGGAGGCGTCCCAAACTTTGGGGTGGCTGTGTCTTTTTGATTTTAATTTCCCTAAGCTATAGGACCATAAGTGGAAGTGCCCTAGGTTCTGTTGCTTTGTTTTTTAGATGTTTCAGGAAACACCATACACTTCTCCTGAGTGTCTGTTGGCAATTTACATCCCGCCCATCAGCATAACAAGGCTCCCAGCTCTCCATGGCCTATCCTGCCTTTCTGGATTTTACACTTTTTTCAGATGGCCCTTTTGACCGGGGGGAAGTGAGACTTCATTGTAGTGCAGATTTCCTTTGCAAGCTTGCTTGGTTGGCCAAAAAGGGCGTATGCGTTTTTTCCTGAATATATTCAGGAAAAAACGCATACGCCCTTTTTGGCCAAGTGCATCATTGTGGACGTTCTGCCTCTTTTCCTATGCTTTCAATGCAATTCCAGTCTACCTCCTGAAATCGGTTTCCTGCAATTCTGCCCCGCTTTCAAGTCCTCTTGGCAGCCTTACTTCAGTCTATTTTTGGACGATAGCTGTCATTTATAACTCTGCAGGTTTGTGAATTACAGTGCCCCTGAGCTCCTTTCTTCAACTCGCTTTCTTTTGAGCTGGCCGCAACACCGCAGGATGGCTTCAGGCCCTAATCTGGTTCCGGTACGGCACGCTGAGCCTTTGGTTAATTCCTCTTCCTGGTGGGAAATGAGAGTTAAATTTGCCCGTCCAGACACCTCCAGCTAGCCTCTCATTGGTTCTCACTATTCCTGTTCATCTTCCGCAGAAATTGCAAACTGGGCCAAACAGGAGGTTAAAGGCACTGACTCTCCAAGTGGGGAGAGTGTTAGTAAAGCGTCTGGAATGTTGCACCCGAGTACCAGGGTACGAAAACTGGGACATATTTGAACACGTCTCCCGATCACATGGTTGATCATACTCTAGGTTCCACATGCATGTTTTAGCTGAAGGAAGAATACCTTAAACATGGGTAGTTGAAACCCGTGGAATGGGTACCATGCAATATGACTTCAAAGGGTCTTCATTTGCTCACCGAACCTCTCCAATCCTATCACTGCTGCGTTTATGCCCCTGTACACATGCTTGATTCTCTTTCGGAGACATAGCAATCCCTAGGTTTTAAGATACTTACTAGTCAGGTACATTCTTAGGCGTTTAATATGCGGTGTTGAGTCCATTTCGTTGAGCAAGGAGTAGCTCTTGTCTATTCCATATTTGGCTTAAGGAACTTTATCTGTGCTCATTTCAATCTCTGGTTTTATGCAGCACCCCAACTCACCTTTCCCCTTAAGCAAGCATAAGTTGGTTTTCTAAATTTGAGACCCTGTTCTGTTCTGTAATTCAGTTCCTGTGTAGCCAAGTTTACATTCCGTGTAATACTGATATCTTATGATGTTTCTTTTTCTGTGTGACTTATTTCAGTTAGAATCATCATACCTGAATCCACTCATAGTGCTACTAAGGGCCTGATGACACAGATTTCATTGCTGAGTGATATTGCTTTGTAAGTAAATACCACAACTTTTTTATCCATTTCTCATTTTCTGCGATGTTGAACTTGTACTGTAAACGAGGTTCTTGTAAACAGAGCCGATCCAAACTTTGGGGTGGCTGTGTCTTTTTGATTTTAAATTCCCTAAGCTATAGGACCATAAGTGGAAGTGCCCTAGGCTCTGTTGCTTTGTTTTTTAGATGTTTCAGGAAACACCATACACTTCTCCCGAGTGGTTGTTGGCAATTTACATCCCGCCCTTCAGCATAACAAGGCTCCCAGTTCTCCATGGCCTGTCCTGCCTTTCTGGATTTTACACTTTTTTCAGATGGCCCTTTTGACCGCGGGGAAGTGAGACTTCATTGTAGTGCAGATTTCCTTTGCAAGCTTGCTTGGTTGGCCAAAAAGGGCGTATGCGTTTTTTCCTGAATATATTCAGGAAAAAACGCATACGCCCTTTTTGGCCAAGTGCATCATTGTGGACGTTCTGCCTCTTTTCCTATGCTTTCAATGCAATTCCAGTCTACCTCCTGAAATCGGTTTCCTGCAATTCTGCCCCGCTTTCAAGTCCTCTTGGCAGCCTTACTTCAGTCTATTTTTGGACGATAGCTGTCATTTATAACTCTGCAGGTTGGTGAATTACAGTGCCCCTGAGCTCCTTTCTTCAACTCGCTTTCTTTTGAGCTGGCCGCAACACCGCAGGATGGCTTCAGGCCCTAATCTGGTTCCGGCCCGGCACGCTGAGCCTTTGGTTATTTCCTCTTCCTGGTGGGAAATGAGAGTTAAATTTGCCCGTCCAGACACCTCCAGCTAGTCTCTCATTGGTTCTCACTATTCCTGTTCATCTTCCGCAGAAATTGCAAACTGGGCCAAACAGGAGGTTAAAGGGACAGACTCTCCAAGTGGGGAGAGTGTTAGTAAAGCGTCTGGAATATTGCACCCGAGTACCAGGGGAGGAAAACTGAGACATATTTGAACACGTCTCCCGTTCACACGGTTGATCATACTCTGGGTTCCACATGCATGTTTTAGCTGAAGGAAGAATACCTTAAACCTGGAGAGTTGAGACCCGTGGAATGGGTACCATGCAATATGACTTCAAAGGGTCTTCATTTGCTCACCGAACCTCTCCAATCCTATCACTGCTGCGTTTATGCCCCTGTACACACGCTTGATTCTCTTTTGGAGACATAGCAATCCATAGGTTTTAAGATACTTACTAGTCAGGTACATTCTTAGGCGTTTAATATGGGGTTTTGAGTCCATTTCGTTGAGCAAGGAGTAGCTCTTGTCTATTCCATATTTGGCTTAAGGAACTTTATCTGTGCTCATTTCAATCTCTGGTTTTATGCAGCACCCCAACTCACCTTTCCCCTTAAGCAAGCATAAGTTGGTTTTCTAAATTTGAGACCCTGTTCTGTTTTGGAATGCAGTTCCTGTGTAGCCAAGTTTACATTCCGTGTATTAGTGATATCTTATGATGTTTCTTTTTCTGTGTGACTTATTTCAGTTAGAATCATCGTACCTGAGTCCACTCAGATGCTGCTACGGGCCTGATGACATAGATTTCATTGCTGAGTGATACTGCATTGTACGTAAGTACCACAAGTTCTTTATCCATTTTTCACTTTCTGTGATATTGAACTTGTACGGTAAACGAGGTTCTTGTAAACGGAGGCGTCCCAAACTTTGGGGTGGCTGTGTCTTTTTGATTTTAATTTCCCTAAGCTATAGGACCATAAGTGGAAGTGCCCTAGGTTCTGTTGCTTTGTTTTTTAGATGTTTCAGGAAACACCATACACTTCTCCTGAGTGTCTGTTGGCAATTTACATCCCGCCCATCAGCATAACAAGGCTCCCAGCTCTCCATGGCCTATCCTGCCTTTCTGGATTTTACACTTTTTTCAGATGGCCCTTTTGACCGGGGGGAAGTGAGACTTCATTGTAGTGCAGATTTCCTTTGCAAGCTTGCTTGGTTGGCCAAAAAGGGCGTATGCGTTTTTTCCTGAATATATTCAGGAAAAAACGCATACGCCCTTTTTGGCCAAGTGCATCATTGTGGACGTTCTGCCTCTTTTCCTATGCTTTCAATGCAATTCCAGTCTACCTCCTGAAATCGGTTTCCTGCAATTCTGCCCCGCTTTCAAGTCCTCTTGGCAGCCTTACTTCAGTCTATTTTTGGACGATAGCTGTCATTTATAACTCTGCAGGTTTGTGAATTACAGTGCCCCTGAGCTCCTTTCTTCAACTCGCTTTCTTTTGAGCTGGCCGCAACACTGCAGGATGGCTTCAGGCCCTAATCTGGTTCTGGCACGGCACACTGAGCCTTTGGTTATTTCCTCTTCCTGGTGGGAAATGAGAGATAAATTTGCCCGTCCAGACACCTCCAGCTAGCCTCTCATTTGTTCTCGCTATTCCTGTTCATCTTCCGCAGAAATTGCAAACTGGGCCAAACAGGAGGTTAAAGGCGCTGACTTTCCAAGTGGGGAGAGTGTTAGTAAAGCGTCTGGAATGTTGCACCCGAGTACCAGGGGAGGAAAACTGAGACATATTTGAACACGTCTCCCATTCACATGGTTGATCATACTTGGGTTCCACATGCATGTTTTAGCTGAAGGAAGAATACCTAAAACATGGGTAGTTGAAACCCGTGGAATGGGTACCATGCAATATGACTTCAAAGGGTCTTCATTTGCTCACCGCACCTCTCCAATCCTATCACTGCTGCGTTTATGCCCCTGTACACATGCTTGATTCTCTTTCGGAGACATAGCAATCCATAAGTTTTAAGATACTTACTAGTCAGGTACATTCTTAGGCGTTTAATATGTGGTGTTGAGTCCATTTCGTTGAGCAAGGAGTAGCTCTTGTCTATTCCATATTTGGCTTAAGGAACTTTATCTGTGCTCATTTCAATCTCTGGTTTTATGCAGCACCCCAACTCACCTTTACCCTTAAGCAAGCATAAGTTGGTTTTCTAAATTTGAGACCCTGTTCTGTTCTGTAATTCAGTTCCTGTGTAGCCAAGTTTACATCCCGTGTATTACTGATATCTTATGATGTTTCTTTTTCTGTGTGACTTATTTCAGTTAGAATCATCATACCTGAATCCACTCATTGTGCTGCTAAGGGCCTGATGACACAGATTTCATTGCTGAGTGATATTGCTTTGTAAGTAAATACCACAACTTCTTTATCCATTTTTCACTTTCTGCGATGTTGAACTTGTACTGTAAATGAGGTTCTTGTAAACAGAGCCGTTCGAAACATTGGGGTGGCTGTGTCTTTTTGATTTTAATTTCCCTAAGCTATAGGACCATAAGTGGAAGTGCCCTAGGTTCTGTTGCTTTGTTTTTTAGATGTTTCAGGAAACACCATACACTTCTCCCGAGTGGTTGTTGGCAATTTCCATCCCGCCCATCAGCATAACAAGGCTCCCAGTTCTCCATGGCCGTCCTGCCTTTCTGGATTTTACCCTTTTTTCAGATGGCCCTTTTGACCGGGGGGAAGTGAGACTTCATTGTAGTGCAGATTTCCTTTGCAAGCTTGCTTGGTTGGCCAAAAAGTGCGTATGCGTTTTTTCCTGAATATATTCAGGAAAAAACGCATACGCCCTTTTTGTCCAAGTGCATCATTGTGGACGTTCTGCCTCTTTTCCTATGCTTTCAATGCAATTCCAGTCTACCTCCTGAAATCGGTTTCCTGCAATTCTGCCCCGCTTTCAAGTCCTCTTGGCAGCCTTACTTCAGTCTATTTTTGGACGATAGCTGTCATTTATAACTCTGCAGGTTTGTGAATTACAGTGCCCCTGAGCTCGTTTCTTCAACTCGCTTTCTTGTGACCTGGCCGCAACACCGCAAGATGGCTTCAGGCCCTAATCTGGTTCCGGCACGGCACGCTGAGCCTTTGGTTATTTCCCCTTCCTGGTGGGAAATGAGAGTTAAATTTGCCCGTCCAGACACCTCCAGCTAGTCTCATTGGTTCTCGCTATTCCTGTTCATCTTCCGCAGAAATTGCAAACTGGGCCAAACAGGAGGTTAAAGGCGCTGACTCTCCAAGTGGGGAGAGTGTTAGTAAAGCGTCTGGAATGTTGCACCCGAGTACCAGGGGAGGAAAACTGAGACATATTTGAACACGTCTCCCGTTCACATGGTTGATCATACTTGGGTTCCACATGCATGTTTTAGCTGAAGGAAGAATACCTTAAACCTGGGTATTTGAAACCCGTGGAATGGGTACCATGCAATATGACTTCAAAGGGTCTTCATTTGCTCACCGAACCTCTCCAATCCTATCACTGCTGCGTTTATGCCCCTGTACACATGCTTGATTCTCTTTCGGAGACATAGCAATCCATAGGTTTTAAGATACTTACTAGTCAGGTACATTCTTAGGCGTTTACTATGCGGTGTTGAGTCCATTTCGTTGAGCAAGGAGTAGCTCTTGTCTATTCCATATTTGGCTTAAGGAACTTTATCTGTGCTCATTTCAATCTCTGGTTTTATGCAGCACCCCAACTCACCTTTCCCCGTAAGCAAGTATAAGTTGGTTTTCTAAATTTGAGACCCTGTTCTGTTCTGTAATTCAGTTCCTGTGTAGCCAAGTTTACATTCCGTGTATTACTGATATCTTATGATGTTTCTTTTTCTGTGTGACTTATTTCAGTTACAATCATCATACCTGAATCCACTCATTGTGCTGCTAAGGGCCTGATGACATAGATTTCATTGCTGAGTGATATTGCTTTGTAAGTGATTACCACAACTTCTTTATCCATTTTTCACTTTCTGCGATGTTGAACTTGTACTGTAAACGAGGTTCTTGTAAACAGAACCATTCCAAACTTTGGGGTGGCTGTGTCTTTTTGATTTTAATTTCCCTAAGCTATAGGACCATAAGTGGAAGTGCCCTAGGCTCTGTTGCTTTGTTTCTTAGATGTTTCAGGAAACACCATACACTTCTCCCAAGTGTCTGTTGGCAATTTACATCCCGCCCATCAGCATAACAAGGCTCCCAGTTCTCAATGGCCTGTCCTGCCTTTCTGGATTTTACACTTTTTTCAGATGGCCCTTTTGACCGGGGGAAAGTGAGACTTCATTGTAGTGCAGATTTCCTTTGCAAGCTTGCTTGGTTGGCCAAAAAGTGCGTATGCGTTTTTTCCTGAATATATTCAGGAAAAAACGCATACGCCCTTCTTGGCCAAGTGCATCATTGTGGACGTTCTGCCTCTTTTCCTATGCTTTCAATGCAATTCCAGTCTACCTCCTGAAATCGGTTTCCTGCAATTCTGTCCCGCTTTCAAGTCCTCTTGGCAGCCTTACTTCAGTCTATTTTTGGACGATAGCTGTCATTTATAACTCTGCAGGTTTGTGAATTACAGTGCCCCTGAGCTCCTTTCTTCAACTCGCTTTCTTGTGACCTGGCCGCAACACCGCAGGATGGCTTCAGGCCTTAATCTGGTTCCGGCCCGGCATGCTGAGCCTTTGGTTAATTCCTCTTCCTGGTGGGAAATGAGAGGTAAATTTGCCCGTTCAGACACCTCCAGCTAGTCTCTCATTGGGTCTCGCTATTCCTGTTCATCTTCCGCAGAAATTGCAAACTGGGCCAAACAGGAGGTTAAAGGGACTGACTCTCCAAGTCGGGAGAGTGTTAGTAAAGCGTCTGGAATATTGCACCCGAGTACCAGGGTACGAAAACTGAGACATATTTGAACATGTCTCCCGTTCACATGGTTGATCATACTCTAGGTTCCACATGCATGTTTTAGCTGAAGGAAGAATACCTTAAACCTGGGTAGTTGAGACCCGTGTAATGGGTACCATGCAATATGACTTCAAAGGGTCTTCATTTGCTCACCGAAACTCTCCAATCCTATCACTGCTGCGTTTATGCCCCTGTACACATGCTTGATTCTCTTTCGGAGACATAGCAATCCATAGGTTTTAAGATACTTACTAGTCAGGTACATTCTTAGGCGTTTAATATGGGGTGTTGAGTCCATTTCGTTGAGCAAGGAGTAGCTCTTGTCTATTCCATATTTGGCTTAAGGAACTTTATCTGTGCTCATTTCAATATCTGGTTTTATGCAGCACCCCAACTCACCTTTCCCCTTAAGCAAGCATAAGTTGGTTTTCTAAATTTGAGACCCTGTTCTGTTTTGGAATGCAGTTCCTGTGTAGCCAAGTTTACATTCCGTGTATTAGTGATATCTTATGATGTTTCTTTTTCTGTGTGACTTATTTCAGTTAGAATCATCGTACCTGAATCCACTCATTGTGCTTCTAAGGGCCTGATGACATAGATTTCATTGCTGAGTGATATTGCTTTGTAAGTAAATACCACAACTTCTTTATCCATTTTTCACTTTCTGCGATGTTGAACTTGTACTGTAAACGAGGTTCTTGTAAACAGAGCCGTTCCAAACTTTGGGGTGGCTGTGTCTTTTTGATTTTAATTTCCCTAAGCTATAGGACCATAAGTGGAAGTGCCCTAGGCTCTGTTGCTTTGTTTTTTAGATGTTTCAGGAAACACCATACACTTCTCCTGAGTGTCTGTTGGCAGTTTACATCCCGCCCATCAGCATAACAAGGCTCCCAGCTCTCCATGGCCTATCCTGCCTTTCTGGATTTTACACTTTTTTCAGATGGCCCTTTTGACCGGGGGGAAGTGAGACTTCATTGTAGTGCAGATTTCCTTTGCAAGCTTGCTTGGTTGGCCAAAAAGGGCGTATGCGTTTTTTCCTGAATATATTCAGGAAAAAACGCATACGCCCTTTTTGGCCAAGTGCATCATTGTGGACGTTCTGCCTCTTTTCCTATGCTTTCAATGCAATTCCAGTCTACCTCCTGAAATCGGTTTCCTGCAATTCTGCCCCGCTTTCAAGTCCTCTTGGCAGCCTTACTTCAGTCTATTTTTGGACGATAGCTGTCATTTATAACTCTGCAGGTTTGTGAATTACAGTGCCCCTGAGCTCCTTTCTTCAACTCGCTTTCTTTTGAGCTGGCCGCAACACCGCAGGATGGCTTCAGGCCCTAATCTGGTTCCGGTACGGCACGCTGAGCCTTTGGTTAATTCCTCTTCCTGGTGGGAAATGAGAGTTAAATTTGCCCGTCCAGACACCTCCAGCTAGCCTCTCATTGGTTCTCGCTATTCCTGTTCATCTTCCGCATAAATTGCAAACTGGGCCAAACAGGAGGTTAAAGGCACTGACTCTCCAAGTGGGGAGAGTGTTAGTAAAGCGTCTGGAATGTTGCACCCGAGTACCAGGGTACGAAAACTGGGACATATTTGAACACGTCTCCCGATCACATGGTTGATCATACTCTAGGTTCCACATGCATGTTTTAGCTGAAGGAAGAATACCTTAAACCTGGGTAGTTGAAACCCGTGGAATGGGTACCATGCAATATGACTTCAAAGGGTCTTCATTTGCTCACCGAACCTCTCCAATCCTATCACTGCTGCGTTTATGCCCCTGTACACATGCTTGATTCTCTTTCGGAGACATAGCAATCCCTAGGTTTTAAGATACTTACTAGTCAGGTACATTCTTAGGCGTTTAATATGCGGTGTTGAGTCCATTTCGTTGAGCAAGGAGTAGATCTTGTCTATTCCATATTTGGCTTAAGGAACTTTATCTGTGCTCATTTCAATCTCTGGTTTTATGCAGCACCCCAACTCACCTTTCCCCTTAAGCAAGCATAAGTTGGTTTTCTAAATTTGAGACCCTGTTCTGTTCTGTAATTCAGTTCCTGTGTAGCCAAGTTTACATTCCGTGTAATACTGATATCTTATGATGTTTCTTTTTCTGTGTGACTTATTTCAGTTAGAATCATCATACCTGAATCCACTCATAGTGCTACTAAGGGCCTGATGACACAGATTTCATTGCTGAGTGATATTGCTTTGTAAGTAAATACCACAACTTTTTTATCCATTTTTCATTTTCTGCGATGTTGAACTTGTACTGTAAACGAAGTTCTTGTAAACAGAGCCGTTCCAAACTTTGGGGTGGCTGTGTCTTTTTGATTTTAAATTCCCTAAGCTATAGGACCATAAGTGGAAGTGCCCTAGGCTCTGTTGCTTTGTTTTTTAGATGTTTCAGGAAACACCATACACTTCTCCCGAGTGGTTGTTGGCAATTTACATCCCGCCCTTCAGCATAACAAGGCTCCCAGTTCTCCATGGCCTGTCCTGCCTTTCTGGATTTTACACTTTTTTCAGATGGCCCTTTTGACCCCGGGGAAGTGAGACTTCATTGTAGTGCAGATTTCCTTTGCAAGCTTGCTTGGTTGGCCAAAAAGGGCGTATGCGTTTTTTCCTGAATATATTCAGGAAAAAACGCATACGCCCTTTTTGGCCAAGTGCATCATTGTGGACGTTCTGCCTCTTTTCCTATGCTTTCAATGCAATTCCAGTCTACCTCCTGAAATCGGTTTCCTGCAATTCTGCCCCGCTTTCAAGTCCTCTTGGCAGCCTTACTTCAGTCTATTTTTGGACGATAGCTGTCATTTATAACTCTGCAGGTTTGTGAATTACAGTGCCCCTGAGCTCCTTTCTTCAACTCGCTTTCTTTTGAGCTGGCCGCAACACCGCAGGATGGCTTCAGGCCCTAATCTGGTTCCGGCCCGGCACGCTGAGCCTTTGGTTATTTCCTCTTCCTGGTGGGAAATGAGAGTTAAATTTGCCCGTCCAGACACCTCCAGCTAGTCTCTCATTGGTTCTCACTATTCCTGTTCATCTTCCGCAGAAATTGCAAACTGGGCCAAACAGGAGGTTAAAGGGACAGACTCTCCAAGTGGGGAGAGTGTTAGTAAAGCGTCTGGAATATTGCACCCGAGTACCAGGGGAGGAAAACTGAGACATATTTGAACACGTCTCCCGTTCACACGGTTGATCATACTCTGGGTTCCACATGCATGTTTTAGCTGAGGGAAGAATACCTTAAACCTGGAGAGTTGAGACCCGTGGAATGGGTACCATGCAATATGACTTCAAAGGGTCTTCATTTGCTCACCGAACCTCTCCAATCCTATCACTGCTGCGTTTATGCCCCTGTACACACGCTTGATTCTCTTTTGGAGACATAGCAATCCATAGGTTTTAAGATACTTACTAGTCAGGTACATTCTTAGGCGTTTAATATGGGGTTTTGAGTCCATTTCGTTGAGCAAGGAGTAGCTCTTGTCTATTCCATATTTGGCTTAAGGAACTTTATCTGTGCTCATTTCAATCTCTGGTTTTATGCAGCACCCCAACTCACCTTTCCCCTTAAGCAAGCATAAGTTGGTTTTCTAAATTTGAGACCCTGTTCTGTTTTGGAATGCAGTTCCTGTGTAGCCAAGTTTACATTCCGTGTATTAGTGATATCTTATGATGTTTCTTTTTCTGTGTGACTTATTTCAGTTAGAATCATCGTACCTGAGTCCACTCATGATGCTGCTACGGGCCTGATGACATAGATTTCATTGCTGAGTGATACTGCATTGTACGTAAGTACCACAAGTTCTTTATCCATTTTTCACTTTCTGTGATATTGAACTTGTACGGTAAACGAGGTTCTTGTAAACGGAGGCGTCCCAAACTTTGGGGTGGCTGTGTCTTTTTGATTTTAATTTCCCTAAGCTATAGGACCATAAGTGGAAGTGCCCTAGGCTCTGTTGCTTTGTTTTTTAGATGTTTCAGGAAACACCATACACTTCTCCCGAGTGTCTGTTGGCAATTTACATCCCGCCCATCAGCATAACAAGGCTCCCAGTTCTCCATGGCCTGTCCTGCCTTTCTGGATTTTACACTTTTTTCAGATGGCCCTTTTGACCGGGGGGAAGTGAGACTTCATTGTAGTGCAGATTTCCTTTGCCAGCTTGCTTGGTTGGCCAAAAAGTGCGTATGCGTTTTTTCCTGAATATATTCAGGAAAAAACGCATACGCCCTTTTTGGCCAAGTGCATCATTGTGGACGTTCTGCCTCTTTTCCTATGCTTTCAATGCAATTCCAGTCTACCTCCTGAAATCGGTTTCCTGCAATTCTGCCCCGCTTTCAAGTCCTCTTGGCAGCCTTACTTCAGTGTATTTTTGGACGATAGCTGTCATTTATAACGCTGCAGGTTTGTGAATTACAGTGCCCCTGAGCTCCTTTCTTCAACTCGCTTTCTTGTGAGCTGGCCACAACACCACAGGATGGCTTCAGGCCCTAATCTGGTTCCGGCACGGCACGCTGAGCCTTTGGTTATTTCCTCTTCCTGGTGGGAAATGAGAGTTAAATTTGCCCGTCCAGACACCTCCAGCTAGTCTCTCATTGGTTCTCCCTATTCCTGTTCATCTTCCGCAGAAATTGCAAACTGGGCCAAACAGGAGGTTAAAGGCGCTGACTCTCCAAGTGGGGAGAGTGTTAGTAAAGCGTCTGGAATGTTGCACCCGAGTACCAGGGGAAGAAAACTGAGACATATTTGAACACGTCTCCCGGTCACACGGTTGATCATACACTGGGTTCTACATGCATGTTTTACCTGAAGGAAGAATACCTTAAACCTGGAGAGTTGAGACCCGTGGAATGGGTACCATGCAATATGACTGCAAAGGGTCTTCATTTGCTCACCGAACCTCTCCAATCCTATCACTGCTGTGTTTTTGCCCCTGTGCACTGGATTCATTCTCTTTCAGAGACATAGCAATCCATAGGTTTTAAGATACTTACTAGTCAGGTACATTCTTAGGCGTTTAATATGGGGTTTTGAGTCCATTTCGTTGAGCAATGAGTAGCTCTTGTCTATTCCATATTTGGCTTAAGGAACTTTATCTGTGCTCATTTCAATCTCTGGTTTTATGCAGCACCCCAACTCACCTTTCCCCTTAAGCAAGCATAAGTTGGTTTTCTAAATTTGAGACCCTGTTCTGTTTTGGAATGCAGTTCCTGTGTAGCCAAGTTTACATTCCGTGTATTAGTGATATCTTATGATGTTTCTTTTTCTGTGTGACTTATTTCGGTTAGAATCATCGTACCTGAATCCACTCATTATGCTGCTACGGGCCTGATGACATAGATTTCATTGCTGAGTGATACTACATTGTACGTAAGTACCACAAGTTCTTTATCCATTTTTCACTTTCTGTGATATTGAACTTGTACTGTAAACGAGGTTCTTGTAAACAGAGGCGTCCCAAACTTTGGGGTGGCTGTGTCTTTTTGATTTTAATTTCCCTAAGCTATAGGACCATAAATGGAAGTGCCCTAGGTTCTGTTGCTTTGTTTTTTAGATGTTTCAGGAAACACCATACACTTCTCCCGAGTGGTTGTTGGCAATTTACATCCCGCCCTTCAGCATAACAAGGCTCCCAGTTCTCCATGGCCTGTCCTGCCTTTCTGGATTTTACACTTTTTTCAGATGGCCCTTTTGACCGCGGGGAAGTGAGACTTCATTGTAGTGCAGATTTCCTTTGCAAGCTTGCTTGGTTGGCCAAAAAGGGCGTATGCGTTTTTTCCTGAATATATTCAGGAAAAAACGCATACGCCCTTTTTGGCCAAGTGCATCATTGTGGACGTTCTGCCTCTTTTCCTATGCTTTCAATGCAATTCCAGTCTACCTCCTGAAATCGGTTTCCTGCAATTCTGCCCCGCTTTCAAGTCCTCTTGGCAGCCTTACTTCAGTCTATTTTTGGACGATAGCTGTCATTTATAACTCTGCAGGTTGGTGAATTACAGTGCCCCTGAGCTCCTTTCTTCAACTCGCTTTCTTTTGAGCTGGCCGCAACACCGCAGGATGGCTTCAGGCCCTAATCTGGTTCCGGCCCGGCACGCTGAGCCTTTGGTTATTTCCTCTTCCTGGTGGGAAATGAGAGTTAAATTTGCCCGTCCAGACACCTCCAGCTAGTCTCTCATTGGTTCTCACTATTCCTGTTCATCTTCCGCAGAAATTGCAAACTGGGCCAAACAGGAGGTTAAAGGGACAGACTCTCCAAGTGGGGAGAGTGTTAGTAAAGCGTCTGGAATATTGCACCCGAGTACCAGGGGAGGAAAACTGAGACATATTTGAACACGTCTCCCGATCACATGGTTGATCATACTCTGGTTTCCACATGCATGTTTTAGCTGAAGGAAGAATACCTTAAACCTGGGCAGGTGAAACCCGTGGAATGGGTACCATGCAATATGACTTCAAAGGCTCTTCATTTGCTCACCGAACCTCTCCAATCCTATCACTGCTGCGTTTATGCCCCTGTACACATGCTTGATTCTCTTTCGGAGACATAGCAATCCATAGGTTTTAAGATACTTACTAGTCAGGTACATTCTTAGGCGTTTAATATGCGGTGTTGAGTCCATTTCGTTGAGCAAGGAGTAGCTCTTGTCTATTCCATATTTGGCTTAAGGAACTTTATCTGTGCTCATTTCAATCTCTGGTTTTATGCAGCACCGCAACTCACCTTTCTCCTTAAGCAAGCATAAGTTGGTTTTCTAAATTTGAGACCCTGTTCTGTTCTGTAATTCAGTTCCTTTGTAGCCAAGTTTCCATTCCGTGTATTACTGATATCTTATGATGTTTCTTTTTCTGTGTGACTTATTTCAGTTAGAATCATCATACCTGAATCCACTCATTGTGCTGCTAAGGGCCTGATGACATAGATTTCATTGCTGAGTGATATTGCTTTGTAAGTGATTACAACAACTTCTTTATCCATTTTTCACTTTCTGCGATGTTGAATTGGTACTGTAAACGAGGTTCTTGTAAACGGAGGCGTCCCAAACTTTGGGGTGGCTGTGTCTTTTTGATTTTAATTTCCCTAAGTTATAGGACCATAAGTGGAAGTGCCCTAGGCTCTGTTGCTTTGTTTTTTAGATGTTTCAGGAAACACCATACACTTCTCCCGAGTGTCTGTTGGCAATTTACATCCCGCCCATCAGCATAACAAGGCTCCCAGTTCTCCATGGCCTGTCCTGCCTTTCTGGATTTTACACTTTTTTCAGATGGCCCTTTTGACCAGGGGGATGTGAGACTTCATTGTAGTGGAGATTTCCTTTGCAAGCTTGCTTGGTTGGCCAAAAAGGGCGTATGCGTTTTTTCCTGAATATATTCAGGAAAAAACGCATACGCCCTTTTTGGCCAAGTGCATCATTGTGGACGTTCTGCCTCTTTTCCTATGCTTTCAATGCAATTCCAGTCTACCTCCTGAAATCGGTTTCCTGCAATTCTGCCCCGCTTTCAAGTCCTCTTGGCAGCCTTACTTCAGTCTATTTTTGGACGATAGCTGTCATTTATAACTCTGCAGGTTTGTGAATTATAGTGCCCCTGAGCTCCTTTCTTCAACTCGCTTTCTTTTGAGCTGGCCGCAACACCGCAGGATGGCTTCAGGCCCTAATCTGGTTCCGGCCCGGCACGCTGAGCCTTTGGTTATTTCCTCTTCCTGGTGGGAAATGAGAGTTAAATTTGCCCGTCCAGACACCTCCAGCTAGTCTCTCATTGGTTCTCACTATTCCTGTTCATCTTCCGCAGAAATTGCAAACTGGGCCAAACAGGAGGTTAAAGGGACAGACTCTCCAAGTGGGGAGAGTGTTAGTAAAGCGTCTGGAATATTGCACCCGAGTACCAGGGGAGGAAAACTGAGACATATTTGAACACGTCTCCCGTTCACACGGTTGATCATACTCTGGGTTCCACATGCATGTTTTAGCTGAAGGAAGAATACCTTAAACCTGGAGAGTTGAGACCCGTGGAATGGGTACCATGCAATATGACTTCAAAGGGTCTTCATTTGCTCACCGAACCTCTCCAATCCTATCACTGCTGCGTTTATGCCCCTGTACACACGCTTGATTCTCTTTTGGAGACATAGCAATCCATAGGTTTTAAGATACTTACTAGTCAGGTACATTCTTAGGCGTTTAATATGGTGTTTTGAGTCCATTTCGTTGAGCAAGGAGTAGCTCTTGTCTATTCCATATTTGGCTTAAGGAACTTTATCTGTGCTCATTTCAATCTCTGGTTTTATGCAGCACCCCAACTCACCTTTCCCCTTAAGCAAGCATAAGTTGGTTTTCTAAATTTGAGACCCTGTTCTGTTTTGGAATGCAGTTCCTGTGTAGCCAAGTTTACATTCCGTGTATTAGTGATATCTTATGATGTTTCTTTTTCTGTGTGACTTATTTCAGTTAGAATCATCGTACCTGAGTCCACTCATGATGCTGCTACGGGCCTGATGACATAGATTTCATTGCTGAGTGATACTGCATTGTACGTAAGTACCACAAGATCTTTATCCATTTTTCACTTTCTGTGATATTGAACTTGTACGGTAAACGAGGTTCTTGTAAACGGAGGCGTCCCAAACTTTGGGGTGGCTGTGTCTTTTTGATTTTAATTTCCCTAAGCTATAGGACCATAAGTGGAAGTGCCCTAGGTTCTGTTGCTTTGTTTTTTAGATGTTTCAGGAAACACCATACACTTCTCCTGAGTGTCTGTTGGCAGTTTACATCCCGCCCATCAGCATAACAAGGCTCCCAGCTCTCCATGGCCTATCCTGCCTTTCTGGATTTTACACTTTTTTCAGATGGCCCTTTTGACCGGGGGGAAGTGAGACTTCATTGTAGTGCAGATTTCCTTTGCAAGCTTGCTTGGTTGGCCAAAAAGGGCGTATGCGTTTTTTCCTGAATATATTCAGGAAAAAACGCATACGCCCTTTTTGGCCAAGTGCATCATTGTGGACGTTCTGCCTCTTTTCCTATGCTTTCAATGCAATTCCAGTCTACCTCCTGAAATCGGTTTCCTGCAATTCTGCCCCGCTTTCAAGTCCTCTTGGCAGCCTTACTTCAGTCTATTTTTGGACGATAGCTGTCATTTATAACTCTGCAGGTTTGTGAATTACAGTGCCCCTGAGCTCCTTTCTTCAACTCGCTTTCTTTTGAGCTGGCCGCAACACCGCAGGATGGCTTCAGGCCCTAATCTGTTTCCGGTACGGCACGCTGAGCCTTTGGTTAATTCCTCTTCCTGGTGGGAAATGAGAGTTAAATTTGCCCGTCCAGACACCTCCAGCTAGCCTCTCATTGGTTCTCGCTATTCCTGTTCATCTTCCGCAGAAATTGCAAACTGGGCCAAACAGGAGGTTAAAGGCACTGACTCTCCAAGTGGGGAGAGTGTTAGTAAAGCGTCTGGAATGTTGCACCCGAGTACCAGGGTACGAAAACTGGGACATATTTGAACACGTCTCCCGATCACATGGTTGATCATACTCTAGGTTCCACATGCATGTTTTAGCTGAAGGAAGAATACCTTAAACCTGGGTAGTTGAAACCCGTGGAATGGGTACCATGCAATATGACTTCAAAGGGTCTTCATTTGCTCACCGAACCTCTCCAATCCTATCACTGCTGCGTTTATGCCCCTGTACACATGCTTGATTCTCTTTCGGAGACATAGCAATCCCTAGGTTTTAAGATACTTACTAGTCAGGTACATTCTTAGGCGTTTAATATGCGGTGTTGAGTCCATTTCGTTGAGCAAGGAGTAGATCTTGTCTATTCCATATTTGGCTTAAGGAACTTTATCTGTGCTCATTTCAATCTCTGGTTTTATGCAGCACCCCAACTCACCTTTCCCCTTAAGCAAGCATAAGTTGGTTTTCTAAATTTGAGACCCTGTTCTGTTCTGTAATTCAGTTCCTGTGTAGCCAAGTTTACATTCCGTGTAATACTGATATCTTATGATGTTTCTTTTTCTGTGTGACTTATTTCAGTTAGAATCATCATACCTGAATCCACTCATAGTGCTACTAAGGGCCTGATGACACAGATTTCATTGCTGAGTGATATTGCTTTGTAAGTAAATACCACAACTTTTTTTATCCATTTTTCATTTTCTGCGATGTTGAACTTGTACTGTAAACGAAGTTCTTGTAAACAGAGCCGTTCCAAACTTTGGGGTGGCTGTGTCTTTTTGATTTTAAATTCCCTAAGCTATAGGACCATAAGTGGAAGTGCCCTAGGCTCTGTTGCTTTGTTTTTTAGATGTTTCAGGAAACACCATACACTTCTCCCGAGTGGTTGTTGGCAATTTACATCCCGCCCTTCAGCATAACAAGGCTCCCAGTTCTCCATGGCCTGTCCTGCCTTTCTGGATTTTACACTTTTTTCAGATGGCCCTTTTGACCCCGGGGAAGTGAGACTTCATTGTAGTGCAGTTTTCCTTTGCAAGCTTGCTTGGTTGGCCAAAAAGGGCGTATGCGTTTTTTCCTGAATATATTCAGGAAAAAACGCATACGCCCTTTTTGGCCAAGTGCATCATTGTGGACGTTCTGCCTCTTTTCCTATGCTTTCAATGCAATTCCAGTCTACCTCCTGAAATCGGTTTCCTGCAATTCTGCCCCGCTTTCAAGTCCTCTTGGCAGCCTTACTTCAGTCTATTTTTGGACGATAGCTGTCATTTATAACTCTGCAGGTTTGTGAATTACAGTGCCCCTGAGCTCCTTTCTTCAACTCGCTTTCTTTTGAGCTGGCCGCAACACCGCAGGATGGCTTCAGGCCCTAATCTGGTTCCGGCCCGGCACGCTGAGCCTTTGGTTATTTCCTCTTCCTGGTGGGAAATGAGAGTTAAATTTGCCCGTCCAGACACCTCCAGCTAGTCTCTCATTGGTTCTCACTATTCCTGTTCATCTTCCGCAGAAATTGCAAACTGGGCCAAACAGGAGGTTAAAGGGACAGACTCTCCAAGTGGGGAGAGTGTTAGTAAAGCGTCTGGAATATTGCACCCGAGTACCAGGGGAGGAAAACTGAGACATATTTGAACACGTCTCCCGTTCACACGGTTGATCATACTCTGGGTTCCACATGCATGTTTTAGCTGAGGGAAGAATACCTTAAACCTGGAGAGTTGAGACCCGTGGAATGGGTACCATGCAATATGACTTCAAAGGGTCTTCATTTGCTCACCGAACCTCTCCAATCCTATCACTGCTGCGTTTATGCTCCTGTACACACGCTTGATTCTCTTTTGGAGACATAGCAATCCATAGGTTTTAAGATACTTACTAGTCAGGTACATTCTTAGGCGTTTAATATGGGGTTTTGAGTCCATTTCGTTGAGCAAGGAGTAGCTCTTGTCTATTCCATATTTGGCTTAAGGAACTTTATCTGTGCTCATTTCAATCTCTGGTTTTATGCAGCACCCCAACTCACCTTTCCCCTTAAGCAAGCATAAGTTGGTTTTCTAAATTTGAGACCCTGTTCTGTTTTGGAATGCAGTTCCTGTGTAGCCAAGTTTACATTCCGTGTATTAGTGATATCTTATGATGTTTCTTTTTCTGTGTGACTTATTTCAGTTAGAATCATCGTACCTGAGTCCACTCATGATGCTGCTACGGGCCTGATGACATAGATTTCATTGCTGAGTGATACTGCATTGTACGTAAGTACCACAAGTTCTTTATCCATTTTTCACTTTCTGTGATATTGAACTTGTACGGTAAACGAGGTTCTTGTAAACGGAGGCGTCCCAAACTTTGGGGTGGCTGTGTCTTTTTGATTTTAATTTCCCTAAGCTATAGGACCATAAGTGGAAGTGCCCTAGGTTCTGTTGCTTTGTTTTTTAGATGTTTCAGGAAACACCATACACTTCTCCTGAGTGTCTGTTGGCAATTTACATCCCGCCCATCAGCATAACAAGGCTCCCAGCTCTCCATGGCCTATCCTGCCTTTCTGGATTTTACACTTTTTTCAGATGGCCCTTTTGACCCCGGGGAAGTGAGACTTCATTGTAGTGCAGTTTTCCTTTGCAAGCTTGCTTGGTTGGCCAAAAAGGGCGTATGCGTTTTTTCCTGAATATATTCAGGAAAAAACGCATACGCCCTTTTTGGCCAAGTGCATCATTGTGGACGTTCTGCCTCTTTTCCTATGCTTTCAATGCAATTCCAGTCTACCTCCTGAAATCGGTTTCCTGCAATTCTGCCCCGCTTTCAAGTCCTCTTGGCAGCCTTACTTCAGTCTATTTTTGGACGATAGCTGTCATTTATAACTCTGCAGGTTTGTGAATTACAGTGCCCCTGAGCTCCTTTCTTCAACTCGCTTTCTTTTGAGCTGGCCGCAACACCGCAGGATGGCTTCAGGCCCTAATCTGGTTCCGGCCCGGCACGCTGAGCCTTTGGTTATTTCCTCTTCCTGGTGGGAAATGAGAGTTAAATTTGCCCGTCCAGACACCTCCAGCTAGTCTCTCATTGGTTCTCACTATTCCTGTTCATCTTCCGCAGAAATTGCAAACTGGGCCAAACAGGAGGTTAAAGGGACAGACTCTCCAAGTGGGGAGAGTGTTAGTAAAGCGTCTGGAATATTGCACCCGAGTACCAGGGGAGGAAAACTGAGACATATTTGAACACGTCTCCCGTTCACACGGTTGATCATACTCTGGGTTCCACATGCATGTTTTAGCTGAGGGAAGAATACCTTAAACCTGGAGAGTTGAGACCCGTGGAATGGGTACCATGCAATATGACTTCAAAGGGTCTTCATTTGCTCACCGAACCTCTCCAATCCTATCACTGCTGCGTTTATGCTCCTGTACACACGCTTGATTCTCTTTTGGAGACATAGCAATCCATAGGTTTTAAGATACTTACTAGTCAGGTACATTCTTAGGCGTTTAATATGGGGTTTTGAGTCCATTTCGTTGAGCAAGGAGTAGCTCTTGTCTATTCCATATTTGGCTTAAGGAACTTTATCTGTGCTCATTTCAATCTCTGGTTTTATGCAGCACCCCAACTCACCTTTCCCCTTAAGCAAGCATAAGTTGGTTTTCTAAATTTGAGACCCTGTTCTGTTTTGGAATGCAGTTCCTGTGTAGCCAAGTTTACATTCCGTGTATTAGTGATATCTTATGATGTTTCTTTTTCTGTGTGACTTATTTCAGTTAGAATCATCGTACCTGAGTCCACTCATGATGCTGCTACGGGCCTGATGACATAGATTTCATTGCTGAGTGATACTGCATTGTACGTAAGTACCACAAGTTCTTTATCCATTTTTCACTTTCTGTGATATTGAACTTGTACGGTAAACGAGGTTCTTGTAAACGGAGGCGTCCCAAACTTTGGGGTGGCTGTGTCTTTTTGATTTTAATTTCCCTAAGCTATAGGACCATAAGTGGAAGTGCCCTAGGTTCTGTTGCTTTGTTTTTTAGATGTTTCAGGAAACACCATACACTTCTCCTGAGTGTCTGTTGGCAATTTACATCCCGCCCATCAGCATAACAAGGCTCCCAGCTCTCCATGGCCTATCCTGCCTTTCTGGATTTTACACTTTTTTCAGATGGCCCTTTTGACCGGGGGGAAGTGAGACTTCATTGTAGTGCAGATTTCCTTTGCAAGCTTGCTTGGTTGGCCAAAAAGGGCGTATGCGTTTTTTCCTGAATATATTCAGGAAAAAACGCATACGCCCTTTTTGGCCAAGTGCATCATTGTGGACGTTCTGCCTCTTTTCCTATGCTTTCAATGCAATTCCAGTCTACCTCCTGAAATCGGTTTCCTGCAATTCTGCCCCGCTTTCAAGTCCTCTTGGCAGCCTTACTTCAGTCTATTTTTGGACGATAGCTGTCATTTATAACTCTGCAGGTTTGTGAATTACAGTGCCCCTGAGCTCCTTTCTTCAACTCGCTTTCTTTTGAGCTGGCCGCAACACCGCAGGATGGCTTCAGGCCCTAATCTGGTTCCGGTACGGCACGCTGAGCCTTTGGTTAATTCCTCTTCCTGGTGGGAAATGAGAGTTAAATTTGCCCGTCCAGACACCTCCAGCTAGCCTCTCATTGGTTCTCACTATTCCTGTTCATCTTCCGCAGAAATTGCAAACTGGGCCAAACAGGAGGTTAAAGGGACTGACTCTCCAAGTGGGGAGAGTGTTAGTAAAGCGTCTGGAATGTTGCACCCGAGTACCAGGGTACGAAAACTGGGACATATTTGAACACGTCTCCCGATCACATGGTTGATCATACTCTAGGTTCCACATGCATGTTTTAGCTGAAGGAAGAATACCTTAAACCTGGGTAGTTGAAACCCGTGGAATGGGTACCATGCAATATGACTTCAAAGGGTCTTCATTTGCTCACCGAACCTCTCCAATCCTATCACTGCTGCGTTTATGCCCCTGTACACACGCTTGATTCTCTTTTGGAGACATAGCAATCCATAGGTTTTAAGATACTTACTAGTCAGGTACATTCTTAGGCGTTTAATATGGGGTTTTGAGTCCATTTCGTTGAGCAAGGAGTAGCTCTTGTCTATTCCATATTTGGCTTAAGGAACTTTATCTGTGCTCATTTCAATCTCTGGTTTTATGCAGCACCCCAACTCACCTTTCCCCTTAAGCAAGCATAAGTTGGTTTTCTAAATTTGAGACCCTGTTCTGTTTTGGAATGCAGTTCCTGTGTAGCCAAGTTTACATTCCGTGTATTAGTGATATCTTATGATGTTTCTTTTTCTGTGTGACTTATTTCAGTTAGAATCATCGTACCTGAGTCCACTCATGATGCTGCTACGGGCCTGATGACATAGATTTCATTGCTGAGTGATACTGCATTGTACGTAAGTACCACAAGTTCTTTATCCATTTTTCACTTTCTGTGATATTGAACTTGTACGGTAAACGAGGTTCTTGTAAACGGAGGCGTCCCAAACTTTGGGGTGGCTGTGTCTTTTTGATTTTAATTTCCCTAAGCTATAGGACCATAAGTGGAAGTGCCCTAGGTTCTGTTGCTTTGTTTTTTAGATGTTTCAGGAAACACCATACACTTCTCCTGAGTGTCTGTTGGCAATTTACATCCCGCCCATCAGCATAACAAGGCTCCCAGCTCTCCATGGCCTATCCTGCCTTTCTGGATTTTACACTTTTTTCAGATGGCCCTTTTGACCGGAGGGAAGTGAGACTTCATTGTAGTGCAGATTTCCTTTGCAAGCTTGCTTGGTTGGCCAAAAAGGGCGTATGCGTTTTTTCCTGAATATATTCAGGAAAAAACGCATACGCCCTTTTTGGCCAAGTGCATCATTGTGGACGTTCTGCCTCTTTTCCTATGCTTTCAATGCAATTCCAGTCTACCTCCTGAAATCGGTTTCCTGCAATTCTGCCCCGCTTTCAAGTCCTCTTGGCAGCCTTACTTCAGTCTATTTTTGGACGATAGCTGTCATTTATAACTCTGCAGGTTTGTGAATTACAGTGCCCCTGAGCTCCTTTCTTCAACTCGCTTTCTTTTGAGCTGGCCGCAACACCGCAGGATGGCTTCAGGCCCTAATCTGTTTCCGGTACGGCACGCTGAGCCTTTGGTTAATTCCTCTTCCTGGTGGGAAATGAGAGTTAAATTTGCCCGTCCAGACACCTCCAGCTAGCCTCTCATTGGTTCTCACTATTCCTGTTCATCTTCCGCAGAAATTGCAAACTGGGCCAAACAGGAGGTTAAAGGCACTGACTCTCCAAGTGGGGAGAGTGTTAGTAAAGCGTCTGGAATGTTGCACCCGAGTACCAGGGTACGAAAACTGGGACATATTTGAACACGTCTCCCGATCACATGGTTGATCATACTCTAGGTTCCACATGCATGTTTTAGCTGAAGGAAGAATACCTTAAACCTGGGTAGTTGAAACCCGTGGAATGGGTACCATGCAATATGACTTCAAAGGGTCTTCATTTGCTCACCGAACCTCTCCAATCCTATCACTGCTGCGTTTATGCCCCTGTACACATGCTTGATTCTCTTTCGGAGACATAGCAATCCCTAGGTTTTAAGATACTTACTAGTCAGGTACATTCTTAGGCGTTTACTATGCGGTGTTGAGTCCATTTCGTTGAGCAAGGAGTAGCTCTTGTCTATTCCATATTTGGCTTAAGGAACTTTATCTGTGCTCATTTCAATCTCTGGTTTTATGCAGCACCCCAACTCACCTTTCCCCTTAAGCAAGCATAAGTTGGTTTTCTAAATTTGAGACCCTGTTCTGTTCTGTAATTCAGTTCCTGTGTAGCCAAGTTTACATTCCGTGTAATACTGATATCTTATGATGTTTCTTTTTCTGTGTGACTTATTTCAGTTAGAATCATCATACCTGAATCCACTCATAGTGCTACTAAGGGCCTGATGACACAGATTTCATTGCTGACTGATATTGCTTTGTAAGTAAATACCACAACTTTTTTATCCATTTCTCATTTTCTGTGATGTTGAACTTGTACTGTAAACGAGGTTCTTGTAAACAGAGCCGTTCCAAACTTTGGGGTGGCTGTGTCTTTTTGATTTTAAATTCCCTAAGCTATAGGACCATAAGTGGAAGTGCCCTAGGCTCTGTTGCTTTGTTTTTTAGATGTTTCAGGAAACACCATACACTTCTCCCGAGTGGTTGTTGGCAATTTACATCCCGCCCTTCAGCATAACAAGGCTCCCAGTTCTCCATGGCCTGTCCTGCCTTTCTGGATTTTACACTTTTTTCAGATGGCCCTTTTGACCGCGGGGAAGTGAGACTTCATTGTAGTGCAGATTTCCTTTGCAAGCTTGCTTGGTTGGCCAAAAAGGGCGTATGCGTTTTTCCTGAATATATTCAGGAAAAAACGCATACGCCCTTTTTGGCCAAGTGCATCATTGTGGACGTTCTGCCTCTTTCCCTATGCTTTCAATGCAATTCCAGTCTACCTCCTGAAATCGGTTTCCTGCAATTCTGCCCCGCTTTCAAGTCCTCTTGGCAGCCTTACTTCAGTCTATTTTTGGACGATAGCTGTCATTTATAACTCTGCAGGTTTGTGAATTACAGTGCCCCTGAGCTCCTTTCTTCAACTCGCTTTCTTTTGAGCTGGCCGCAACACCGCAGGATGGCTTCAGGCCCTAATCTGGTTCCGGCCCGGCACGCTGAGCCTTTGGTTATTTCCTCTTCCTGGTGGGAAATGAGAGTTAAATTTGCCCGTCCAGACACCTCCAGCTAGTCTCTCATTGGTTCTCACTATTCCTGTTCATCTTCCGCAGAAATTGCAAACTGGGCCAAACAGGAGGTTAAAGGGACAGACTCTCCAAGTGGGGAGAGTGTTAGTAAAGCGTCTGGAATATTGCACCCGAGTACCAGGGGAGGAAAACTGAGACATATTTGAACACGTCTCCCGTTCACACGGTTGATCATACTCTGGGTTCCACATGCATGTTTTAGCTGAAGGAAGAATACCTTAAACCTGGAGAGTTGAGACCCGTGGAATGGGTACCATGCAATATGACTTCAAAGGGTCTTCATTTGCTCACCGAACCTCTCCAATCCTATCACTGCTGCGTTTATGCCCCTGTACACACGCTTGATTCTCTTTTGGAGACATAGCAATCCATAGGTTTTAAGATACTTACTAGTCAGGTACATTCTTAGGCGTTTAATATGGGGTTTTGAGTCCATTTCGTTGAGCAAGGAGTAGCTCTTGTCTATTCCATATTTGGCTTAAGGAACTTTATCTGTGCTCATTTCAATCTCTGGTTTTATGCAGCACCCCAACTCACCTTTCCCCTTAAGCAAGCATAAGTTGGTTTTCTAAATTTGAGACCCTGTTCTGTTTTGGAATGCAGTTCCTGTGTAGCCAAGTTTACATTCCGTGTATTAGTGATATCTTATGATGTTTCTTTTTCTGTGTGACTTATTTCAGTTAGAATCATCGTACCTGAGTCCACTCAGATGCTGCTACGGGCCTGATGACATAGATTTCATTGCTGAGTGATACTGCATTGTACGTAAGTACCACAAGTTCTTTATCCATTTTTCACTTTCTGTGATATTGAACTTGTACGGTAAACGAGGTTCTTGTAAACGGAGGCGTCCCAAACTTTGGGGTGGCTGTGTCTTTTTGATTTTAATTTCCCTAAGCTATAGGACCATAAGTGGAAGTGCCCTAGGTTCTGTTGCTTTGTTTTTTAGATGTTTCAGGAAACACCATACACTTCTCCTGAGTGTCTGTTGGCAATTTACATCCCGCCCATCAGCATAACAAGGCTCCCAGCTCTCCATGGCCTATCCTGCCTTTCTGGATTTTACACTTTTTTCAGATGGCCCTTTTGACCGGGGGGAAGTGAGACTTCATTGTAGTGCAGATTTCCTTTGCAAGCTTGCTTGGTTGGCCAAAAAGGGCGTATGCGTTTTTTCCTGAATATATTCAGGAAAAAACGCATACGCCCTTTTTGGCCAAGTGCATCATTGTGGACGTTCTGCCTCTTTTCCTATGCTTTCAATGCAATTCCAGTCTACCTCCTGAAATCGGTTTCCTGCAATTCTGCCCCGCTTTCAAGTCCTCTTGGCAGCCTTACTTCAGTCTATTTTTGGACGATAGCTGTCATTTATAACTCTGCAGGTTTGTGAATTACAGTGCCCCTGAGCTCCTTTCTTCAACTCGCTTTCTTTTGAGCTGGCCGCAACACCGCAGGATGGCTTCAGGCCCTAATCTGGTTCCGGTACGGCACGCTGAGCCTTTGGTTAATTCCTCTTCCTGGTGGGAAATGAGAGTTAAATTTGCCCGTCCAGACACCTCCAGCTAGCCTCTCATTGGTTCTCACTATTCCTGTTCATCTTCCGCAGAAATTGCAAACTGGGCCAAACAGGAGGTTAAAGGCACTGACTCTCCAAGTGGGGAGAGTGTTAGTAAAGCGTCTGGAATGTTGCACCCGAGTACCAGGGTACGAAAACTGGGACATATTTGAACACGTCTCCCGATCACATGGTTGATCATACTCTAGGTTCCACATGCATGTTTTAGCTGAAGGAAGAATACCTTAAACCTGGGTAGTTGAAACCCGTGGAATGGGTACCATGCAATATGACTTCAAAGGGTCTTCATTTGCTCACCGAACCTCTCCAATCCTATCACTGCTGCGTTTATGCCCCTGTACACATGCTTGATTCTCTTTTGGAGACATAGCAATCCCTAGGTTTTAAGATACTTACTAGTCAGGTACATTCTTAGGCGTTTAATATGCGGTGTTGAGTCCATTTCGTTGAGCAAGGAGTAGCTCTTGTCTATTCCATATTTGGCTTAAGGAACTTTATCTGTGCTCATTTCAATCTCTGGTTTTATGCAGCACCCCAACTCACCTTTCCCCTTAAGCAAGCATAAGTTGGTTTTCTAAATTTGAGACCCTGTTCTGTTCTGTAATTCAGTTCCTGTGTAGCCAAGTTTACATTCCGTGTAATACTGATATCTTATGATGTTTCTTTTTCTGTGTGACTTATTTCAGTTAGAATCATCATACCTGAATCCACTCATAGTGCTACTAAGGGCCTGATGACACAGATTTCATTGCTGACTGATATTGCTTTGTAAGTAAATACCACAACTTTTTTATCCATTTCTCATTTTCTGCGATGTTGAACTTGTACTGTAAACGAGGTTCTTGTAAACAGAGCCGATCCAAACTTTGGGGTGGCTGTGTCTTTTTGATTTTAAATTCCCTAAGCTATAGGACCATAAGTGGAAGTGCCCTAGGCTCTGTTGCTTTGTTTTTTAGATGTTTCAGGAAACACCATACACTTCTCCCGAGTGGTTGTTGGCAATTTACATCCCGCCCTTCAGCATAACAAGGCTCCCAGTTCTCCATGGCCTGTCCTGCCTTTCTGGATTTTACACTTTTTTCAGATGGCCCTTTTGACCGCGGGGAAGTGAGACTTCATTGTAGTGCAGATTTCCTTTGCAAGCTTGCTTGGTTGGCCAAAAAGGGCGTATGCGTTTTTTCCTGAATATATTCAGGAAAAAACGCATACGCCCTTTTTGGCCAAGTGCATCATTGTGGACGTTCTGCCTCTTTTCCTATGCTTTCAATGCAATTCCAGTCTACCTCCTGAAATCGGTTTCCTGCAATTCTGCCCCGCTTTCAAGTCCTCTTGGCAGCCTTACTTCAGTCTATTTTTGGACGATAGCTGTCATTTATAACTCTGCAGGTTGGTGAATTACAGTGCCCCTGAGCTCCTTTCTTCAACTCGCTTTCTTTTGAGCTGGCCGCAACACCGCAGGATGGCTTCAGGCCCTAATCTGATTCCGGCCCGGCACGCTGAGCCTTTGGTTATTTCCTCTTCCTGGTGGGAAATGAGAGTTAAATTTGCCCGTCCAGACACCTCCAGCTAGTCTCTCAATGGTTCTCACTATTCCTGTTCATCTTCCGCAGAAATTGCAAACTGGGCCAAACAGGAGGTTAAAGGGACAGACTCTCCAAGTGGGGAGAGTGTTAGTAAAGCGTCTGGAATATTGCACCCGAGTACCAGGGGAGGAAAACTGAGACATATTTGAACACGTCTCCCGTTCACATGGTTGATCATACTCTGGGTTCCACATGCATGTTTTAGCTGAAGGAAGAATACCTTAAACCTGGAGAGTTGAGACCCGTGGAATGGGTACCATGCAATATGACTTCAAAGGGTCTTCATTTGCTCACCGAACCTCTCCAATCCTATCACTGCTGCGTTTATGCCCCTGTACACACGCTTGATTCTCTTTTGGAGACATAGCAATCCATAGGTTTTAAGATACTTACTAGTCAGGTACATTCTTAGGCGTTTAATATGGGGTTTTGAGTCCATTTCGTTGAGCAAGGAGTAGCTCTTGTCTATTCCATATTTGGCTTAAGGAACTTTATCTGTGCTCATTTCAATCTCTGGTTTTATGCAGCACCCCAACTCACCTTTCCCCTTAAGCAAGCATAAGTTGGTTTTCTAAATTTGAGACCCTGTTCTGTTTTGGAATGCAGTTCCTGTGTAGCCAAGTTTACATTCCGTGTATTAGTGATATCTTATGATGTTTCTTTTTCTGTGTGACTTATTTCGGTTAGAATCATCGTACCTGAATCCACTCATTATGCTGCTACGGGCCTGATGACATAGATTTCATTGCTGAGTGATATTGCTTTGTAAGTAAATACCACAACTTTTTTATCCATTTCTCATTTTCTGCGATGTTGAACTTGTACTGTAAACGAGGTTCTTGTAAACAGAGCCATTCCAAACTTTGGGGTGGCTGTGTCTTTTTGATTTTAAATTCCCTAAGCTATAGGACCATAAGTGGAAGTGCCCTAGGCTCTGTTGCTTTGTTTTTTAGATGTTTCAGGAAACACCATACACTTCTCCTGAGTGTCTGTTGGCAATTTACATCCCGCCCATCAGCATAACAAGGCTCCCAGCTCTCCATGGCCTATCCTGCCTTTCTGGATTTTACACTTTTTTCAGATGGCCCTTTTGACCGGGGGGAAGTGAGACTTCATTGTAGTGCAGATTTCCTTTGCAAGCTTGCTTGGTTGGCCAAAAAGGGCGTATGCGTTTTTTCCTGAATATATTCAGGAAAAAACGCATACGCCCTTTTTGGCCAAGTGCATCATTGTGGACGTTCTGCCTCTTTTCCTATGCTTTCAATGCAATTCCAGTCTACCTCCTGAAATCGGTTTCCTGCAATTCTGCCCCGCTTTCAAGTCCTCTTGGCAGCCTTACTTCAGTCTATTTTTGGACGATAGCTGTCATTTATAACTCTGCAGGTTTGTGAATTACAGTGCCCCTGAGCTCCTTTCTTCAACTCGCTTTCTTTTGAGCTGGCCGCAACACTGCAGGATGGCTTCAGGCCCTAATCTGGTTCTGGCACGGCACACTGAGCCTTTGGTTATTTCCTCTTCCTGGTGGGAAATGAGAGATAAATTTGCCCGTCCAGACACCTCCAGCTAGTCTCTCATTGGTTCTCGCTATTCCTGTTCATCTTCCGCAGAAATTGCAAACTGGGCCAAACAGGAGGTTAAAGGGACTGACTCTCCAAGTCGGGAGAGTGTTAGTAAAGCGTCTGGAATATTGCACCCGAGTACCAGGGTACGAAAACTGAGACATATTTGAACATGTCTCCCGATCACATGGTTGATCATACTCTAGGTTCCACATGCATGTTTTAGCTGAAGGAAGAATACCTTAAACCTGGGTAGTTGAAACCCGTGGAATGGGTAACATGCAATATGACTTCAAAGGGTCTTCATTTGCTCACCGAACCTCTCCAATCCTATCACTGCTGCGTTTATGCCCCTGTACACATGCTTGATTCTCTTTCGGAGACATAGCAATCCATAGGTTTTAAGATACTTACTAGTCAGGTACATTCTTAGGCGTTTAATATGCGGTGTTGAGTCCATTTCGTTGAGCAAGGAGTAGCTCTTGTCTATTCCATATTTGGCTTAAGGAACTTTATCTGTGCTCATTTCAATCTCTTGTTTTATGCAGCACCCCAACTCACCTTTCCCCTTAAGCAAGTATAAGTTGGTTTTCTAAATTTGAGACCCTGTTCTGTTCTGTAATTCAGTTCCTGTGTAGCCAAGTTTACATTCCGTGTATTACTGATATCTTATGATGTTTCTTTTTCTGTGTGACTTATTTCAGTTACAATCATCATACCTGAATCCACTCATTGTGCTGCTAAGGGCCTGATGACATAGATTTCATTGCTGAGTGATATTGCTTTGTAAGTGAATACCACAACTTCTTTATCCATTTTTCACTTTCTGCGATGTTGAACTTGTACTGTAAACGAGGTTCTTGTAAACAGAACCATTCCAAACTTTGGGGTGGCTGTGTCTTTTTGATTTTAATTTCCCTAAGCTATAGGACCATAAGTGGAAGTGCCCTAGGCTCTGTTGCTTTGTTTCTTAGATGTTTCAGGAAACACCATACACTTCTCCCAAGTGTCTGTTGGCAATTTACATCCCGCCCATCAGCATAACAAGGCTCCCAGTTCTCCATGGCCTGTCCTGCCTTTCTGGATTTTACACTTTTTTCAGATGGCCCTTTTGACCGGGGGAAAGTGAGACTTCATTGTAGTGCAGATTTCCTTTGCAAGCTTGCTTGGTTGGCCAAAAAGTGCGTATGCGTTTTTTCCTGAATATATTCAGGAAAAAACGCATACGCCCTTCTTGGCCAAGTGCATCATTGTGGACGTTCTGCCTCTTTTCCTATGCTTTCAATGCAATTCCAGTCTACCTCCTGAAATCGGTTTCCTGCAATTCTGTCCCGCTTTCAAGTCCTCTTGGCAGCCTTACTTCAGTCTATTTTTGGACGATAGCTGTCATTTATAACTCTGCAGGTTTGTGAATTACAGTGCCCCTGAGCTCCTTTCTTCAACTCGCTTTCTTGTGACCTGGCCGCAACACCGCAGGATGGCTTCAGGCCCTAATCTGGTTCCGGCCCGGCATGCTGAGCCTTTGGTTAATTCCTCTTCCTGGTGGGAAATGAGAGGTAAATTTGCCCGTTCAGACACCTCCAGCTAGTCTCTCATTGGTTCTCGCTATTCCTGTTCATCTTCCGCAGAAATTGCAAACTGGGCCAAACAGGAGGTTAAAGGGACTGACTCTCCAAGTCGGGAGAGTGTTAGTAAAGCGTCTGGAATATTGCACCCGAGTACCAGGGTACGAAAACTGAGACATATTTGAACATGTCTCCCGATCACATGGTTGATCATACTCTAGGTTCCACATGCATGTTTTAGCTGAAGGAAGAATACCTTAAACCTGGGTAGTTGAAACCCTTGGAATGGGTACCATGCAATATGACTTCAAAGGGTCTTCATTTGCTCAACGAAACTCTCCAATCCTATTACTGCTGCGTTTATGCCCCTGTACACATGCTTGATTCTCTTTCGGAGACATAGCAATCCATAGGTTTTAAGATACTTACTAGTCAGGTACATTCTTAGGCGTTTAATATGGGGTGTTGAGTCCATTTCATTGAGCAAGGAGTAGCTCTTGTCTATTCCATATTTGGCTTAAGGAACTTTATCTGTGCTCATTTCAATCTCTGGTTTTATGCAGCACCCCAACTCACCTTTCCCCTTAAGCAAGCATAAGTTGGTTTTCTAAATTTGAGACCCTGTTCTGTTTTGGAATGCAGTTCCTGTGTAGCCAAGTTTACATTCCGTGTATTAGTGATATCTTATGATGTTTCTTTTTCTGTGTGACTTATTTCAGTTAGAATCATCGTACCTGAATCCACTCACTGTGCTTCTAAGGGCCTGATGACATAGATTTCATTGCTGAGTGATATTGCTTTGTAAGTAAATACCACAACTTCTTTATCCATTTTTCACTTTCTGCGATGTTGAACTTGTACTGTAAACGAGGTTCTTGTAAACAGAGCCGTTCCAAACTTTGGGGTGGCTGTGTCTTTTTGATTTTAATTTCCCTAAGCTATAGGACCATAAGTGGAAGTGCCCTAGGCTCTGTTGCTTTGTTTTTTAGATGTTTCAGGAAACACCATACACTTCTCCCAAGTGTCTGTTGGCAATTTACATCCCGCCCATCAGCATAACAAGGCTCCCAGTTCTCAATGGCCTGTTGCCTTTCTGGATTTTACACTTTTTTCAGATGGCCCTTTTGACCGGGGGGAAGTGAGACTTCATTGTAGTGCAGATTTCCTTTGCAAGCTTGCTTGGTTGGCCAAAAAGTGCGTATGCGTTTTTTCCTGAATATATTCAGGAAAAAACGCATACGCCCTTTTTGGCCAAGTGCATCATTGTGGACGTTCTGCCTCTTTTCCTATGCTTTCAATGCAATTCCAGTCTACCTCCTGAAATCGGTTTCCTGCAATTCTGCCCCGCTTTCAAGTCCTCTTGGCAGCCTTACTTCAGTCTATTTTTGGACGATAGCTGTCATTTATAACTCTGCAGGTTTGTGAATTACAGTGCCCCTGAGCTCGTTTCTTCAACTCGCTTTCTTGTGACCTGGCCGCAACACCGCAAGATGGCTTCAGGCCCTAATCTGGTTCCGGCACGGCACGCTGAGCCTTTGGTTATTTCCCCTTCCTGGTGGGAAATGAGAGTTAAATTTGCCCGTCCAGACACCTCCAGCTAGTCTCATTGGTTCTCGCTATTCCTGTTCATCTTCCGCAGAAATTGCAAACTGGGCCAAACAGGAGGTTAAAGGCGCTGACTCTCCAAGTGGGGAGAGTGTTAGTAAAGCGTCTGGAATGTTGCACCCGAGTACCAGGGGAGGAAAACTGAGACATATTTGAACACGTCTCCCGTTCACATGGTTGATCATACTTGGGTTCCACATGCATGTTTTAGCTGAAGGAAGAATACCTTAAACCTGGGTATTTGAAACCCGTGGAATGGGTACCATGCAATATGACTTCAAAGGGTCTTCATTTGCTCACCGAACCTCTCCAATCCTATCACTGCTGCGTTTATGCCCCTGTACACATGCTTGATTCTCTTTCGGAGACATAGCAATCCATAGGTTTTAAGATACTTACTAGTCAGGTACATTCTTAGGCGTTTAATATGCGGTGTTGAGACCATTTTGTTGAGCAAGGAGTAGCTCTTGTCTATTCCATATTTGGCTTAAGGAACTTTATCTGTGCTCATTTCAATCTCTGGTTTTATGCAGCACCCCAACTCACCTTTCCCCGTAAGCAAGTATAAGTTGGTTTTCTAAATTTGAGACCCTGTTCTGTTCTGTAATTCAGTTCCTGTGTAGCCAAGTTTACATTCCGTGTATTACTGATATCTTATGATGTTTCTTTTTCTGTGTGACTTATTTCAGTTACAATCATCATACCTGAATCCACTCATTGTGCTGCTAAGGGCCTGATGACATAGATTTCATTGCTGAGTGATATTGCTTTGTAAGTGAATACCACAACTTCTTTATCGATTTTTCACTTTCTGCGATGTTGAACTTGTACTGTAAACGAGGTTCTTGTAAACAGAACCATTCCAAACTTTGGGGTGGCTGTGTCTTTTTGATTTTAATTTCCCTAAGCTATAGGACCATAAGTGGAAGTGCCCTAGGCTCTGTTGCTTTGTTTCTTAGATGTTTCAGGAAACACCATACACTTCTCCCAAGTGTCTGTTGGCAATTTACATCCCGCCCATCAGCATAACAAGGCTCCCAGTTCTCCATGGCCTGTCCTGCCTTTCTGGATTTTACACTTTTTTCAGATGGCCCTTTTGACCGGGGGAAAGTGAGACTTCATTGTAGTGCAGATTTCCTTTGCAAGCTTGCTTGGTTGGCCAAAAAGTGCGTATGCGTTTTTTCCTGAATATATTCAGGAAAAAACGCATACGCCCTTCTTGGCCAAGTGCATCATTGTGGACGTTCTGCCTCTTTTCCTATGCTTTCAATGCAATTCCAGTCTACCTCCTGAAATCGGTTTCCTGCAATTCTGTCCCGCTTTCAAGTCCTCTTGGCAGCCTTACTTCAGTCTATTTTTGGACGATAGCTGTCATTTATAACTCTGCAGGTTTGTGAATTACAGTGCCCCTGAGCTCCTTTCTTCAACTCGCTTTCTTGTGACCTGGCCGCAACACCGCAGGATGGCTTCAGGCCTTAATCTGGTTCCGGCCCGGCATGCTGAGCCTTTGGTTAATTCCTCTTCCTGGTGGGAAATGAGAGGTAAATTTGCCCGTTCAGACACCTCCAGCTAGTCTCTCATTGGTTCTCGCTATTCCTATTCATCTTCCGCAGAAATTGCAAACTGGGCCAAACAGGAGGTTAAAGGGACTGACTCTCCAAGTCGGGAGAGTGTTAGTAAAGCGTCTGGAATATTGCACCCGAGTACCAGGGTACGAAAACTGAGACATATTTGAACATGTCTCCCGATCACATGGTTGATCATACTCTAGGTTCCACATGCATGTTTTAGCTGAAGGAAGAATACCTTAAACCTGGGTAGTTGAGACCCGTGTAATGGGTACCATGCAATATGACTTCAAAGGTCTTCATTTGCTCACCGAAACTCTCCAATCCTATCACTGCTGCGTTTATGCCCCTGTACACATGCTTGATTCTCTTTCGGAGACATAGCAATCCATAGGTTTTAAGATACTTACTAGTCAGGTACATTCTTAGGCGTTTAATATGGGGTGTTGAGTCCATTTCGTTGAGCAAGGAGTAGCTCTTGTCTATTCCATATTTGGCTTAAGGAACTTTATCTGTGCTCATTTCAATCTCTGGTTTTATGCAGCACCCCAACTCACCTTTCCCCTTAAGCAAGCATAAGTTGGTTTTCTAAATTTGAGACCCTGTTCTGTTTTGGAATGCAGTTCCTGTGTAGCCAAGTTTACATTCCGTGTATTAGTGATATCTTATGATGTTTCTTTTTCTGTGTGACTTATTTCAGTTAGAATCATCGTACCTGAATCCACTCATTGTGCTTCTAAGGGCCTGATGACATAGATTTCATTGCTGAGTGATATTGCTTTGTAAGTAAATACCACAACTTCTTTATCCATTTTTCACTTTCTGCGATGTTGAACTTGTACTGTAAACGAGGTTCTTGTAAACAGAGCCGTTCCAAACTTTGGGGTGGCTGTGTCTTTTTGATTTTAATTTCCCTAAGCTATAGGACCATAAGTGGAAGTGCCCTAGGCTCTGTTGCTTTGTTTTTTAGATGTTTCAGGAAACACCATACACTTCTCCCAAGTGTCTGTTGGCAATTTACATCCCGCCCATCAGCATAACAAGGCTCCCAGTTCTCAATGGCCTGTTGCCTTTCTGGATTTTACACTTTTTTCAGATGGCCCTTTTGACCGGGGGGAAGTGAGACTTCATTGTAGTGCAGATTTCCTTTGCAAGCTTGCTTGGTTGGCCAAAAAGGGCGTATGCGTTTTTTCCTGAATATATTCAGGAAAAATCGCATACGCCCTTTTTGGCCAAGTGCATCATTGTGGACGTTCTGCCTCTTTTCCTATGCTTTCAATGCAATTCCAGTCTACCTCCTGAAATCGGTTTCCTGCAATTCTGCCCCGCTTTCAAGTCCTCTTGGCAGCCTTACTTCAGTCTATTTTTGGACGATAGCTGTCATTTATAACTCTGCAGGTTTGTGAATTACAGTGCCCCTGAGCTCCTTTCTTCAACTCGTTTTCTTGTGAGCTGGCCGCAACACCACAGGATGGCTTCAGGCCTTAATCTGGTTCCGGCACGGCACACTGAGCCTTTGGTTATTTCCTCTTCCTGGTGGGAAATGAGAGTTAAATTTGCCTGTCCAGACACCTCCAGCTAGCCTCTCATTGGTTCTCACTATTCCTGTTCATCTTCCGCAGAAATTGCAAACTGGGCCAAACAGGAGGTTAAAGGCGCTGACTCTCCAAGTCGGGAGAGTGTTAGTAAAGCGTCTGGAATGTTGCACCCGAGTACCAGGGTACGAAAACTGAGACATATTTGAACACGTCTCCCGTTCACATGGTTGATCATACTTGGGTTCCACATGCATGTTTTAGCTGAAGGAAGAATACCTAAAACCTGGGTAGCTGAAACCCGTGGAATGGGTACCATGCAATATGACTTCAGAGGGTCTTCATTTGCTCACCGAACCTCTCCAATCCTATCACTGCTGCGTTTATGCCCCTGTACACATGCTTGATTCTCTTTCGGAGACATAGCAATCCATAGGTTTTAAGATACTTACTAGTCAGGTACATTCTTAGGCGTTTAATATGCGGTGTTGAGTCCATTTCGTTGAGCAAGGAGTAGCTCTTGTCTATTCCATATTTGGCTTCAGGAACTTTATCTGTGCTCATTTCAATCTCTGGTTTTATGCAGCACCCCAACTCACCTTTCCCCTTAAGCAAGCATAAGTTGGTTTTCTAAATTTGAGACCCTGTTCTGTTCTGTAATTCAGTTCCTGTGTAGCCAAGTTTCCATTCCGTGTATTACTGATATCTTATGATGTTTCTTTTTCTGTGTGACTTATTTCAGTTAGAATCATCATACCTGAATCCACTCATTGTGCTGCTAAGGGCCTGATGACACAGATTTCATTGCTGCGTGATATTGCTTTGTAAGTAAATACCACAACTTCTTTCTCCATTTTTCACTTTCTGCGATGTTGAACTTGTACTGTAAACGAGGTTCTTGTAAACAGAGCCGTTCCAAACTTTGGGGTGGCTGTGTCTTTTTGATTTTAATTTCCCTAAGCTATAGGACCATAAGTGGAAGTGCCCTAGGTTCTGTTGCTTTGTTTTTTAGATGTTTCAGGAAACACCATACACTTCTCCCAAGTGGTTCTTGGCAATTTACATCCCGCCCATCAGCATAACAAGGCTCCCAGTTCTCCATGGCCTGTCCTGCCTTTCTGGATTTTACACTTTTTTCAGATGGCCCTTTTGACCGGGGGGAAGTGAGACTTCATTGTAGTGCAGATTTCCTTTGCAAGCTTGCTTGGTTGGCCAAAAAGGGCGTATGCGTTTTTTCCTGAATATATTCAGGAAAAAACGCATACGCCCTTTTTGGCCAAGTGCATCATTGTGGACGTTCGGCCTCTTTTCCTATGCTTTCAATGCAATTCCAGTCTACCTCCTGAAATCGGTTTCCTGCAATTCTGTCCCGCTTTCAAGTCCTCTTGGCAGCCTTACTTCAGTCTATTTTTGGACGATAGCTGTCATTTATAACTCTGCAGGTTTGTGAATTACAGTGCCCCTGAGCTCCTTTCTTCAACTCGCTTTCTTGTGACCTGGCCGCAACACCGCAGGATGGCTTCAGGCCCTAATCTGGTTCCGGCCCGGCATGCTGAGCCTTTGGTTAATTCCTCTTCCTGGTGGGAAATGAGAGGTAAATTTGCCCGTTCAGAAAACTCCAGCTAGTCTCTCATTGGTTCTCGCTATTCCTGTTCATCTTCCGCAGAAATTGCAAACTGGGCCAAACAGGAGGTTAAAGGGACTGACTCTCCAAGTCGGGAGAGTGTTAGTAAAGCGTCTGGAATATTGCACCCGAGTACCAGGGTACGAAAACTGAGACATATTTGAACATGTCTCCCGATCACATGGTTGATCATACTCTAGGTTCCACATGCATGTTTTAGCTGAAGGAAGAATACCTTAAACCTGGGTAGTTGAAACCCGTGGAATGGGTAACATGCAATATGACTTCAAAGGGTCTTCATTTGCTCACCGAACCTCTCCAATCCTATCACTGCTGCGTTTATGCCCCTGTACACATGCTTGATTCTCTTTCGGAGACATAGCAATCCATAGGTTTTAAGATACTTACTAGTCAGGTACATTCTTAGGCGTTTAATATGGGGTGTTGAGTCCATTTCGTTGAGCAAGGAGTAGCTCTTGTCTATTCCATATTTGGCTTAAGGAACTTTATCTGTGCTCATTTCAATCTCTGGTTTTATGCAGCACCCCAACTCACCTTTCCCCTTAAGCAAGCATAAGTTGGTTTTCTAAATTTGAGACCCTGTTCTGTTTTGGAATGCAGTTCCTGTGTAGCCAAGTTTACATTCCGTGTATTAGTGATATCTTATGATGTTTCTTTTTCTGTGTGACTTATTTCAGTTAGAATCATCGTACCTGAATCCACTCATTGTGCTTCTAAGGGCCTGATGACATAGATTTCATTGCTGAGTGATATTGCTTTGTAAGTAAATACCACAACTTCTTTATCCATTTTTCACTTTCTGCGATGTTGAACTTGTACTGTAAACGAGGTTCTTGTAAACAGAGCCATTCCAAACTTTGGGGTGGCTGTGTCTTTTTGATTTTAAATTCCCTAAGCTATAGGACCATAAGTGGAAGTGCCCTAGGCTCTGTTGCTTTGTTTTTTAGATGTTTCAGGAAACACCATACACTTCTCCCGAGTGTCTGTTGGCAATTTACATCCCGCCCATCAGCATAACAAGGCTCCCAGTTCTCCATGGCCTGTTGCCTTTCTGGATTTTACACTTTTTTCAGATGGCCCTTTTGACCGGGGGGAAGTGAGACTTCATTGTAGTGCAGATTTCCTTTGCAAGCTTGCTTGGTTGGCCAAAAAGGGCGTATGCGTTTTTTCCTGAATATATTCAGGAAAAAACGCATACGCCCTTTTTGGCCAAGTGCATCATTGTGGACGTTCTGCCTCTTTTCCTATGCTTTCAATGCAATTCCAGTCTACCTCCTGAAATCGGTTTCCTGCAATTCTGCCCCGCTTTCAAGTCCTCTTGGCAGCCTTACTTCAGTCTATTTTTGGACGATAGCTGTCATTTATAACTCTGCAGGTTTGTGAATTACAGTGCCCCTGAGCTCGTTTCTTCAACTCGCTTTCTTGTGACCTGGCCGAAACACCGCAAGATGGCTTCAGGCCCTAATCTGGTCCGGCACGGCACGCTGAGCCTTTGGTTATTTCCCCTTCCTGGTGGGAAATGAGAGTTAAATTTGCCCGTCCAGACACCTCCAGCTAGTCTCATTGGTTCTCGCTATTCCTGTTCATCTTCCGCAGAAATTGCAAACTGCGCCAAACAGGAGGTTAAAGGCGCTGACTCTCCAAGTGGGGAGAGTGTTAGTAAAGCGTCTGGAATGTTGCACCCGAGTACCAGGGGAGGAAAACTGAGACATATTTGAACACGTCTCCCGATCACATGGTTGATCATACTTGGGTTCCACATGCATGTTTTAGCTGAAGGAAGAATACCTAAAACCTGGGTAGTTGAAACCCGTGGAATGGGTACCATGCAATATGACTTCAAAGGGTCTTCATTTGCTCACCGAACCTCTCCAATCCTATCACTGCTGCGTTTATGCCCCTGTACACATGCTTGATTCTCTTTCGGAGACATAGCAATCCCTAGGTTTTAAGATACTTACTAGTCAGGTACATTCTTAGGCGTTTAATATGCGGTGTTGAGTCCATTTCGTTGAGCAAGGAGTAGCTCTTGTCTATTCCATATTTGGCTTAAGGAACTTTATCTGTGCTCATTTCAATCTCTGGTTTTATGCAGCACCGCAACTCACCTTTCCCCTTAAACAAGCATAAGTTGGTTTTCTAAATTTGAGACCCTGTTCTGTTTTGGAATGCAGTTCCTGTGTAGCCAAGTTTACATTCCGTGTATTAGTGATATCTTATGATGTTTCTTTTTCTGTGTGACTTATTTCAGTTAGAATCATCGTACCTGAATCCACTCATTGTGCTTCTAAGGGCCTGATGACATAGATTTCTTTGCTGAGTGATATTGCTTTGTAAGTAAATACCACAACTTCTTTATCCATTTTTCACTTTCTGCGATGTTGAACTTGTACTGTAAACGAGGTTCTTGTAAACAGAGCCATTCCAAACTTTGGGGTGGCTGTGTCTTTTTGATTTTAATTTCCCTAAGCTATAGGACCATAAGTGGAAGTGCCCTAGGCTCTGTTGCTTTGTTTTTTAGATGTTTCAGGAAACACCATACACTTCTCCCAAGTGTCTGTTGGCAATTTACATCCCGCCCATCAGCATAACAAGGCTCCCAGTTCTCAATGGCCTGTTGCCTTTCTGGATTTTACACTTTTTTCAGATGGCCCTTTTGACCGGGGGGAAGTGAGACTTCATTGTAGTGCAGATTTCCTTTGCAAGCTTGCTTGGTTGGCCAAAAAGGGCGTATGCGTTTTTTCCTGAATATATTCAGGAAAAAACGCATACGCCCTTTTTGGCCAAGTGCATCATTGTGGACGTTCTGCCTCTTTTCCTATGCTTTCAATGCAATTCCAGTCTACCTCCTGAAATCGGTTTCCTGCAATTCTGCCCCGCTTTCAAGTCCTCTTGGCAGCCTTACTTCAGTCTATTTTTGGACGATAGCTGTCATTTATAACTCTGCAGGTTTGTGAATTACAGCGCCCCTGAGCTCGTTTCTTCAACTCGCTTTCTTGTGACCTGGCCGAAACACCGCAAGATGGCTTCAGGCCCTAATCTGGTTCCGGCACGGCATGCTGAGCCTTTGGTTATTTCCCCTTCCTGGTGGGAAATGAGAGTTAAATTTGCCCGTCCAGACACCTCCAGCTAGTCTCATTGGTTCTCGCTATTCCTGTTCATCTTCCGCAGAAATTGCAAACTGCGCCAAACAGGAGGTTAAAGGCGCTGACTCTCCAAGTGGGGAGAGTGTTAGTAAAGCGTCTGGAATGTTGCACCCGAGTACCAGGGGAGGAAAACTGAGACATATTTGAACACGTCTCCCGATCACATGGTTGATCATACTTGGGTTCCACATGCATGTTTTAGCTGAAGGAAGAATACCTAAAACCTGGGTAGTTGAAACCCGTGGAATGGGTACCATGCAATATGACTTCAAAGGGTCTTCATTTGCTCACCGAACCTCTCCAATCCTATCACTGCTGCGTTTATGCCCCTGTACACATGCTTGATTCTCTTTCGGAGACATAGCAATCCATAGGTTTTAAGATACTTACTAGTCAGGTACATTCTTAGGCGTTTAATATGCGGTGTTGAGTCCATTTCGTTGAGCAAGGAGTAGCTCTTGTCTATTCCATATTTGGCTTAAGGAACTTTATCTGTGCTCATTTCAATCTCTGGTTTTATGCAGCACCCCAACTCACCTTTCCCCTTAAGCAAGCATAAGTTGGTTTTCTAAATTTGAGACCCTGTTCTGTTCTGTAATTCAGTTCCTGTGTAGCCAAGTTTACATTCCGTGTATTACTGATATCTTATGATGTTTCTTTTTCTGTGTGACTTATTTCAGTTACAATCATCATACCTGAATCCACTCATTGTGCTGCTAAGGGCCTGATGACATAGATTTCATTGCTGAGTGATATTGCTTTGTAAGTGAATACCACAACTTCTTTATCCATTTTTCACTTTCTGCGATGTTGAACTTGTACTGTAAACGACGTTCTTGTAAACAGAGCCATTCCAAACTTTGGGGTGGCTGTGTCTTTTTGATTTTAATTTCCCTAAGCTATAGGACCATAAGTGGAAGTGCCCTAGGCTCTGTTGCTTTGTTTCTTAGATGTTTCAGGAAACACCATACACTTCTCCCAAGTGTCTGTTGGCAATTTACATCCCGCCCATCAGCATAACAAGGCTCCCAGTTCTCAATGGCCTGTCCTGCCTTTCTGGATTTTACACTTTTTTCAGATGGCCCTTTTGACCGGGGGAAAGTGAGACTTCATTGTAGTGCAGATTTCCTTTGCAAGCTTGCTTGGTTGGCCAAAAAGTGCGTATGCGTTTTTTCCTGAATATATTCAGGAAAAAACGCATACGCCCTTTTTGGCCAAGTGCATCATTGTGGACGTTCTGCCTCTTTTCCTATGCTTTCAATGCAATTCCAGTCTACCTCCTGAAATCGGTTTCCTGCAATTCTGTCCCGCTTTCAAGTCCTCTTGGCAGCCTTACTTCAGTCTATTTTTGGACGATAGCTGTCATTTATAACTCTGCAGGTTTGTGAATTACAGTGCCCCTGAGCTCCTTTCTTCAACTCGCTTTCTTGTGACCTGGCCGCAACACCGCAGGATGGCTTCAGGCCCTAATCTGGTTCCGGCCCGGCATGCTGAGCCTTTGGTTAATTCCTCTTCCTGGTGGGAAATGAGAGGTAAATTTGCCCGTTCAGAAAACTCCAGCTAGTCTCTCATTGGTTCTCGCTATTCCTGTTCATCTTCCGCAGAAATTGCAAACTGGGCCAAACAGGAGGTTAAAGGGACTGACTCTCCAAGTCGGGAGAGTGTTAGTAAAGCGTCTGGAATATTGCACCCGAGTACCAGGGTACGAAAACTGAGACATATTTGAACATGTCTCCCGATCACATGGTTGATCATACTCTAGGTTCCACATGCATGTTTTAGCTGAAGGAAGAATACCTTAAACCTGGGTAGTTGAAACCCGTGGAATGGGTAACATGCAATATGACTTCAAAGGGTCTTCATTTGCTCACCGAACCTCTCCAATCCTATCACTGCTGCGTTTATGCCCCTGTACACATGCTTGATTCTCTTTCGGAGACATAGCAATCCATAGGTTTTAAGATACTTACTAGTCAGGTACATTCTTAGGCGTTTAATATGGGGTGTTGAGTCCATTTCGTTGAGCAAGGAGTAGCTCTTGTCTATTCCATATTTGGCTTAAGGAACTTTATCTGTGCTCATTTCAATCTCTGGTTTTATGCAGCACCCCAACTCACCTTTCCCCTTAAGCAAGCATAAGTTGGTTTTCTAAATTTGAGACCCTGTTCTGTTTTGGAATGCAGTTCCTGTGTAGCCAAGTTTACATTCCGTGTATTAGTGATATCTTATGATGTTTCTTTTTCTGTGTGACTTATTTCAGTTAGAATCATCGTACCTGAATCCACTCATTGTGCTTCTAAGGGCCTGATGACATAGATTTCATTGCTGAGTGATATTGCTTTGTAAGTAAATACCACAACTTCTTTATCCATTTTTCACTTTCTGCGATGTTGAACTTGTACTGTAAACGAGGTTCTTGTAAACAGAGCCATTCCAAACTTTGGGGTGGCTGTGTCTTTTTGATTTTAAATTCCCTAAGCTATAGGACCATAAGTGGAAGTGCCCTAGGCTCTGTTGCTTTGTTTTTTAGATGTTTCAGGAAACACCATACACTTCTCCCGAGTGTCTGTTGGCAATTTACATCCCGCCCATCAGCATAACAAGGCTCCCAGTTCTCCATGGCCTGTTGCCTTTCTGGATTTTACACTTTTTTCAGATGGCCCTTTTGACCGGGGGGAAGTGAGACTTCATTGTAGTGCAGATTTCCTTTGCAAGCTTGCTTGGTTGGCCAAAAAGGGCGTATGCGTTTTTTCCTGAATATATTCAGGAAAAAACGCATACGCCCTTTTTGGCCAAGTGCATCATTGTGGACGTTCTGCCTCTTTTCCTATGCTTTCAATGCAATTCCAGTCTACCTCCTGAAATCGGTTTCCTGCAATTCTGCCCCGCTTTCAAGTCCTCTTGGCAGCCTTACTTCAGTCTATTTTTGGACGATAGCTGTCATTTATAACTCTGCAGGTTTGTGAATTACAGTGCCCCTGAGCTCGTTTCTTCAACTCGCTTTCTTGTGACCTGGCCGAAACACCGCAAGATGGCTTCAGGCCCTAATCTGGTCCGGCACGGCACGCTGAGCCTTTGGTTATTTCCCCTTCCTGGTGGGAAATGAGAGTTAAATTTGCCCGTCCAGACACCTCCAGCTAGTCTCATTGGTTCTCGCTATTCCTGTTCATCTTCCGCAGAAATTGCAAACTGCGCCAAACAGGAGGTTAAAGGCGCTGACTCTCCAACTGGGGAGAGTGTTAGTAAAGCGTCTGGAATGTTGCACCCGAGTACCAGGGGAGGAAAACTGAGACATATTTGAACACGTCTCCCGATCACATGGTTGATCATACTTGGGTTCCACATGCATGTTTTAGCTGAAGGAAGAATACCTAAAACCTGGGTAGTTGAAACCCGTGGAATGGGTACCATGCAATATGACTTCAAAGGGTCTTCATTTGCTCACCGAACCTCTCCAATCCTATCACTGCTGCGTTTATGCCCCTGTACACATGCTTGATTCTCTTTCGGAGACATAGCAATCCCTAGGTTTTAAGATACTTACTAGTCAGGTACATTCTTAGGCGTTTAATATGCGGTGTTGAGTCCATTTCGTTGAGCAAGGAGTAGCTCTTGTCTATTCCATATTTGGCTTAAGGAACTTTATCTGTGCTCATTTCAATCTCTGGTTTTATGCAGCACCGCAACTCACCTTTCCCCTTAAACAAGCATAAGTTGGTTTTCTAAATTTGAGACCCTGTTCTGTTTTGGAATGCAGTTCCTGTGTAGCCAAGTTTACATTCCGTGTATTAGTGATATCTTATGATGTTTCTTTTTCTGTGTGACTTATTTCAGTTAGAATCATCGTACCTGAATCCACTCATTGTGCTTCTAAGGGCCTGATGACATAGATTTCTTTGCTGAGTGATATTGCTTTGTAAGTAAATACCACAACTTCTTTATCCATTTTTCACTTTCTGCGATGTTGAACTTGTACTGTAAACGAGGTTCTTGTAAACAGAGCCATTCCAAACTTTGGGGTGGCTGTGTCTTTTTGATTTTAATTTCCCTAAGCTATAGGACCATAAGTGGAAGTGCCCTAGGCTCTGTTGCTTTGTTTTTTAGATGTTTCAGGAAACACCATACACTTCTCCCAAGTGTCTGTTGGCAATTTACATCCCGCCCATCAGCATAACAAGGCTCCCAGTTCTCAATGGCCTGTTGCCTTTCTGGATTTTACACTTTTTTCAGATGGCCCTTTTGACCGGGGGGAAGTGAGACTTCATTGTAGTGCAGATTTCCTTTGCAAGCTTGCTTGGTTGGCCAAAAAGGGCGTATGCGTTTTTTCCTGAATATATTCAGGAAAAAACGCATACGCCCTTTTTGGCCAAGTGCATCATTGTGGACGTTCTGCCTCTTTTCCTATGCTTTCAATGCAATTCCAGTCTACCTCCTGAAATCGGTTTCCTGCAATTCTGCCCCGCTTTCAAGTCCTCTTGGCAGCCTTACTTCAGTCTATTTTTGGACGATAGCTGTCATTTATAACTCTGCAGGTTTGTGAATTACAGCGCCCCTGAGCTCGTTTCTTCAACTCGCTTTCTTGTGACCTGGCCGAAACACCGCAAGATGGCTTCAGGCCCTAATCTGGTTCCGGCACGGCACGCTGAGCCTTTGGTTATTTCCCCTTCCTGGTGGGAAATGAGAGTTAAATTTGCCCGTCCAGACACCTCCAGCTAGTCTCATTGGTTCTCGCTATTCCTGTTCATCTTCCGCAGAAATTGCAAACTGCGCCAAACAGGAGGTTAAAGGCGCTGACTCTCCAAGTGGGGAGAGTGTTAGTAAAGCGTCTGGAATGTTGCACCCGAGTACCAGGGGAGGAAAACTGAGACATATTTGAACACGTCTCCCGATCACATGGTTGATCATACTTGGGTTCCACATGCATGTTTTAGCTGAAGGAAGAATACCTAAAACCTGGGTAGTTGAAACCCGTGGAATGGGTACCATGCAATATGACTTCAAAGGGTCTTCATTTGCTCACCGAACCTCTCCAATCCTATCACTGCTGCGTTTATGCCCCTGTACACATGCTTGATTCTCTTTCGGAGACATAGCAATCCATAGGTTTTAAGATACTTACTAGTCAGGTACATTCTTAGGCGTTTAATATGCGGTGTTGAGTCCATTTCGTTGAGCAAGGAGTAGCTCTTGTCTATTCCATATTTGGCTTAAGGAACTTTATCTGTGCTCATTTCAATCTCTGGTTTTATGCAGCACCCCAACTCACCTTTCCCCTTAAGCAAGCATAAGTTGGTTTTCTAAATTTGAGACCCTGTTCTGTTCTGTAATTCAGTTCCTGTGTAGCCAAGTTTACATTCCGTGTATTACTGATATCTTATGATGTTTCTTTTTCTGTGTGACTTATTTCAGTTACAATCATCATACCTGAATCCACTCATTGTGCTGCTAAGGGCCTGATGACATAGATTTCATTGCTGAGTGATATTGCTTTGTAAGTGAATACCACAACTTCTTTATCCATTTTTCACTTTCTGCGATGTTGAACTTGTACTGTAAACGACGTTCTTGTAAACAGAGCCATTCCAAACTTTGGGGTGGCTGTGTCTTTTTGATTTTAATTTCCCTAAGCTATAGGACCATAAGTGGAAGTGCCCTAGGCTCTGTTGCTTTGTTTCTTAGATGTTTCAGGAAACACCATACACTTCTCCCAAGTGTCTGTTGGCAATTTACATCCCGCCCATCAGCATAACAAGGCTCCCAGTTCTCAATGGCCTGTCCTGCCTTTCTGGATTTTACACTTTTTTCAGATGGCCCTTTTGACCGGGGGAAAGTGAGACTTCATTGTAGTGCAGATTTCCTTTGCAAGCTTGCTTGGTTGGCCAAAAAGTGCGTATGCGTTTTTTCCTGAATATATTCAGGAAAAAACGCATACGCCCTTTTTGGCCAAGTGCATCATTGTGGACGTTCTGCCTCTTTTCCTATGCTTTCAATGCAATTCCAGTCTACCTCCTGAAATCGGTTTCCTGCAATTCTGTCCCGCTTTCAAGTCCTCTTGGCAGCCTTACTTCAGTCTATTTTTGGACGATAGCTGTCATTTATAACTCTGCAGGTTTGTGAATTACAGTGCCCCTGAGCTCCTTTCTTCAACTCGCTTTCTTGTGACCTGGCCGCAACACCGCAGGATGGCTTCAGGCCCTAATCTGGTTCCGGCCCGGCATGCTGAGCCTTTGGTTAATTCCTCTTCCTGGTGGGAAATGAGAGGTAAATTTGCCCGTTCAGAAAACTCCAGCTAGTCTCTCATTGGTTCTCGCTATTCCTGTTCATCTTCCGCAGAAATTGCAAACTGGGCCAAACAGGAGGTTAAAGGGACTGACTCTCCAAGTCGGGAGAGTGTTAGTAAAGCGTCTGGAATATTGCACCCGAGTACCAGGGTACGAAAACTGAGACATATTTGAACATGTCTCCCGATCACATGGTTGATCATACTCTAGGTTCCACATGCATGTTTTAGCTGAAGGAAGAATACCTTAAACCTTGGTAGTTGAAACCCTTGGAATGGGTACCATGCAATATGACTTCAAAGGGTCTTCATTTGCTCACCGAACCTCTCCAATCCTATCACTGCTGCGTTTATGCCCCTGTACACATGCTTGATTCTCTTTCGGAGACATAGCAATCCATAGGTTTTAAGATACTTACTAGTCAGGTACATTCTTAGGCGTTTAATATGCGGTGTTGAGTCCATTTCGTTGAGCAAGGAGTAGCTCTTGTCTATTCCATATTTGGCTTAAGGAACTTTATCTGTGCTCATTTCAATCTCTGGTTTTATGCAGCACCCCAACTCACCTTTCCCCTTAAACAAGCATAAGTTGGTTTTCTAAATTTGAGACCCTGTTCTGTTTTGGAATGCAGTTCCTGTGTAGCCAAGTTTACATTCCGTGTATTAGTGATATCTTATGATGTTTCTTTTTCTGTGTGACTTATTTCAGTTAGAATCATCGTACCTGAATCCACTCATTGTGCTTCTAAGGGCCTGATGACATAGATTTCATTGCTGAGTGATATTGCTTTGTAAGTAAATACCACAACTTCTTTATCCATTTTTCACTTTCTGCGATGTTGAACTTGTACTGTAAACGAGGTTCTTGTAAACAGAGCCATTCCAAACTTTGGGGTGGCTGTGTCTTTTTGATTTTAATTTCCCTAAGCTATAGGACCATAAGTGGAAGTGCCCTAGGCTCTGTTGCTTTGTTTTTTAGATGTTTCAGGAAACACCATACACTTCTCCCAAGTGTCTGTTGGCAATTTACATCCCGCCCATCAGCATAACAAGGCTCCCAGTTCTCAATGGCCTGTTGCCTTTCTGGATTTTACACTTTTTTCAGATGGCCCTTTTGACCGGGGGGAAGTGAGACTTCATTGTAGTGCAGATTTCCTTTGCAAGCTTGCTTGGTTGGCCAAAAAGGGCGTATGCGTTTTTTCCTGAATATATTCAGGAAAAAACGCATACGCCCTTTTTGGCCAAGTGCATCATTGTGGACGTTCTGCCTCTTTTCCTATGCTTTCAATGCAATTCCAGTCTACCTCCTGAAATCGGTTTCCTGCAATTCTGCCCCGCTTTCAAGTCCTCTTGGCAGCCTTACTTCAGTCTATTTTTGGACGATAGCTGTCATTTATAACTCTGCAGGTTTGTGAATTACAGTGCCCCTGAGCTCCTTTCTTCAACTCGCTTTCTTGTGACCTGGCCGCAACACCGCAGGATGGCTTCAGGCCCTAATCTGGTTCCGGCACGGCACGCTGAGCCTTTGGTTAATTCCTCTTCCTGGTGGGAAATGAGAGTTAAATTTGCCCGTTCAGACACCTCCAGCTAGTCTCTCATTGGTTCTCGCTATTCCTGTTCATCTTCCGCAGAAATTGCAAACTGGGCCAAACAGGAGGTTAAAGGGACTGACTCTCCAAGTCGGGAGAGTGTTAGTAAAGCGTCTGGAATGTTGCACCCGAGTACCAGGGGAGGAAAACTGAGACATATTTGAACACGTCTCCCGTTCACATGGTTGATCATACTCTGGGTTCCACATGCATGTTTTAGCTGAAGGAAGAATACCTTAAACCTGGAGAGTTGAGACCCGTGTAATGGGTACCATGCAATATGACTTCAAAGGGTCTTCATTTGCTCACCGAACCTCTCCAATCCTATCACTGCTGCGTTTATGCCCCTGTACACACGCTTGATTCTCTTTTGGAGACATAGCAATCCATAGGTTTTAAGATACTTACTAGTCAGGTACATTCTTAGGCGTTTAATATGGGGTTTTGAGTCCATTTCGTTGAGCAAGGAGTAGCTCTTGTCTATTCCATATTTGGCTTAAGGAACTTTATCTGTGCTCATTTCAATCTCTGGTTTTATGCAGCACCCCAACTCACCTTTCCCCTTAAGCAAGCATAAGTTGGTTTTCTAAATTTGAGAACCTGTTCTGTTCTGTAATTCAGTTCCTGTGTATCCAAGTTTACAATCCGTGTATTAGTGATATCTTATGATGTTTCTTTTTCTGTGTGACTTATTTCAGTTAGAATCATCGTACCTGAATCCACTCATTATGCTGCTACAGGCCTTATGACATAGATTTCATTGCTGAGTGATACTGCATTGTACGTAAGTACCACAAGTTCTTTATCCATTTTTCACTTTCTGTGATATTGAACTTGTACTGTAAACGAGGTTCTTGTAAACAGAGGCGTCCCAAACTTTGGGGTGGCTGTGTCTTTTTGATTTTAATTTCCCTAAGCTATAGGACCATAAGTGGAAGTGCCCTAGGCTCTGTTGCTTTGTTTTTTAGATGTTTCAGGAAACACCATACACTTCTCCCGAGTGTCTGTTGACAATTTACATCCCGCCCATCAGCATAACAAGGCTCCCAGTTCTCCATGGCCTGTCCTGCCTTTCTGGATTTTACACTTTTTTCAGATGGCCCTTTTGACCGGGGAGAAGTGAGACTTCATTGTAGTGCAGATTTCCTTTGCAAGTTTGCTTGGTTGGCCAAAAAGGGCGTATGCGTTTTTTCCTGAATATGTTCAGGAAAAAACGCATACGCCCTTTTTGGCCAAGTGCATCATTGTGGACGTTCTGCCTCTTTTCCTATGCTTTCAATGCAATTCCAGTCTACCTCCTGAAATCGGTTTCCTGCAATTCTGCCCCGCTTTCAAGTCCTCTTGGCAGCCTTACTTCAGTCTATTTTTGGACGATAGCTGTCATTTATAACTCTGCAGGTTTGTGAATTACAGTGCCCCTGAGCTCCTTTCTTCAACTCGCTTTCTTGTGACCTGGCCGCAACACCGCAGGATGTCTTCAGGCCCTAATCTGGTTCCGGCACGGCATGCTGAGCCTTTGGTTAATTCCTCTTCCTGGTGGGAAATGAGAGTTAAATTTGCCCGTTCAGACACCTCCAGCTAGTCTCTCATTGGTTCTCCCTATTCCTGTTCATGTTCCGCAGAAATTGCAAACAGGGCCAAACAGGAGGTTAAAGGGACTGACTCTCCAAGTTGGGAGAGTGTTAGTAAAGCATCTGGAATGTTGCACCCGAGTACCAGGGGAGGAAAACCGAGACATATTTGAACACGTCTCCCGATCACATGGTTGATCATACTCTAGGTTCCACATGCATGTTTTAGCTGAAGGAAGAATACCTTAAACCTGGGTAGTTGAAACCCGTGGAATGGGTACCATGCAATATGACTTCAAAGGGTCTTCATTTGCTCACCGAACCTCTCCAATCCTATCACAGCTGCGTTTATGCCCCTGTACACATGGTTGATTCTCTTTCGGAGACATAGCAATCCATAGGTTTTAAGATACTTACTAGTCAGGTACATTCTTAGGCGTTTAATATGTGGTGTTGAGTCCATTTCGTTGAGCAAGGAGTAGCTCTTGTCTATTCCATATTTGGCTTAAGGAACTTTATCTGTGCTCATTTCAATCTCTGGTTTTATGCAGCACCCCAACTCACCTTTACCCTTAAGCAAGCATAAGATGGTTTTCTAAATTTTAGACCCTGTTCTGTTTTGGAATGCAGTTCCTGTGTAGCCAAGTTTACATTCCGTGTATTACTGATATCTTATGATGTTTCTTTTTCTGTGTGACTTATTTCAGTTAAAATCATCATACCTGAATCCACTCATTGTGCTGCTAAGGGCCTGATGACACAGATTTCATTGCTGAGTGATATTGCTTTGTAAGTAAATACCACAACTTCTTTATCCATTTTTCACTTTCTGCGATGTTGAACTTGTACTGTAAACGAGGTTCTTGTAAACAGAGCCGTTCCAAACTTTGGGGTGGCTGTGTCTTTTTGATTTTAATTTCCCTAAGCTATAGGACCATAAGTGGAAGTGCCCTAGGTTCTGTTGCTTTGTTTTTTAGATGTTTCAGGAAACACCATACACTTCTCCCGAGTGGTTGTTGGCAATTTACATCCCGCCCATCAGCATAACAAGGCTCCCAGTTCTCCATGGCCTGTCCTGCCTTTCTGGATTTTACACTTTTTTCAGATGGCCCTTTTGACCGGGGGGAAGTGAGACTTCATTGTAGTGCAGATTTCCTTTGCAAGCTTGCTTGGTTGGCCAAAAAGGGCGTATTCGTTTTTTCCTGAATATATTCAGGAAAAAACGCATACGCCCTTTTTGGCCAAGTGCATCATTGTGGACGTTCTGCCTCTTTTCCTATGCTTTCAATGCAATTCCAGTCTACCTCCTGAAATCGGTTTCCTGCAATTCTGCCCCGCTTTCAAGTCCTCTTGGCAGCCTTACTTCAGTCTATTTTTGGACGATAGCTGTCATTTATAACTCTGCAGGTTTGTGAATTACAGTGCCCCTGAGCTCCTTTCTTCAACTCGCTTTCTTGTGAGCTGGCCGCAACACCGCAGGATAGCTTCAGGCCCTAATCTGGTTCCGGCACGGCACTCTGAGCCTTTGGTTATTTCCTCTTCCTGGTGGGAAATGAGAGTTAAATTTGCCCGTCCAGACACCTGCAGCTAGCCTCTCATTGGTTCTCGCTATTCCTGTTCATCTTCCGCAGAAATTGCAAACTGGGCCGAACAGGAGGTTAAAGGCGCGGACTCTCCAAGTGGGGAGAGTGTTAGTAAAGCGTCTGGAATGTTGCACCCGAGTACCAGGGGAGGAAAACTGAGACATATTTGAACACGTCTCCCGATCACATGGTTGATCATACTCTGGGTTCCACATGCATGTTTTAGCTGAAGGAAGAATACCTAAAACCTGGGTAGTTGAAACCCGTGGAATGGGTACCATGCAATATGACTTCAAACGGTCTTCATTTGCTCACCGAACCTCTCCAATCCTATCACTGCTGCGTTTATGCCCCTGTACACATGCTTGATTCTCTTTCGGAGACATAGCAATCTATAGGTTTTAAGATACTTACTATTCAGGTACATTCTTAGGCGTTTAATATGCGGTGTTGAGTCCATTTCGTTGAGCAAGGAGTAGCTCTTGTGTATTCCATATTTGGCTTAAGGAACTTTATCTGTGCTCATTTCAATCTCTGGTTTTATGCAGCACCCCAACTCACCTTTCCCCTTAAGCAAGCATAAGTTGGTTTTCTAAATTTGAGACCCTGTTCTGTTCTGTAATTCAGTTCCTGTGTAGCCAACTTTACATTCCGTGTATTACTGATATCTTATGATGTTTCTTTTTCTGTGTGACTTATTTCAGTTAGAATCATCGTACCTGAATCCACTCATTATGCTGCTACGGGCCTGATGACATAGGTTTCATTGCTGAGTGATACTGCATTGTACGTAAGTACCACAAGTTCTTTATCCATTTTCACTTTCTGTGATATTGAACTTGTACGGTAAATGAGGTTCTTGTAAACAGAGGCGTCCCAAACTTTGGGGTGGCTGTGTCTTTTTGATTTTAATTTCCCTAAGCTATAGGACCATAAGTGGAAGTGCCCTAGGCTCTGTTGCTTTGTTTTTTAGTTGTTTCAGGAAACACCATACACTTCTCCAGAGTGTCTGTTGGCAATTTACATCCCGCCCATCAGCATAACAAGGCTCCCAGTTCTCCATGGCCTGTCCTGCCTTTCTGGATTTTACACTTTTTTCAGATGGCCCTTTTGACCGGGGAGAAGTGAGACTTCATTGTAGTGCAGATTTCCTTTGCAAGTTTGCTTGGTTGGCCAAAAAGGGCGTATGCGTTTTTTCCTGAATATATTCAGGAAAAAACGCATACGCCCTTTTTGGCCAAGTGCATCATTGTGGACGTTCTGCCTCTTTTCCTATGCTTTCAATGCAATTCCAATCTACCTCCTGAAATCGGTTTCCTGCAATTCTGCCCCGCTTTCAAGTCCTCTTGGCAGCCTTACTTCAGTCTATTTTTGGACGATAGCTGTCATTTATAACTCTGCAGGTTTGTGAATTACAGTGCCCCTGAGCTCCTTTCTTCAACTCGCTTTCTTGTGACCTGGCCGAAACACCGCAGGATGTCTTCAGGCCCTAATCTGGTTCCGGCACGGCATGCTGAGCCTTTGGTTAATTCCTCTTCCTGGTGGGAAATGAGAGTTAAATTTGCCCGTTCAGACACCTCCAGCTAGTCTCTCATTGGTTCTCGCTATTCCTGTTCATCTTCCGCAGAAATTGCAAACTGGGCCAAACAGGAGGTTAAAGGGACTGACTCTCCAAGTCGGGAGAGTGTTAGTAAAGCGTCTGGAATGTTGCACCCGAGTACCAGGGGAGGAAAACTGAGACATATTTGAACACGTCTCCCGTTCACATGGTTGATCATACTCTGGGTTCCACATGCATGTTTTAGCTGAAGGAAGAATACCTTAAACCTGGAGAGTTGAGACCCGTGTAATGGGTACCATGCAATATGACTTCAAAGGGTCTTCATTTGCTCACCGAACCTCTCCAATCCTATCACTGCTGCGTTTATGCCCCTGTACACACGCTTGATTCTCTTTTGGAGACATAGCAATCCATAAGTTTTAAGATACTTACTAGTCAGGTACATTCTTAGGCGTTTAATATGGGGTGTTGAGTCCATTTCGTTGAGCAAGGAGTAGCTCTTGTCTATTCCATATTTGGCTTAAGGAACTTTATCTGTGCTCATTTCAATCTCTGGTTTTATGCAGCAGCCCAACTCACCTTTCCCCTTAAGCAAGCATAAGTTGGTTTTCTAAATTTGAGACCCTGTTCTGTTTTGGAATGCAGTTCCTGTGTAGCCAAGTTTACATTCCGTGTATTAGTGATATCTTATGATGTTTCTTTTTCTGTGTGACTTATTTCAGTTAGAATCATCGTACCTGAATCCACTCATTGTGCTGCTAAGGGCCTGATGACATAGATTTCATTGCTGAGTGATATTGCTTTGTAAGTGAATACCACAACTTCTTTATCCATTTTTTCACTTTCTACGATGTTGAACTTGTACTGTAAACGAGGTTCTTGTAAACAGAGCCGTTCCAAACTTTGGGGTGGCTGTGTCTTTTTGATTTTAATTTCCCTAAGCTATAGGACCATAAGTGGAAGTGCCCTAGGCTCTGTTGCTTTGTTTTTTAGATGTTTCAGGAAACACCATACACTTCTCCCAAGTGTCTGTTGGCAATTTACATCCCGCCCATCAGCATAACAAGGCTCCCAGTTCTCAATGGCCTGTTGCCTTTCTGGATTTTACACTTTTTTCAGATGGCCCTTTTGACCGGGGGGAAGTGAGACTTCATTGTAGTGCAGATTTCCTTTGCAAGTTTGCTTGGTTGGCCAAAAAGGGCGTATGCGTTTTTTCCTGAATATATTCAGGAAAAAACGCATACGCCCTTTTTGGCCAAGTGCATCATTGTGGACGTTCTGCCTCTTTTCCTATGCTTTCAATGCAATTCCAGTCTACCTCCTGAAATCGGTTTCCTGCAATTCTGCCCCGCTTTCAAGTCCTCTTGGCAGCCTTACTTCAGTCTATTTTTGGACGATAGCTGTCATTTATAACTCTGCAGGTTTGTGAATTACAGTGCCCCTGAGCTCCTTTCTTCAACTCGCTTTCTTGTGACCTGGCCGCAACACCGCAGGATGGCTTCAGGCCCTAATCTGGTTCCGGCACGGCACGCTGAGCCTTTGGTTAATTCCTCTTCCTGGTGGGAAATGAGAGTTAAATTTGCCCGTCCAGACACCTCCAGCTAGCCTCTCATTGGTTCTCGCTATTCCTGTTCATCTTCCGCAGAAATTGCAAACTGGGCCAAACAGGAGGTTAAAGGGACTGACTCTCCAAGTCGGGAGAGTGTTAGTAAAGCATCTGGAATGTTGCACCCGAGTACCACGGGAGGAAAACTGAGACATATTTGAACACGTCTCCCGTTCACATGGTTGATCATACTCTGGGTTCCACATGCATGTTTTAGCTGAAGGAAGAATACCTTAAACCTGGAGAGTTGAGACCCGTGTAATGGGTACCATGCAATATGACTTCAAAGGGTCTTCATTTGCTCACCGAACCTCTCCAATCCTATCACTGCTGCGTTTATGTCCCTGTACACACGCTTGATTCTCTTTTGGAGACATAGCAATCCATAGGTTTTAAGATACTTACTTGTCAGGTACATTCTTAGGCGTTTAATATGGGGTTTTGAGTCCATTTCGTTGAGCAAGGAGTAGCTCTTGTCTATTCCATATTTGGCTTAAGGAACTTTATCTGTGCTCATTTCAATCTCTGGTTTTATGCAGCACCCCAACTCACCTTTCCCCTTAAGCAAGCATAAGTTGGTTTTCTAAATTTGAGACCCTGTTCTGTTTTGGAATGCAGTTCCTGTGTAGCCAAGTTTACATTCCGTGTATTAGTGATATCTTATGATGTTTCTTTTTCTGTGTGACTTATTTCAGTTAGAATCATCATACCTGAATCCACTCATTGTGCTGCTAAGGGCCTGATGACACAGATTTCATTGCTGAGTGATATTGCTTTGTAAGTAAATACCACAACTTCTTTATCCATTTTTCACTTTCTGCGATGTTGAACTTGTACTGTAAACGAGGTTCTTGTAAACAGAGCCGTTCCAAACTTTGGGGTGGCTGTGTCTTTTTCATTTTAATTTCCCTAAGCTATAGGACCATAAGTGGAAGTGCCCTAGGTTCTGTTGCTTTGTTTTTTAGTTGTTTCAGGAAACACCATACACTTCTCCCGAGTGGTTCTTGGCAATTTACATCCCGCCCATCAGCATAACAAGGCTCCCAGTTCTCCATGGCCTGTCCTGCCTTTCTGGATTTTACCCTTTTTTCAGATGGCCCTTTTGACCGGGGGGAAGTGAGACTTCATTGTAGTGCAGATTTCCTTTGCAAGCTTGCTTGGTTGGCCAAAAAGGGCGTATGCGTTTTTTCCTGAATATATTCAGGAAAAAACGCATACGCCCTTTTTGGCCAAGTGCATCATTGTGGACGTTCTGCCTCTTTTCCTATGCTTTCAATGCAATTCCAGTCTACCTCCTGAAATCGGTTTCCTGCAATTCTGCCCCGCTTTCAAGTCCTCTTGGCAGCCTTACTTCAGTCTATTTTTGGACGATAGCTGTCATTTATAACTCTGCAGGTTTGTGAATTACAGTGCCCCTGAGCTCCTTTCTTCAACTCGCTTTCTTTTGAGCTGGCCGCAACACCGCAGGATGGCTTCAGGCCCTAATCTGGTTCCGGTACGGCACGCTGAGCCTTTGGTTATTTCCTCTTCCTGGTGGGAAATGAGAGTTAAATTTGCCCGTCCAGACACCTCCAGCTAGCCTCTCATTGGTTCTCGCTATTCCTGTTCATCTTCCGCAGAAATTGCAAACTGGGCCAAACAGGAGGTTAAAGGGACTGACTCTCCAAGTCGGGAGAGTGTTAGTAAAGCGTCTGGAATGTTGCACCCGAGTACCAGGGGAGGAAAACTGAGACATATTTGAACACGTCTCCCGATCACATGGTTGATCATACTCTGGGTTCCACATGCATGTTTCAGCTGAAGGAAGAATACCTTAAACCTGGAGAGTTGAGACCCGTGTAATGGGTACCATGCAATATGACTTCAAAGGGTCTTCATTTGCTCACCGAACCTCTCCAATCCTATCACTGCTGCGTTTATGCCCCTGTACACACGCTTGATTCTCTTTTGGAGACATAGCAATCCATAGGTTTTAAGATACTTACTTGTCAGGTACATTCTTAGGCGTTTAATATGGGGTTTTGAGTCCATTTCGTTGAGCAAGGAGTAGCTCTTGTCTATTCCATATTTGGCTTAAGGAACTTTATCTGTGCTCATTTCAATCTCTGGTTTTATGCAGCACCCCAACTCACCTTTCCCCTTAAGCAAGCATAAGTTGGTTTTCTAAATTTGAGACCCTGTTCTGTTTTGGAATGCAGTTCCTGTGTAGCCAAGTTTACATTCCGTGTATTAGTGATATCTTATGATGTTTCTTTTTCTGTGTGACTTATTTCAGTTAGAATCATCATACCTGAATCCACTCATTGTGCTGCTAAGGGCCTGATGACACAGATTTCATTGCTGAGTGATATTGCTTTGTAAGTAAATACCACAACTTCTTTATCCATTTTTCACTTTCTGCGATGTTGAACTTGTACTGTAAACGAGGTTCTTGTAAACAGAGCCGTTCCAAACTTTGGGGTGGCTGTGTCTTTTTCATTTTAATTTCCCTAAGCTATAGGACCATAAGTGGAAGTGCCCTAGGTTCTGTTGCTTTGTTTTTTAGTTGTTTCAGGAAACACCATACACTTCTCCCAAGTGGTTCTTGGCAATTTACATCCCGCCCATCAGCATAACAAGGCTCCCAGTTCTCCATGGCCTGTCCTGCCTTTCTGGATTTTACCCTTTTTTCAGATGGCCCTTTTGACCGGGGGGAAGTGAGACTTCATTGTAGTGCAGATTTCCTTTGCAAGCTTGCTTGGTTGGCCAAAAAGGGCGTATGCGTTTTTTCCTGAATATATTCAGGAAAAAACGCATACGCCCTTTTTGGCCAAGTGCATCATTGTGGACGTTCTGCCTCTTTTCCTATGCTTTCAATGCAATTCCAGTCTACCTCCTGAAATCGGTTTCCTGCAATTCTGCCCCGCTTTCAAGTCCTCTTGGCAGCCTTACTTCAGTCTATTTTTGGACGATAGCTGTCATTTATAACTCTGCAGGTTTGTGAATTACAGTGCCCCTGGGCTCCTTTCTTCAACTCGCTTTCTTGTGACCTGGCCGCAACACCGCAGGATGGCTTCAGGCCCTAATCTGGTTCCGGCCCGGCATGCTGAGCCTTTGGTTAATTCCTCTTCCTGGTGGTAAATGAGAGTTGAATTTGCCCGTCCAGACACCTCCAGCTAGTCTCTCATTGGTTCTCGCTATTCCTGTTCATCTTCCGCAGAAATTGCAAACTGGGCCAAACAGGAGGTTAAAGGGACTGACTCTCCAAGTCGGGAGAGTGTTAGTAAAGCGTCTGGAATGTTGCACCCGAGTACCAGGGGAGGAAAACTGAGACATATTTGAACACGTCTCCCGTTCACATGGTTGATCATACTCTGGGTTCCACATGCATGTTTTAGCTGAAGGAAGAATACCTTAAACCTGGAGAGTTGAGACCCGTGTAATGGGTACCATGCAATATGACTTCAAAGGGTCTTCATTTGCTCACCGAACCTCTCCAATCCTATCACTGCTGCGTTTATGCCCCTGTACGCACGCTTGATTCTCTTTTGGAGACATAGCAATCCATAGGTTTTAAGATACTTACTAGTCAGGTACATTCTTAGGCGTTTAATATGGGGTTTTGAGTCCATTTCGTTGAGCAAGGAGTAGCTCTTGTCTATTCCATATTTGGCTTAAGGAACTTTATCTGTGCTCATTTCAATCTCTGGTTTTATGCAGCACCCCAACTCACCTTTCCCCTTAAGCAAGCATAAGTTGGTTTTCTAAATTTGAGAACCTGTTCTGTTCTGTAATTCAGTTCCTGTGTATCCAAGTTTACAATCCGTGTATTAGTGATATCTTATGATGTTTCTTTTTCTGTGTGACTTATTTCAGTTAGAATCATCGTACCTGAATCCACTCATTATGCTGCTACAGGCCTTATGACATAGATTTCATTGCTGAGTGATACTGCATTGTACGTAAGTACCACAAGTTCTTTATCCATTTTTCACTTTCTGTGATATTGAACTTGTACGGTAAACGAGGTTCTTGTAAACAGAGGCGTCCCAAACTTTGGGGTGGCTGTGTCTTTTTGATTTTAATTTCCCTAAGCTATAGGACCATAAGTGGAAGTGCCCTAGGCTCTGTTGCTTTGTTTTTTAGATGTTTCAGGAAACACCATACACTTCTCCCGAGTGTCTGTTGGCAATTTACATCCCGCCCATCAGCATAACAAGGCTCCCAGTTCTCCATGGCCTGTCCTGCCTTTCTGGATTTTACACTTTTTTCAGATGGCCCTTTTGACCGGGGAGAAGTGAGACTTCATTGTAGTGCAGATTTCCTTTGCAAGTTTGCTTGGTTGGCCAAAAAGGGCGTATGCGTTTTTTCCTGAATATGTTCAGGAAAAAACGCATACGCCCTTTTTGGCCAAGTGCATCATTGTGGACGTTCTGCCTCTTTTCCTATGCTTTCAATGCAATTCCAGTCTACCTCCTGAAATCGGTTTCCTGCAATTCTGCCCCGCTTTCAAGTCCTCTTGGCAGCCTTACTTCAGTCTATTTTTGGACGATAGCTGTCATTTATAACTCTGCAGGTTTGTGAATTACAGTGCCCCTGAGCTCCTTTCTTCAACTCGCTTTCTTGTGACCTGGCCGCAACACCGCAGGATAGCTTCAGGCCCTAATCTGGTTCCGGCACGGCACGCTGAGCCTTTGGTTATTTCCTCTTCCTGGTGGGAAATGAGAGTTAAATTTGCCCGTCCAGACACCTGCAGCTAGCCTCTCATTGGTTCTCGCTATTCCTGTTCATCTTCCGCAGAAATTGCAAACTGGGCCGAACAGGAGGTTAAAGGCGCGGACTCTCCAAGTGGGGAGAGTGTTAGTAAAGCGTCTGGAATGTTGCACCCGAGTACCAGGGGAGGAAAACTGAGACATATTTGAACACGTCTCCCGATCACATGGTTGATCATACTCTGGGTTCCACATGCATGTTTTAGCTGAAGGAAGAATACCTAAAACCTGGGTAGTTGAAACCCGTGGAATGGGTACCATGCAATATGACTTCAAAGGGTCTTCATTTGCTCACCGAACCTCTCCAATCCTATCACTGCTGCGTTTATGCCCCTGTACACATGCTTGATTCTCTTTTGGAGACATAGCAATCTATAGGTTTTAAGATACTTACTATTCAGGTACATTCTTAGGCGTTTAATATGCGGTGTTGAGTCCATTTCGTTGAGCAAGGAGTAGCTCTTGTGTATTCCATATTTGGCTTAAGGAACTTTATCTGTGCTCATTTCAATCTCTGGTTTTATGCAGCACCCCAACTCACCTTTCCCCTTAAGCAAGCATAAGTTGGTTTTCTAAATTTGAGAACCTGTTCTGTTCTGTAATTCAGTTCCTGTGTAGCCAAGTTTACATTCCGTGTATTACTGATATCTTATGATGTTTCTTTTTCTGTGTGACTTATTTCAGTTAGAATCATCGTACCTGAATCCACTCATTATGCTGCTACGGGCCTGATGACATAGGTTTCATTGCTGAGTGATACTGCATTGTACGTAAGTACCACAAGTTCTTTATCCATTTTCACTTTCTGTGATATTGAACTTGTACGGTAAACGAGGTTCTTGTAAACAGAGGCGTCCCAAACTTTGGGGTGGCTGTGTCTTTTTGATTTTAATTTCCCTAAGCTATAGGACCATAAGTGGAAGTGCCCTAGGCTCTGTTGCTTTGTTTTTTAGATGTTTCAGGAAACACCATACACTTCTCCAGAGTGTCTGTTGGCAATTTACATCCCGCCCATCAGCATAACAAGGCTCCCAGTTCTCCATGGCCTGTCCTGCCTTTCTGGATTTTACACTTTTTTCAGATGGCCCTTTTGACCGGGGAGAAGTGAGACTTCATTGTAGTGCAGATTTCCTTTGCAAGTTTGCTTGGTTGGCCAAAAAGGGCGTATGCGTTTTTTCCTGAATATATTCAGGAAAAAACGCATACGCCCTTTTTGGCCAAGTGCATCATTGTGGACGTTCTGCCTCTTTTCCTATGCTTTCAATGCAATTCCAATCTACCTCCTGAAATCGGTTTCCTGCAATTCTGCCCCGCATTCAAGTCCTCTTGGCAGCCTTACTTCAGTCTATTTTTGGACGATAGCTGTCATTTATAACTCTGCAGGTTTGTGAATTACAGTGCCCCTGAGCTCCTTTCTTCAACTCGCTTTCTTGTGACCTGGCCGCAACACCGCAGGATGTCTTCAGGCCCTAATCTGGTTCCGGCACGGCATGCTGAGCCTTTGGTTAATTCCTCTTCCTGGTGGGAAATGAGAGTTAAATTTGCCCGTTCAGACACCTCCAGCTAGTCTCTCATTGGTTCTCGCTATTCCTGTTCATCTTCCGCAGAAATTGCAAACTGGGCCAAACAGGTGGTTAAAGGGACTGACTCTCCAAGTCGGGAGAGTGTTAGTAAAGCGTCTGGAATGTTGCACCCGAGTACCAGGGGAGGAAAACTGAGACATATTTGAACACGTCTCCCGTTCACATGGTTGATCATACTCTAGGTTCCACATGCACGTTTTAGCTGAAGGAAGAATACCTTAAACCTGGAGAGTTGAGACCCGTGGAATGGGTACCATGCAATATGACTTCAAAGGGTCTTCATTTGCTCACCGAACCTCTCCAATCCTATCACTGCTGCGTTTATGCCCCTGTACACATGCTTGATTCTCTTTCGGAGACATAGCAATCCATAGGTTTTAAGATACTTACTAGTCAGGTACATTCTTAGGCGTTTAATATGCGGTGTTGAGTCCATTTCGTTGAGCAAGGAGTAGCTCTTGTCTATTCCATATTTGGGTTAAGGAACTTTATCTGTGCTCATTTCAATCTCTGGTTTTATGCAGCACCCCAACTCACCTTTCCCCTTAAGCAAGCATAAGTTGGTTTTCTAAATTTGAGACCCTGTTCTGTTTTGGAATGCAGTTCCTGTGTAGCCAAGTTTACATTCCGTGTATTAGTGATATCTTATGATGTTTCTTTTTCTGTGTGACTTATTTCAGTTAGAATCATCATACCTGAATCCACTCATTGTGCTGCTAAGGGCCTGATGACACAGATTTCATTGCTGAGTGATATTGCTTTGTAAGTAAATACCACAACTTCTTTATCCATTTTTCACTTTCTGCGATGTTGAACTTGTACTGTAAACGAGGTTCTTGTAAACAGAGCCGTTCCAAACTTTGGGGTGGCTGTGTCTTTTTCATTTTAATTTCCCTAAGCTATAGGACCATAAGTGGAAGTGCCCTAGGTTCTGTTGCTTTGTTTTTTAGTTGTTTCAGGAAACACCATACACTTCTCCCAAGTGGTTCTTGGCAATTTACATCCCGCCCATCAGCATAACAAGGCTCCCAGTTCTCCATGGCCTGTCCTGCCTTTCTGGATTTTACCCTTTTTTCAGATGGCCCTTTTGACCGGGGGGAAGTGAGACTTCATTGTAGTGCAGATTTCCTTTGCAAGCTTGCTTGGTTGGCCAAAAAGGGCGTATGCGTTTTTTCCTGAATATATTCAGGAAAAAACGCATACGCCCTTTTTGGCCAAGTGCATCATTGTGGACGTTCTGCCTCTTTTCCTATGCTTTCAATGCAATTCCAGTCTACCTCCTGAAATCGGTTTCCTGCAATTCTGCCCCACTTTCAAGTCCTCTTGGCAGCCTTACTTCAGTCTATTTTTGGACGATAGCTGTCATTTATAACTCTGCAGGTTTGTGAATTACAGTGCCCCTGAGCTCCTTTCTTCAACTCGCTTTCTTGTGACCTGGCCGCAACACCGCAGGATGGCTTCAGGCCCTAATCTGGTTCCGGCCCGGCATGCTGAGCCTTTGGTTAATTCCTCTTCCTGGTGGGAAATGAGAGTTGAATTTGCCCGTCCAGACACCTCCAGCTAGCCTCTCATTGGTTCTCGCTATTCCTGTTCATCTTCCGCAGAAATTGCAAACTGGGCCAAACAGGAGGTTAAAGGGACTGACTCTCCAAGTCGGGAGAGTGTTAGTAAAGCGTCTGGAATGTTGCACCCGAGTACCAGGGGAGGAAAACTGAGACATATTTGAACACGTCTCCCGTTCACATGGTTGATCATACTCTGGGTTCCACATGCATGTTTTAGCTGAAGGAAGAATACCTTAAACCTGGAGAGTTGAGACCCGTGTAATGGGTACCATGCAATATGACTTCAAAGGGTCTTCATTTGCTCACCGAACCTCTCCAATCCTATCACTGCTGCGTTTATGCCCCTGTACACACGCTTGATTCTCTTTTGGAGACATAGCAATCCATAGGTTTTAAGATACTTACTAGTCAGGTACATTCTTAGGCGTTTAATATGGGGTTTTGAGTCCATTTCGTTGAGCAAGGAGTAGCTCTTGTCTATTCCATATTTGGCTTAAGGAACTTTATCTGTGCTCATTTCAATCTCTGGTTTTATGCAGCACCCCAACTCACCTTTCCCCTTAAGCAAGCATAAGTTGGTTTTCTAAATTTGAGACCCTGTTCTGTTTTGGAATGCAGTTCCTGTGTAGCCAAGTTTACATTCCGTGTATTAGTGATATCTTATGATGTTTCTTTTTCTGTGTGACTTATTTCAGTTAGAATCATCATACCTGAATCCACTCATTGTGCTGCTAAGGGCCTGATGACACAGATTTCATTGCTGAGTGATATTGCTTTGTAAGTAAATACCACAACTTCTTTATCCATTTTTCACTTTCTGCGATGTTGAACTTGTACTGTAAACGAGGTTCTTGTAAACAGAGCCGTTCCAAACTTTGGGGTGGCTGTGTCTTTTTGATTTTAATTTCCCTAAGCTATAGGACCATAAGTGGAAGTGCCCTAGGTTCTGTTGCTTTGTTTTTTAGTTGTTTCAGGAAACACCATACACTTCTCCCAAGTGGTTCTTGGCAATTTACATCCCGCCCATCAGCATAACAAGGCTCCCAGTTCTCCATGGCCTGTCCTGCCTTTCTGGATTTTACCCTTTTTTCAGATGGCCCTTTTGACCGGGGGGAAGTGAGACTTCATTGTAGTGCAGATTTCCTTTGCAAGCTTGCTTGGTTGGCCAAAAAGGGCGTATGCGTTTTTTCCTGAATATATTCAGGAAAAAACGCATACGCCCTTTTTGGCCAAGTGCATCATTGTGGACGTTCTGCCTCTTTTCCTATGCTTTCAATGCAATTCCAGTCTACCTCCTGAAATCGGTTTCCTGCAATTCTGCCCCGCTTTCAAGTCCTCTTGGCAGCCTTACTTCAGTCTATTTTTGGACGATAGCTGTCATTTATAACTCTGCAGGTTTGTGAATTACAGTGCCCCTGAGCTCCTTTCTTCAACTCGCTTTCTTGTGACCTGGCCGCAACACTGCAGGATGGCTTCAGGCCCTAATCTGGTTCCGGCCCGGCATGCTGAGCCTTTGGTTAATTCCTCTTCCTGGTGGGAAATGAGAGTTGAATTTGCCCGTCCAGACACCTCCAGCTAGCCTCTCATTGGTTCTCGCTATTCCTGTTCATCTTCCGCAGAAATTGCAAACTGGGCCAAACAGGAGGTTAAAGGGACTGACTCTCCAAGTCGGGAGAGTGTTAGTAAAGCGTCTGGAATGTTGCACCCGAGTACCAGGGGAGGAAAACTGAGACATATTTGAACACGTCTCCCGTTCACATGGTTGATCATACTCTGGGTTCCACATGCATGTTTTAGCTGAAGGAAGAATACCTTAAACCTGGAGAGTTGAGACCCGTGTAATGGGTACCATGCAATATGACTTCAAAGGGTCTTCATTTGCTCACCAAACCTCTCCAATCCTATCACTGCTGCGTTTATGCCCCTGTACACACGCTTGATTCTCTTTTGGAGACATAGCAATCCATAGGTTTTAAGATACTTACTAGTCAGGTACATTCTTAGGCGTTTAATATGGGGTTTTGAGTCCATTTCGTTGAGCAAGGAGTAGCTCTTGTCTATTCCATATTTGGCTTAAGGAACTTTATCTGTGCTCATTTCAATCTCTGGTTTTATGCAGCACCCCAACTCACCTTTCCCCTTAAGCAAGCATAAGTTGGTTTTCTAAATTTGAGACCCTGTTCTGTTTTGGAATGCAGTTCCTGTGTAGCCAAGTTTACATTCCGTGTATTAGTGATATCTTATGATGTTTCTTTTTCTGTGTGACTTATTTCAGTTAGAATCATCATACCTGAATCCACTCATTGTGCTGCTAAGGGCCTGATGACACAGATTTCATTGCTGAGTGATATTGCTTTGTAAGTAAATACCACAACTTCTTTATCCATTTTTCACTTTCTGCGATGTTGAACTTGTACTGTAAACGAGGTTCTTGTAAACAGAGCCGTTCCAAACTTTGGGGTGGCTGTGTCTTTTTCATTTTAATTTCCCTAAGCTATAGGACCATAAGTGGAAGTGCCCTAGGTTCTGTTGCTTTGTTTTTTAGTTGTTTCAGGAAACACCATACACTTCTCCCAAGTGGTTCTTGGCAATTTACATCCCGCCCATCAGCATAACAAGGCTCCCAGTTCTCCATGGCCTGTCCTGCCTTTCTGGATTTTACACTTTTTTCAGATGGCCCTTTTGACCGGGGGGAAGTGAGACTTCATTGTAGTGCAGATTTCCTTTGCAAGCTTGCTTGGTTGGCCAAAAAGGGCGTATGCGTTTTTTCCTGAATATATTCAGGAAAAAACGCATACGCCCTTTTTGGCCAAGTGCATCATTGTGGACGTTCTGCCTCTTTTCCTATGCTTTCAATGCAATTCCAGTCTACCTCCTGAAATCGGTTTCCTGCAATTCTGCCCCGCTTTCAAGTCCTCTTGGCAGCCTTACTTCAGTCTATTTTTGGACGATAGCTGTCATTTATAACTCTGCAGGTTTGTGAATTACAGTGCCCCTGAGCTCCTTTCTTCAACTCGCTTTCTTGTGACCTGGCCGCAACACCGCAGGATGGCTTCAGGCCCTAATCTGGTTCCGGCCCGGCATGCTGAGCCTTTGGTTAATTCCTCTTCCTGGTGGGAAATGAGAGTTGAATTTGCCCGTCCAGACACCTCCAGCTATCCTCTCATTGGTTCTCGCTATTCCTGTTCATCTTCCGCAGAAATTGCAAACTGGGCCAAACAGGAGGTTAAAGGGACTGACTCTCCAAGTCGGGAGAGTGTTAGTAAAGCGTCTGGAATGTTGCACCCGAGTACCAGGGGAGGAAAACTGAGACATATTTGAACACGTCTCCCGTTCACATGGTTGATCATACTCTGGGTTCCACATGCATGTTTTAGCTGAAGGAAGAATACCTTAAACCTGGAGAGTTGAGACCCGTGTAATGGGTACCATGCAATATGACTTCAAAGGGTCTTCATTTGCTCACCGAACCTCTCCAATCCTATCACTGCTGCGTTTATGCCCCTGTACACACGCTTGATTCTCTTTTGGAGACATAGCAATCCATAGGTTTTAAGATACTTACTAGTCAGGTACATTCTTAGGCGTTTAATATGGGGTTTTGAGTCCGTTTCGTTGAGCAAGGAGTAGCTCTTGTCTATTCCATATTTGGCTTAAGGAACTTTATCTGTGCTCATTTCAATCTCTGGTTTTATGCAGCACCCCAACTCACCTTTCCCCTTAAGCAAGCATAAGTTGGTTTTCTAAATTTGAGACCCTGTTCTGTTTTGGAATGCAGTTCCTGTGTAGCCAAGTTTACATTCCGTGTATTAGTGATATCTTATGATGTTTCTTTTTCTGTGTGACTTATTTCAGTTAGAATCATCATACCTGAATCCACTCATTGTGCTGCTAAGGGCCTGATGACACAGATTTCATTGCTGAGTGATATTGCTTTGTAAGTAAATACCACAACTTCTTTATCCATTTTTCACTTTCTGCGATGTTGAACTTGTACTGTAAACGAGGTTCTTGTAAACAGAGCCGTTCCAAACTTTGGGGTGGCTGTGTCTTTTTGATTTTAATTTCCCTAAGCTATAGGACCATAAGTGGAAGTGCCCTAGGTTCTGTTGCTTTGTTTTTTAGTTGTTTCAGGAAACACCATACACTTCTCCCAAGTGGTTCTTGGCAATTTACATCCCGCCCATCAGCATAACAAGGCTCCCAGTTCTCCATGGCCTGTCCTGCCTTTCTGGATTTTACCCTTTTTTCAGATGGCCCTTTTGACCGGGGGGAAGTGAGACTTCATTGTAGTGCAGATTTCCTTTGCAAGCTTGCTTGGTTGGCCAAAAAGGGCGTATGCGTTTTTTCCTGAATATATTCAGGAAAAAACGCATACGCCCTTTTTGGCCAAGTGCATCATTGTGGACGTTCTGCCTCTTTTCCTATGCTTTCAATGCAATTCCAGTCTACCTCCTGAAATCGGTTTCCTGCAATTCTGCCCCGCTTTCAAGTCCTCTTGGCAGCCTTACTTCAGTCTATTTTTGGACGATAGCTGTCATTTATAACTCTGCAGGTTTGTGAATTACAGTGCCCCTGAGCTCCTTTCTTCAACTCGCTTTCTTGTGACCTGGCCGCAACACCGCAGGATGGCTTCAGGCCCTAATCTGGTTCCGGCCCTGCATGCTGAGCCTTTGGTTAATTCCTCTTCCTGGTGGGAAATGAGAGTTGAATTTGCCCGTCCAGACACCTCCAGCTAGCCTCTCATTGGTTCTCGCTATTCCTGTTCATCTTCCGCAGAAATTGCAAACTGGGCCAAACAGGAGGTTAAAGGGACTGACTCTCCAAGTCGGGAGAGTGTTAGTAAAGCGTCTGGAATGTTGCACCCGAGTACCAGGGTACGAAAACTGAGACATATTTGAACACGTCTCCCGTTCACATGGTTGATCATACTCTGGGTTCCACATGCATGTTTTAGCTGAAGGAAGAATACCTTAAACCTGGAGAGTTGAGACCCGTGTAATGGGTACCATGCAATATGACTTCAAAGGGTCTTCATTTGCTCACCGAACCTCTCCAATCCTATCACTGCTGCGTTTATGCCCCTGTACACACGCTTGATTCTCTTTTGGAGACATAGCAATCCATAGGTTTTAAGATACTTACTAGTCAGGTACATTCTTAGGCGTTTAATATGGGGTTTTGAGTCCGTTTCGTTGAGCAAGGAGTAGCTCTTGTCTATTCCATATTTGGCTTAAGGAACTTTATCTGTGCTCATTTCAATCTCTGGTTTTATGCAGCACCCCAACTCACCTTTCCCCTTAAGCAAGCATAAGTTGGTTTTCTAAATTTGAGACCCTGTTCTGTTTTGGAATGCAGTTCCTGTGTAGCCAAGTTTACATTCCGTGTATTAGTGATATCTTATGATGTTTCTTTTTCTGTGTGACTTATTTCAGTTAGAATCATCATACCTGAATCCACTCATTGTGCTGCTAAGGGCCTGATGACACAGATTTCATTGCTGAGTGATATTGCTTTGTAAGTAAATACCACAACTTCTTTATCCATTTTTCACTTTCTGCGATGTTGAACTTGTACTGTAAACGAGGTTCTTGTAAACAGAGCCGTTCCAAACTTTGGGGTGGCTGTGTCTTTTTCATTTTAATTTCCCTAAGCTATAGGACCATAAGTGGAAGTGCCCTAGGTTCTGTTGCTTTGTTTTTTAGTTGTTTCAGGAAACACCATACACTTCTCCCAAGTGGTTCTTGGCAATTTACATCCCGCCCATCAGCATAACAAGGCTCCCAGTTCTCCATGGCCTGTCCTGCCTTTCTGGATTTTACCCTTTTTTCAGATGGCCCTTTTGACCGGGGGGAAGTTAGACTTCATTGTAGTGCAGATTTCCTTTGCAAGCTTGCTTGGTTGGCCAAAAAGGGCGTATGCGTTTTTTCCTGAATATATTCAGGAAAAAACGCATACGCCCTTTTTGGCCAAGTGCATCATTGTGGACGTTCTGCCTCTTTTCCTATGCTTTCAATGCAATTCCAGTCTACCTCCTGAAATCGGTTTCCTGCAATTCTGCCCCGCTTTCAAGTCCTCTTGGCAGCCTTACTTCAGTCTATTTTTGGACGATAGCTGTCATTTATAACTCTGCAGGTTTGTGAATTACAGTGCCCCTGAGCTCCTTTCTTCAACTCGCTTTCTTGTGACCTGGCCGCAACACCGCAGGATGGCTTCAGGCCCTAATCTGGTTCCGGCCCGGCATGCTGAGCCTTTGGTTAATTCCTCTTCCTGGTGGGAAATGAGAGTTGAATTTGCCCGTCCAGACACCTCCAGCTAGCCTCTCATTGGTTCTCGCTATTCCTGTTCATCTTCCGCAGAAATTGCAAACTGGGCCAAAGAGGAGGTTAAAGGGACTGACTCTCCAAGTCGGGAGAGTGTTAGTAAAGCGTCTGGAATGTTGCACCCGAGTACCAGGGTACGAAAACTGAGACATATTTGAACACGTCTCCCGATCACATGGTTGATCATACTCTGGGTTCCACATGCATGTTTTAGCTGAAGGAAGAATACCTTAAACCTGGAGAGTTGAGACCCGTGTAATGGGTACCATGCAATATGACTTCAAAGGGTCTTCATTTGCTCACCGAACCTCTCCAATCCTATCACTGCTGCGTTTATGCCCCTGTACACACGCTTGATTCTCTTTTGGAGACATAGCAATCCATAGGTTTTAAGATACTTACTAGTCAGGTACATTCTTAGGCGTTTAATATGGGGTTTTGAGTCCATTTCGTTGAGCAAGGAGTAGCTCTTGTCTATTCCATATTTGGCTTAAGGAACTTTATCTGTGCTCATTTCAATCTCTGGTTTTATGCAGCACCCCAACTCACCTTTCCCCTTAAGCAAGCATAAGTTGGTTTTCTAAATTTGAGACCCTGTTCTGTTTTGGAATGCAGTTCCTGTGTAGCCAAGTTTACATTCCGTGTATTAGTGATATCTTATGATGTTTCTTTTTCTGTGTGACTTATTTCAGTTAGAATCATCATACCTGAATCCACTCATTGTGCTGCTAAGGGCCTGATGACACAGATTTCATTGCTGAGTGATATTGCTTTGTAAGTAAATACCACAACTTCTTTATCCATTTTTCACTTTCTGCGATGTTGAACTTGTACTGTAAACGAGGTTCTTGTAAACAGAGCCGTTCCAAACTTTGGGGTGGCTGTGTCTTTTTCATTTTAATTTCCCTAAGCTATAGGACCATAAGTGGAAGTGCCCTAGGTTCTGTTGCTTTGTTTTTTAGTTGTTTCAGGAAACACCATACACTTCTCCCAAGTGGTTCTTGGCAATTTACATCCCGCCCATCAGCATAACAAGGCTCCCAGTTCTCCATGGCCTGTCCTGCCTTTCTGGATTTTACCCTTTTTTCAGATGGCCCTTTTGACCGGGGGGAAGTTAGACTTCATTGTAGTGCAGATTTCCTTTGCAAGCTTGCTTGGTTGGCCAAAAAGGGCGTATGCGTTTTTTCCTGAATATATTCAGGAAAAAACGCATACGCCCTTTTTGGCCAAGTGCATCATTGTGGACGTTCTGCCTCTTTTCCTATGCTTTCAATGCAATTCCAGTCTACCTCCTGAAATCGGTTTCCTGCAATTCTGCCCCACTTTCAAGTCCTCTTGGCAGCCTTACTTCAGTCTATTTTTGGACGATAGCTGTCATTTATAACTCTGCAGGTTTGTGAATTACAGTGCCCCTGAGCTCCTTTCTTCAACTCGCTTTCTTGTGAGCTGGCCGCAACACCGCAGGATGGCTTCAGGCCCTAATCTGGTTCCGGCCCGGCATGCTGAGCCTTTGGTTAATTCCTCTTCCTGGTGGGAAATGAGAGTTGAATTTGCCCGTCCAGACACCTCCAGCTAGCCTCTCATTGGTTCTCGCTATTCCTGTTCATCTTCCGCAGAAATTGCAAACTGGGCCAAACAGGAGGTTAAAGGGACTGACTCTCCAAGTCGGGAGAGTGTTAGTAAAGCGTCTGGAATGTTGCACCCGAGTACCAGGGGAGGAAAACTGAGACATATTTGAACACGTCTCCCGTTCACATGGTTGATCATACTCTGGGTTCCACATGCATGTTTTAGCTGAAGGAAGAATACCTTAAACCTGGAGAGTTGAGACCCGTGTAATGGGTACCATGCAATATGACTTCAAAGGGTCTTCATTTGCTCACCGAACCTCTCCAATCCTATCACTGCTGCGTTTATGCCCCTGTATACATGCTTGATTCTCTTTCGGAGACATAGCAATCCATAGGTTTTAAGGTACTTACTAGTCAGGTACATTCTTAGGCGTTTAATATGGGGTTTTGAGTCCGTTTCGTTGAGCAAGGAGTAGCTCTTGTCTATTCCATATTTGGCTTAAGGAACTTTATCTGTGCTCATTTCAATCTCTGGTTTTATGCAGCACCCCAACTCACCTTTCCCCTTAAGCAAGCATAAGTTGGTTTTCTAAATTTGAGACCCTGTTCTGTTTTGGAATGCAGTTCCTGTGTAGCCAAGTTTACATTCCGTGTATTAGTGATATCTTATGATGTTTCTTTTTCTGTGTGACTTATTTCAGTTAGAATCATCATACCTGAATCCACTCATTGTGCTGCTAAGGGCCTGATGACACAGATTTCATTGCTGAGTGATATTGCTTTGTAAGTAAATACCACAACTTCTTTATCCATTTTTCACTTTCTGCGATGTTGAACTTGTACTGTAAACGAGGTTCTTGTAAACAGAGCCGTTCCAAACTTTGGGGTGGCTGTGTCTTTTTCATTTTAATTTCCCTAAGCTATAGGACCATAAGTGGAAGTGCCCTAGGTTCTGTTGCTTTGTTTTTTAGTTGTTTCAGGAAACACCATACACTTCTCCCAAGTGGTTCTTGGCAATTTACATCCCGCCCATCAGCATAACAAGGCTCCCAGTTCTCCATGGCCTGTCCTGCCTTTCTGGATTTTACCCTTTTTTCAGATGGCCCTTTTGACCGGGGGGAAGTTAGACTTCATTGTAGTGCAGATTTCCTTTGCAAGCTTGCTTGGTTGGCCAAAAAGGGCGTATGCGTTTTTTCCTGAATATATTCAGGAAAAAACGCATACGCCCTTTTTGGCCAAGTGCATCATTGTGGACGTTCTGCCTCTTTTCCTATGCTTTCAATGCAATTCCAGTCTACCTCCTGAAATCGGTTTCCTGCAATTCTGCCCCGCTTTCAAGTCCTCTTGGCAGCCTTACTTCAGTCTATTTTTGGACGATAGCTGTCATTTATAACTCTGCAGGTTTGTGAATTACAGTGCCCCTGAGCTCCTTTCTTCAACTCGCTTTCTTGTGACCTGGCCGCAACACCGCAGGATGGCTTCAGGCCCTAATCTGGTTCCGGCCCGGCATGCTGAGCCTTTGGTTAATTCCTCTTCCTGGTGGGAAATGAGAGTTGAATTTGCCCGTCCAGACACCTCCAGCTAGCCTCTCATTGGTTCTCGCTATTCCTGTTCATCTTCCGCAGAAATTGCAAACTGGGCCAAAGAGGAGGTTAAAGGGACTGACTCTCCAAGTCGGGAGAGTGTTAGTAAAGCGTCTGGAATGTTGCACCCGAGTACCAGGGTACGAAAACTGAGACATATTTGAACACGTCTCCCGATCACATGGTTGATCATACTCTGGGTTCCACATGCATGTTTTAGCTGAAGGAAGAATACCTTAAACCTGGAGAGTTGAGACCCGTGTAATGGGTACCATGCAATATGACTTCAAAGGGTCTTCATTTGCTCACCGAACCTCTCCAATCCTATCACTGCTGCGTTTATGCCCCTGTACACACGCTTGATTCTCTTTTGGAGACATAGCAATCCATAGGTTTTAAGATACTTACTAGTCAGGTACATTCTTAGGCGTTTAATATGGGGTTTTGAGTCCATTTCGTTGAGCAAGGAGTAGCTCTTGTCTATTCCATATTTGGCTTAAGGAACTTTATCTGTGCTCATTTCAATCTCTGGTTTTATGCAGCACCCCAACTCACCTTTCCCCTTAAGCAAGCATAAGTTGGTTTTCTAAATTTGAGACCCTGTTCTGTTTTGGAATGCAGTTCCTGTGTAGCCAAGTTTACATTCCGTGTATTAGTGATATCTTATGATGTTTCTTTTTCTGTGTGACTTATTTCAGTTAGAATCATCATACCTGAATCCACTCATTGTGCTGCTAAGGGCCTGATGACACAGATTTCATTGCTGAGTGATATTGCTTTGTAAGTAAATACCACAACTTCTTTATCCATTTTTCACTTTCTGCGATGTTGAACTTGTACTGTAAACGAGGTTCTTGTAAACAGAGCCGTTCCAAACTTTGGGGTGGCTGTGTCTTTTTCATTTTAATTTCCCTAAGCTATAGGACCATAAGTGGAAGTGCCCTAGGTTCTGTTGCTTTGTTTTTTAGTTGTTTCAGGAAACACCATACACTTCTCCCAAGTGGTTCTTGGCAATTTACATCCCGCCCATCAGCATAACAAGGCTCCCAGTTCTCCATGGCCTGTCCTGCCTTTCTGGATTTTACCCTTTTTTCAGATGGCCCTTTTGACCGGGGGGAAGTTAGACTTCATTGTAGTGCAGATTTCCTTTGCAAGCTTGCTTGGTTGGCCAAAAAGGGCGTATGCGTTTTTTCCTGAATATATTCAGGAAAAAACGCATACGCCCTTTTTGGCCAAGTGCATCATTGTGGACGTTCTGCCTCTTTTCCTATGCTTTCAATGCAATTCCAGTCTACCTCCTGAAATCGGTTTCCTGCAATTCTGCCCCACTTTCAAGTCCTCTTGGCAGCCTTACTTCAGTCTATTTTTGGACGATAGCTGTCATTTATAACTCTGCAGGTTTGTGAATTACAGTGCCCCTGAGCTCCTTTCTTCAACTCGCTTTCTTGTGACCTGGCCGCAACACCGCAGGATGGCTTCAGGCCCTAATCTGGTTCCGGCCCGGCATGCTGAGCCTTTGGTTAATTCCTCTTCCTGGTGGGAAATGAGAGTTGAATTTGCCCGTCCAGACACCTCCAGCTAGCCTCTCATTGGTTCTCGCTATTCCTGTTCATCTTCCGCAGAAATTGCAAACTGGGCCAAACAGGAGGTTAAAGGGACTGACTCTCCAAGTCGGGAGAGTGTTAGTAAAGCGTCTGGAATGTTGCACCCGAGTACCAGGGGAGGAAAACTGAGACATATTTGAACACGTCTCCCGTTCACATGGTTGATCATACTCTGGGTTCCACATGCATGTTTTAGCTGAAGGAAGAATACCTTAAACCTGGAGAGTTGAGACCCGTGTAATGGGTACCATGCAATATGACTTCAAAGGGTCTTCATTTGCTCACCGAACCTCTCCAATCCTATCACTGCTGCGTTTATGCCCCTGTACACACGCTTGATTCTCTTTTGGAGACATAGCAATCCATAGGTTTTAAGATACTTACTAGTCAGGTACATTCTTAGGCGTTTAATATGGGGTTTTGAGTCCATTTCGTTGAGCAAGGAGTAGCTCTTGTCTATTCCATATTTGGCTTAAGGAACTTTATCTGTGCTCATTTCAATCTCTGGTTTTATGCAGCACCCCAACTCACCTTTCCCCTTAAGCAAGCATAAGTTGGTTTTCTAAATTTGAGACCCTGTTCTGTTTTGGAATGCAGTTCCTGTGTAGCCAAGTTTACATTCCGTGTATTAGTGATATCTTATGATGTTTCTTTTTCTGTGTGACTTATTTCAGTTAGAATCATCATACCTGAATCCACTCATTGTGCTGCTAAGGGCCTGATGACACAGATTTCATTGCTGAGTGATATTGCTTTGTAAGTAAATACCACAACTTCTTTATCCATTTTTCACTTTCTGCGATGTTGAACTTGTACTGTAAACGAGGTTCTTGTAAACAGAGCCGTTCCAAACTTTGGGGTGGCTGTGTCTTTTTCATTTTAATTTCCCTAAGCTATAGGACCATAAGTGGAAGTGCCCTAGGTTCTGTTGCTTTGTTTTTTAGTTGTTTCAGGAAACACCATACACTTCTCCCAAGTGGTTCTTGGCAATTTATATCCCGCCCATCAGCATAACAAGGCTCCCAGTTCTCCATGGCCTGTCCTGCCTTTCTGGATTTTACCCTTTTTTCAGATGGCCCTTTTGACCGGGGGGAAGTGAGACTTCATTGTAGTGCAGATTTCCTTTGCAAGCTTGCTTGGTTGGCCAAAAAGGGCGTATGCGTTTTTTCCTGAATATATTCAGGAAAAAACGCATACGCCCTTTTTGGCCAAGTGCATCATTGTGGACGTTCTGCCTCTTTTCCTATGCTTTCAATGCAATTCCAGTCTACCTCCTGAAATCGGTTTCCTGCAATTCTGCCCCGCTTTCAAGTCCTCTTGGCAGCCTTACTTCAGTCTATTTTTGGACGATAGCTGTCATTTATAACTCTGCAGGTTTGTGAATTACAGTGCCCCTGAGCTCCTTTCTTCAACTCGCTTTCTTGTGACCTGGCCGCAACACCGCAGGATGGCTTCAGGCCCTAATCTGGTTCCGGCCCGGCATGCTGAGCCTTTGGTTAATTCCTCTTCCTGGTGGGAAATGAGAGTTGAATTTGCCCGTCCAGACACCTCCAGCTAGCCTCTCATTGGTTCTCGCTATTCCTGTTCATCTTCCGCAGAAATTGCAAACTGGGCCAAACAGGAGGTTAAAGGGACTGACTCTCCAAGTCGGGAGAGTGTTAGTAAAGCGTCTGGAATGTTGCACCCGAGTACCAGGGGAGGAAAACTGAGACATATTTGAACACGTCTCCCGTTCACATGGTTGATCATACTCTGGGTTCCACATGCATGTTTTAGCTGAAGGAAGAATACCTTAAACCTGGAGAGTTGAGACCCGTGTAATGGGTACCATGCAATATGATTTCAAAGGGTCTTCATTTGCTCACCGAACCTCTCCAATCCTATCACTGCTGCGTTTATGCCCCTGTACACACGCTTGATTCTCTTTTGGAGACATAGCAATCCATAGGTTTTAAGATACTTACTAGTCAGGTACATTCTTAGGCGTTTAATATGGGGTTTTGAGTCCATTTCGTTGAGCAAGGAGTAGCTCTTGTCTATTCCATATTTGGCTTAAGGAACTTTATCTGTGCTCATTTCAATCTCTGGTTTTATGCAGCACCCCAACTCACCTTTCCCCTTAAGCAAGCATAAGTTGGTTTTCTAAATTTGAGACCCTGTTCTGTTTTGGAATGCAGTTCCTGTGTAGCCAAGTTTACATTCCGTGTATTAGTGATATCTTATGATGTTTCTTTTTCTGTGTGACTTATTTCAGTTAGAATCATCATACCTGAATCCACTCATTGTGCTGCTAAGGGCCTGATGACACAGATTTCATTGCTGAGTGATATTGCTTTGTAAGTAAATACCACAACTTCTTTATCCATTTTTCACTTTCTGCGATGTTGAACTTGTACTGTAAACGAGGTTCTTGTAAACAGAGCCGTTCCAAACTTTGGGGTGGCTGTGTCTTTTTGATTTTAATTTCCCTAAGCTATAGGACCATAAGTGGAAGTGCCCTAGGTTCTGTTGCTTTGTTTTTTAGATGTTTCAGGAAACACCATACACTTCTCCCGAGTGGTTCTTGGCAATTTACATCCCGCCCATCAGCATAACAAGGCTCCCAGTTCTCCATGGCCTGTCCTGCCTTTCTGGATTTTACACTTTTTTCAGATGGCCCTTTTGACCGTGGGGAAGTGAGACTTCATTGTAGTGCAGATTTCCTTTGCAAGCTTGCTTGGTTGGCCAAAAAGGGCGTATGCGTTTTTTCCTGAATATATTCAGGAAAAAACGCATACGCCCTTTTTGGCCAAGTGCATCATTGTGGACGTTCTGCCTCTTTTCCTATGCTTTCAATGCAATTCCAGTCTACCTCCTGAAATCGGTTTCCTGCAATTCTGCCCCGCTTTCAAGTCCTCTTGGCAGCCTTACTTCAGTCTATTTTTGGACGATAGCTGTCATTTATAACTCTGCAGGTTTGTGAATTACAGTGCCCCTGAGCTCCTTTCTTCAACTCGCTTTCTTGTGACCTGGCCGCAACACCGCAGGATGGCTTCAGGCCCTAATCTGGTTCCGGCCCGGCATGCTGAGCCTTTGGTTAATTCCTCTTCCTGGTGGGAAATGAGAGTTGAATTTGCCCGTCCAGACACCTCCAGCTAGCCTCTCATTGGTTCTCGCTATTCCTGTTCATCTTCCGCAGAAATTGCAAACTGGGCCAAACAGGAGGTTAAAGGGACTGACTCTCCAAGTCGGGAGAGTGTTAGTAAAGCGTCTGGAATGTTGCACCCGAGTACCAGGGGAGGAAAACTGAGACATATTTGAACACGTCTCCCGTTCACATGGTTGATCATACTCTGGGTTCCACATGCATGTTTTAGCTGAAGGAAGAATACCTTAAACCTGGAGAGTTGAGACCCGTTTAATGGATACCATGCAATATGATTTCAAAGGGTCTTCATTTGCTCACCGAACCTCTCCAATCCTATCACTGCTGCGTTTATGCCCCTGTACACACGCTTGATTCTCTTTTGGAGACATAGCAATCCATAGGTTTTAAGATACTTACTAGTCAGGTACATTCTTAGGCGTTTAATATGGGGTTTTGAGTCCATTTCGTTGAGCAAGGAGTAGCTCTTGTCTATTCCATATTTGGCTTAAGGAACTTTATCTGTGCTCATTTCAATCTCTGGTTTTATGCAGCACCCCAACTCACCTTTCCCCTTAAGCAAGCATAAGTTGGTTTTCTAAATTTGAGACCCTATTCTGTTTTGGAATGCAGTTCCTGTGTAGCCAAGTTTACATTCCGTGTATTAGTGATATCTTATGATGTTTCTTTTTCTGTGTGACTTATTTCAGTTAGAATCATCATACCTGAATCCACTCATTGTGCTGCTAAGGGCCTGATGACACAGATTTCATTGCTGAGTGATATTGCTTTGTAAGTAAATACCACAACTTCTTTATCCATTTTTCACTTTCTGCGATGTTGAACTTGTACTGTAAACGAGGTTCTTGTAAACAGAGCCGTTCCAAACTTTGGGGTGGCTGTGTCTTTTTGATTTTAATTTCCCTAAGCTATAGGACCATAAGTGGAAGTGCCCTAGGTTCTGTTGCTTTGTTTTTTAGATGTTTCAGGAAACACCATACACTTCTCCCGAGTGGTTCTTGGCAATTTACATCCCGCCCATCAGCATAACAAGGCTCCCAGTTCTCCATGGCCTGTCCTGCCTTTCTGGATTTTACACTTTTTTCAGATGGCCCTTTTGACCGGGGGGAAGTGAGACTTCATTGTAGTGCAGATTTCCTTTGCAAGCTTGCTTGGTTGGCCAAAAAGGGCGTATGCGTTTTTTCCTGAATATATTCAGGAAAAAACGCATACGCCCTTTTTGGCCAAGTGCATCATTGTGGACGTTCTGCCTCTTTTCCTATGCTTTCAATGCAATTCCAGTCTACCTCCTGAAATCGGTTTCCTGCAATTCTGCCCCGCTTTCAAGTCCTCTTGGCAGCCTTACTTCAGTCTATTTTTCGACGATAGCTGTCATTTATAACTCTGCAGGTTTGTGAATTACAGTGCCCCTGAGCTCCTTTCTTCAACTCGCTTTCTTGTGAGCTGGCCGCAACACCGCAGGATGGCTTCAGGCCCTAAACTGGTTCCGGCCCGGCATGCTGAGCCTTTGGTTAATTCCTCTTCCTGGTGGGAAATTAGAGTTGAATTTGCCCGTCCAGACACCTCCAGCTAGCCTCTCATTGGTTCTCGCTATTCCTGTTCATCTTCCGCAGAAATTGCAAACTGGGCCAAACAGGAGGTTAAAGGGACTGACTCTCCAAGTCGGGAGAGTGTTAGTAAAGTGTCTGGAATGTTGCACCCGAGTACCAGGGGAGGAAAACTGAGACATATTTGAACACGTCTCCCGTTCACATGGTTGATCATACTCTGGGTTCCACATGCATGTTTTAGCTGAAGGAAGAATACCTTAAACCTGGAGAGTTGAGACCCGTGTAATGGGTACCATGCAATATGACTTCAAAGGGTCTTCATTTGCTCACCGAACCTCTCCAATCCTATCACTGCTGCGTTTATGCCCCTGTACACACGCTTGATTCTCTTTTGGAGACATAGCAATCCATAGGTTTTAAGATACTTACTAGTCAGGTACATTCTTAGGCGTTTAATATGGGGTTTTGAGTCCATTTCGTTGAGCAAGGAGTAGCTCTTGTCTATTCCATATTTGGCTTAAGGAACTTTATCTGTGCTCATTTCAATCTCTGGTTTTATGCAGCACCCCAACTCACCTTTCCCCTTAAGCAAGCATAAGTTGGTTTTCTAAATTTGAGACCCTGTTCTGTTTTGGAATGCAGTTCCTGTGTAGCCAAGTTTACATTCCGTGTATTAGTGATATCTTATGATGTTTCTTTTTCTGTGTGACTTATTTCAGTTAGAATCATCATACCTGAATCCACTCATTGTGCTGCTAAGGGCCTGATGACACAGATTTCATTGCTGAGTGATATTGCTTTGTAAGTAAATACCACAACTTCTTTATCCATTTTTCACTTTCTGCGATGTTGAACTTGTACTGTAAACGAGGTTCTTGTAAACAGAGCCGTTCCAAACTTTGGGGTGGCTGTGTCTTTTTCATTTTAATTTCCCTAAGCTATAGGACCATAAGTGGAAGTGCCCTAGGTTCTGTTGCTTTGTTTTTTAGATGTTTCAGGAAACACCATACACTTCTCCCAAGTGGTTCTTGGCAATTTACATCCCGCCCATCAGCATAACAAGGCTCCCAGTTCTCCATGGCCTGTCCTGCCTTTCTGGATTTTACCCTTTTTTCAGATGGCCCTTTTGACCGGGGGGAAGTGAGACTTCATTGTAGTGCAGATTTCCTTTGCAAGCTTGCTTGGTTGGCCAAAAAGGGCGTATGCGTTTTTTCCTGAATATATTCAGGAAAAAACGCATACGCCCTTTTTGGCCAAGTGCATCATTGTGGACGTTCTGCCTCTTTTCCTATGCTTTCAATGCAATTCCAGTCTACCTCCTGAAATCGGTTTCCTGCAATTCTGCCCCGCTTTCAAGTCCTCTTGGCAGCCTTACTTCAGTCTATTTTTGGACGATAGCTGTCATTTATAACTCTGCAGGTTTGTGAATTACAGTGCCCCTGAGCTCCTTTCTTCAACTCGCTTTCTTTTGAGCTGGCCGCAACACCGCAGGATGGCTTCAGGCCCTAATCTGGTTCCGGCCCGGCATGCTGAGCCTTTGGTTAATTCCTCTTCCTGGTGGGAAATTAGAGTTGAATTTGCCCGTCCAGACACCTCCAGCTAGCCTCTCATTGGTTCTCGCTATTCCTGTTCATCTTCCGCAGAAATTGCAAACTGGGCCAAACAGGAGGTTAAAGGGACTGACTCTCCAAGTCGGGAGAGTGTTAGTAAAGCGTCTGGAATGTTGCACCCGAGTACCAGGGGAGGAAAACTGAGACATATTTGAACACGTCTCCCGTTCACATGGTTGATCATACTCTGGGTTCCACATGCATGTTTTAGCTGAAGGAAGAATACCTTAAACCTGGAGAGTTGAGACCCGTGTAATGGGTACCATGCAATATGACTTCAAAGGGTCTTCATTTGCTCACCGAACCTCTCCAATCCTATCACTGCTGCGTTTATGCCCCTGTACACACGCTTGATTCTCTTTTGGAGACATAGCAATCCATAGGTTTTAAGATACTTACTAGTCAGGTACATTCTTAGGCGTTTAATATGGGGTTTTGAGTCCATTTCGTTGAGCAAGGAGTAGCTCTTGTCTATTCCATATTTGGCTTAAGGAACTTTATCTGTGCTCATTTCAATCTCTGGTTTTATGCAGCACCCCAACTCACCTTTCCCCTTAAGCAAGCATAAGTTGGTTTTCTAAATTTGAGACCCTGTTCTGTTTTGGAATGCAGTTCCTGTGTAGCCAAGTTTACATTCCGTGTATTAGTGATATCTTATGATGTTTCTTTTTCTGTGTGACTTATTTCAGTTAGAATCATCATACCTGAATCCACTCATTGTGCTGCTAAGGGCCTGATGACACAGATTTCATTGCTGAGTGATATTGCTTTGTAAGTAAATACCACAACTTCTTTATCCATTTTTCACTTTCTGCGATGTTGAACTTGTACTGTAAACGAGGTTCTTGTAAACAGAGCCGTTCCAAACTTTGGGGTGGCTGTGTCTTTTTCATTTTAATTTCCCTAAGCTATAGGACCATAAGTGGAAGTGCCCTAGGTTCTGTTGCTTTGTTTTTCAGTTGTTTCAGGAAACACCATACACTTCTCCCAAGTGGTTCTTGGCAATTTACATCCCGCCCATCAGCATAACAAGGCTCCCAGTTCTCCATGGCCTGTCCTGCCTTTCTGGATTTTACCCTTTTTTCAGATGGCCCTTTTGACCGGGGGGAAGTGAGACTTCATTGTAGTGCAGATTTCCTTTGCAAGCTTGCTTGGTTGGCCAAAAAGGGCGTATGCGTTTTTTCCTGAATATATTCAGGAAAAAACGCATACGCCCTTTTTGGCCAAGTGCATCATTGTGGACGTTCTGCCTCTTTTCCTATGCTTTCAATGCAATTCCAGTCTACCTCCTGAAATCGGTTTCCTGCAATTCTGCCCCGCTTTCAAGTCCTCTTGGCAGCCTTACTTCAGTCTATTTTTGGACGATAGCTGTCATTTATAACTCTGCAGGTTTGTGAATTACAGTGCCCCTGAGCTCCTTTCTTCAACTCGCTTTCTTGTGAGCTGGCCGCAACACCGCAGGATGGCTTCAGGCCCTAATCTGGTTCCGGCCCGGCATGCTGAGCCTTTGGTTAATTCCTCTTCCTGGTGGTAAATGAGAGTTGAATTTGCCCGTCCAGACACCTCCAGCTAGCCTCTCATTGGTTCTCGCTATTCCTGTTCATCTTCCGCAGAAATTGCAAACTGGGCCAAACAGGAGGTTAAAGGGACTGACTCTCCAAGTCGGGAGAGTGTTAGTAAAGCGTCTGGAATGTTGCACCCGAGTACCAGGGGAGGAAAACTGAGACATATTTGAACACGTCTCCCGTTCACATGGTTGATCATACTCTGGGTTCCACATGCATGTTTTAGCTGAAGGAAGAATACCTTAAACCTGGAGAGTTGAGACCCGTGTAATGGGTACCATGCAATATGACTTCAAAGGGTCTTCATTTGCTCACCGAACCTCTCCAATCCTATCACTGCTGCGTTTATGCCCCTGTACACACGCTTGATTCTCTTTTGGAGACATAGCAATCCATAGGTTTTAAGATACTTACTAGTCAGGTACATTCTTAGGCGTTTAATATGGGGTTTTGAGTCCATTTCGTTGAGCAAGGAGTAGCTCTTGTCTATTCCATATTTGGCTTAAGGAACTTTATCTGTGCTCATTTCAATCTCTGGTTTTATGCAGCACCCCAACTCACCTTTCCCCTTAAGCAAGCATAAGTTGGTTTTCTAAATTTGAGACCCTGTTCTGTTTTGGAATGCAGTTCCTGTGTAGCCAAGTTTACATTCCGTGTATTAGTGATATTTTATGATGTTTCTTTTTCTGTGTGACTTATTTCAGTTAGAATCATCATACCTGAATCCACTCATTGTGCTGCTAAGGGCCTGATGACACAGATTTCATTGCTGAGTGATATTGCTTTGTAAGTAAATACCACAACTTCTTTATCCATTTTTCACTTTCTGCGATGTTGAACTTGTACTGTAAACGAGGTTCTTGTAAACAGAGCCGTTCCAAACTTTGGGGTGGCTGTGTCTTTTTCATTTTAATTTCCCTAAGCTATAGGACCATAAGTGGAAGTGCCCTAGGTTCTGTTGCTTTGTTTTTCAGTTGTTTCAGGAAACACCATACACTTCTCCCAAGTGGTTCTTGGCAATTTACATCCCGCCCATCAGCATAACAAGGCTCCCAGTTCTCCATGGCCTGTCCTGCCTTTCTGGATTTTACCCTTTTTTCAGATGGCCCTTTTGACCAGGGGGAAGTGAGACTTCATTGTAGTGCAGATTTCCTTTGCAAGCTTGCTTGGTTGGCCAAAAAGGGCGTATGCGTTTTTTCCTGAATATATTCAGGAAAAAACGCATACGCCCTTTTTGGCCAAGTGCATCATTGTGGACGTTCTGCCTCTTTTCCTATGCTTTCAATGCAATTCCAGTCTACCTCCTGAAATCGGTTTCCTGCAATTCTGCCCCGCTTTCAAGTCCTCTTGGCAGCCTTACTTCAGTCTATTTTTCGACGATAGCTGTCATTTATAACTCTGCAGGTTTGTGAATTACAGTGCCCCTGAGCTCCTTTCTTCAACTCGCTTTCTTGTGACCTGGCCGCAACACCACAGGATGGCTTCAGGCCCTAATCTGGTTCCGGCCCGGCATGCTGAGCCTTTGGTTAATTCCTCTTCCTGGTGGGAAATGAGAGTTGAATTTGCCCATCCAGACACCTCCAGCTAGCCTCTCATTGGTTCTCGCTATTCCTGTTCATCTTCCGCAGAAATTGCAAACTGGGCCAAACAGGAGGTTAAAGGGACTGACTCTCCAAGTCGGGAGAGTGTTAGTAAAGCGTCTGGAATGTTGCACCCGAGTACCAGGGGAGGAAAACTGAGACATATTTGAACACGTCTCCCGTTCACATGGTTGATCATACTCTGGGTTCCACATGCATGTTTTAGCTGAAGGAAGAATACCTTAAACCTGGAGAGTTGAGACCCGTGTAATGGGTACCATGCAATATGACTTCAAAGGGTCTTCATTTGCTCACCGAACCTCTCCAATCCTATCACTGCTGCGTTTATGCCCCTGTACACACGCTTGATTCTCTTTTGGAGACATAGCAATCCATAGGTTTTAAGATACTTACTAGTCAGGTACATTCTTAGGCGTTTAATATGGGGTTTTGAGTCCATTTCGTTGAGCAAGGAGTAGCTCTTGTCTATTCCATATTTGGCTTAAGGAACTTTATCTGTGCTCATTTCAATCTCTGGTTTTATGCAGCACCCCAACTCACCTTTCCCCTTAAGCAAGCATAAGTTGGTTTTCTAAATTTGAGACCCTGTTCTGTTTTGGAATGCAGTTCCTGTGTAGCCAAGTTTACATTCCGTGTATTAGTGATATCTTATGATGTTTCTTTTTCTGTGTGACTTATTTCAGTTAGAATCATCATACCTGAATCCACTCATTGTGCTGCTAAGGGCCTGATGACACAGATTTCATTGCTGAGTGATATTGCTTTGTAAGTAAATACCACAACTTCTTTATCCATTTTTCACTTTCTGCGATGTTGAACTTGTACGGTAAACGAGGTTCTTGTAAACAGAGCCGTTCCAAACTTTGGGGTGGCTGTGTCTTTTTCATTTTAATTTCCCTAAGCTATAGGACCATAAGTGGAAGTGCCCTAGGTTCTGTTGCTTTGTTTTTCAGTTGTTTCAGGAAACACCATACACTTCTCCCAAGTGGTTCTTGGCAATTTACATCCCGCCCATCAGCATAACAAGGCTCCCAGTTCTCCATGGCCTGTCCTGCCTTTCTGGATTTTACCCTTTTTTCAGATGGCCCTTTTGACCGGGGGGAAGTGAGACTTCATTGTAGTGCAGATTTCCTTTGCAAGCTTGCTTGGTTGGCCAAAAAGGGCGTATGCGTTTTTTCCTGAATATATTCAGGAAAAAACGCATACGCCCTTTTTGGCCAAGTGCATCATTGTGGACGTTCTGCCTCTTTTCCTATGCTTTCAATGCAATTCCAGTCTACCTCCTGAAATCGGTTTCCTGCAATTCTGCCCCGCTTTCAAGTCCTCTTGGCAGCCTTACTTCAGTCTATTTTTCGACGATAGCTGTCATTTATAACTCTGCAGGTTTGTGAATTACAGTGCCCCTGAGCTCCTTTCTTCAACTCGCTTTCTTGTGACCTGGCCGCAACACCACAGGATGGCTTCAGGCCCTAATCTGGTTCCGGCCCGGCATGCTGAGCCTTTGGTTAATTCCTCTTCCTGGTGGGAAATGAGAGTTGAATTTGCCCATCCAGACACCTCCAGCTAGCCTCTCATTGGTTCTCGCTATTCCTGTTCATCTTCCGCAGAAATTGCAAACTGGGCCAAACAGGAGGTTAAAGGGACTGACTCTCCAAGTCGGGAGAGTGTTAGTAAAGCGTCTGGAATGTTGCACCCGAGTACCAGGGGAGGAAAACTGAGACATATTTGAACACGTCTCCCGTTCACATGGTTGATCATACTCTGGGTTCCACATGCATGTTTTAGCTGAAGGAAGAATACCTTAAACCTGGAGAGTTGAGACCCGTGTAATGGGTACCATGCAATATGACTTCAAAGGGTCTTCATTTGCTCACCGAACCTCTCCAATCCTATCACTGCTGCATTTATGCCCCTGTACACACGCTTGATTCTCTTTTGGAGACATAGCAATCCATAGGTTTTAAGATACTTACTAGTCAGGTACATTCTTAGGCGTTTAATATGGGGTTTTGAGTCCATTTCGTTGAGCAAGGAGTAGCTCTTGTCTATTCCATATTTGGCTTAAGGAACTTTATCTGTGCTCATTTCAATCTCTGGTTTTATGCAGCACCCCAACTCACCTTTCCCCTTAAGCAAGCATAAGTTGGTTTTCTAAATTTGAGACCCTGTTCTGTTTTGGAATGCAGTTCCTGTGTAGCCAAGTTTACATTCCGTGTATTAGTGATATCTTATGATGTTTCTTTTTCTGTGTGACTTATTTCAGTTAGAATCATCATACCTGAATCCACTCATTGTGCTGCTAAGGGCCTGATGACACAGATTTCATTGCTGAGTGATATTGCTTTGTAAGTAAATACCACAACTTCTTTATCCATTTTTCACTTTCTGCGATGTTGAACTTGTACTGTAAACGAGGTTCTTGTAAACAGAGCCGTTCCAAACTTTGGGGTGGCTGTGTCTTTTTCATTTTAATTTCCCTAAGCTATAGGACCATAAGTGGAAGTGCCCTAGGTTCTGTTGCTTTGTTTTTCAGTTGTTTCAGGAAACACCATACACTTCTCCCAAGTGGTTCTTGGCAATTTACATCCCGCCCATCAGCATAACAAGGCTCCCAGTTCTCCATGGCCTGTCCTGCCTTTCTGGATTTTACACTTTTTTCAGATGGCCCTTTTGACCGGGGGGAAGTGAGACTTCATTGTAGTGCAGATTTCCTTTGCAAGCTTGCTTGGTTGGCCAAAAAGGGCGTATGCGTTTTTTCCTGAATATATTCAGGAAAAAACGCATACGCCCTTTTTGGCCAAGTGCATCATTGTGGACGTTCTGCCTCTTTTCCTATGCTTTCAATGCAATTCCAGTCTACCTCCTGAAATCGGTTTCCTGCAATTCTGCCCCGCTTTCAAGTCCTCTTGGCAGCCTTACTTCAGTCTATTTTTCGACGATAGCTGTCATTTATAACTCTGCAGGTTTGTGAATTACAGTGCCCCTGAGCTCCTTTCTTCAACTCGCTTTCTTGTGACCTGGCCGCAACACCACAGGATGGCTTCAGGCCCTAATCTGGTTCCGGCCCGGCATGCTGAGCCTTTGGTTAATTCCTCTTCCTGGTGGGAAATGAGAGTTGAATTTGCCCATCCAGACACCTCCAGCTAGCCTCTCATTGGTTCTCGCTATTCCTGTTCATCTTCCGCAGAAATTGCAAACTGGGCCAAACAGGAGGTTAAAGGGACTGACTCTCCAAGTCGGGAGAGTGTTAGTAAAGCGTCTGGAATGTTGCACCCGAGTACCAGGGGAGGAAAACTGAGACATATTTGAACACGTCTCCCGTTCACATGGTTGATCATACTCTGGGTTCCACATGCATGTTTTAGCTGAAGGAAGAATACCTTAAACCTGGAGAGTTGAGACCCGTGTAATGGGTACCATGCAATATGACTTCAAAGGGTCTTCATTTGCTCACCGAACCTCTCCAATCCTATCACTGCTGCGTTTATGCCCCTGTACACACGCTTGATTCTCTTTTGGAGACATAGCAATCCATAGGTTTTAAGATACTTACTAGTCAGGTACATTCTTAGGCGTTTAATATGGGGTTTTGAGTCCATTTCGTTGAGCAAGGAGTAGCTCTTGTCTATTCCATATTTGGCTTAAGGAACTTTATCTGTGCTCATTTCAATCTCTGGTTTTATGCAGCACCCCAACTCACCTTTCCCCTTAAGCAAGCATAAGTTGGTTTTCTAAATTTGAGACCCTGTTCTGTTTTGGAATGCAGTTCCTGTGTAGCCAAGTTTACATTCCGTGTATTAGTGATATCTTATGATGTTTCTTTTTCTGTGTGACTTATTTCAGTTAGAATCATCATACCTGAATCCACTCATTGTGCTGCTAAGGGCCTGATGACACAGATTTCATTGCTGAGTGATATTGCTTTGTATGTAAATACCACAACTTCTTTATCCATTTTTCACTTTCTGCGATGTTGAACTTGTACTGTAAACGAGGTTCTTGTAAACAGAGCCGTTCCAAACTTTGGGGTGGCTGTGTCTTTTTCATTTTAATTTCCCTAAGCTATAGGACCATAAGTGGAAGTGCCCTAGGTTCTGTTGCTTTGTTTATTAGTTGTTTCAGGAAACACCATACACTTCTCCCAAGTGGTTCTTGGCAATTTACATCCCGCCCATCAGCATAACAAGGCTCCCAGTTCTCCATGGCCTGTCCTGCCTTTCTGGATTTTACACTTTTTTCAGATGGCCCTTTTGACCGGGGGGAAGTGAGACTTCATTGTAGTGCAGATTTCCTTTGCAAGCTTGCTTGGTTGGCCAAAAAGGGCGTATGCGTTTTTTCCTGAATATATTCAGGAAAAAACGCATACGCCCTTTTTGGCCAAGTGCATCATTGTGGACGTTCTGCCTCTTTTCCTATGCTTTCAATGCAATTCCAGTCTACCTCCTGAAATCAGTTTCCTGCAATTCTGCCCCGCTTTCAAGTCCTCTTGGCAGCCTTACTTCAGTCTATTTTTGGACGATAGCTGTCATTTATAACTCTGCAGGTTTGTGAATTACAGTGCCCCTGAGCTCCTTTCTTCAACTCGCTTTCTTGTGAGCTGGCCGCAACACCGCAGGATGGCTTCAGGCCCTAATCTGGTTCCGGCCCGGCATGCTGAGCCTTTGGTTAATTCCTCTTCCTGGTGGGAAATGAGAGTTGAATTTGCCCGTCCAGACACCTCCAGCTAGCCTCTCATTGGTTCTCGCTATTCCTGTTCATCTTCCGCAGAAATTGCAAACTGGGCCAAACAGGAGGTTAAAGGGACTGACTCTCCAAGTCGGGAGAGTGTTAGTAAAGCGTCTGGAATGTTGCACCTGAGTACCAGGGGAGGAAAACTGAGACATATTTGAACACGTCTCCCGTTCACATGGTTGATCATACTCTGGGTTCCACATGCATGTTTTAGCTGAAGGAAGAATACCTTAAACCTGGAGAGTTGAGACCCGTGTAATGGGTACCATGCAATATGACTTCAAAGGGTCTTCATTTGCTCACCGAACCTCTCCAATCCTATCACTGCTGCGTTTATGCCCCTGTACACACGCTTGATTCTCTTTTGGAGACATAGCAATCCATAGGTTTTAAGATACTTACTAGTGAGGTACATTCTTAGGCGTTTAATATGGGGTTTTGAGTCCATTTCGTTGAGCAAGGAGTAGCTCTTGTCTATTCCATATTTGGCTTAAGGAACTTTATCTGTGCTCATTTCAATCTCTGGTTTTATGCAGCACCCCAACTCACCTTTCCCCTTAAGCAAGCATAAGTTGGTTTTCTAAATTTGAGACCCTGTTCTGTTTTGGAATGCAGTTCCTGTGTAGCCAAGTTTACATTCCGTGTATTAGTGATATCTTATGATGTTTCTTTTTCTGTGTGACTTATTTCAGTTAGAATCATCATACCTGAATCCACTCATTGTGCTGCTAAGGGCCTGATGACACAGATTTCATTGCTGAGTGATATTGCTTTGTAAGTAAATACCACAACTTCTTTATCCATTTTTCACTTTCTGCGATGTTGAACTTGTACTGTAAACGAGGTTCTTGTAAACAGAGCCGTTCCAAACTTTGGGGTGGCTGTGTCTTTTTCATTTTAATTTCCCTAAGCTATAGGACGATAAGTGGAAGTTCCCTAGGTTCTGTTGCTTTGTTTATTAGTTGTTTCAGGAAACACCATACACTTCTCCCAAGTGGTTCTTGGCAATTTACATCCCGCCCATCAGCATAACAAGGCTCCCAGTTCTCCATGGCCTGTCCTGCCTTTCTGGATTTTACCCTTTTTTCAGATGGCCCTTTTGACCGGGGGGAAGTGAGACTTCATTGTAGTGCAGATTTCCTTTGCAAGCTTGCTTGGTTGGCCAAAAAGGGCGTATGCGTTTTTTCCTGAATATATTCAGGAAAAAACGCATACGCCCTTTTTGGCCAAGTGCATCATTGTGGACGTTCTGCCTCTTTTCCTATGCTTTCAATGCAATTCCAGTCTACCTCCTGAAATCGGTTTCCTGCAATTCTGCCCCGCTTTCAAGTCCTCTTGGCAGCCTTACTTCAGTCTATTTTTGGACGATAGCTGTCATTTATAACTCTGCAGGTTTGTGAATTACAGTGCCCCTGAGCTCCTTTCTTCAACTCGCTTTCTTGTGAGCTGGCCGCAACACCGCAGGATGGCTTCAGGCCCTAATCTGGTTCCGGCCCGGCATGCTGAGCCTTTGGTTAATTCCTCTTCCTGGTGGGAAATGAGAGTTGAATTTGCCCGTCCAGACACCTCCAGCTAGCCTCTCATTGGTTCTCGCTATTCCTGTTCATCTTCCGCAGAAATTGCAAACTGTGCCAAACAGGAGGTTAAAGGGACTGACTCTCCAAGTCGGGAGAGTGTTAGTAAAGCGTCTGGAATGTTGCACCCAAGTACCAGGGGAGGAAAACTGAGACATATTTGAACACGTCTCCCGTTCACATGGTTGATCATACTCTGGGTTCCACATGCATGTTTTAGCTGAAGGAAGAATACCTTAAACCTGGAGAGTTGAGACCCGTGTAATGGGTACCATGCAATATGACTTCAAAGGGTCTTCATTTGCTCACCGAACCTCTCCAATCCTATCACTGCTGCGTTTATGCCCCTGTACACACGCTTGATTCTCTTTTGGAGACATAGCAATCCATAGGTTTTAAGATACTTACTAGTCAGGTACATTCTTAGGCGTTTAATATGGGGTTTTGAGTCCATTTCATTGAGCAAGGAGTAGCTCTTGTCTATTCCATATTTGGCTTAAGGAACTTTATCTGTGCTCATTTCAATCTCTGGTTTTATGCAGCACCCCAACTCACCTTTCCCCTTAAGCAAGCATAAGTTGGTTTTCTAAATTTGAGACCCTGTTCTGTTTTGGAATGCAGTTCCTGTGTAGCCAAGTTTACATTCCGTGTATTAGTGATATCTTATGATGTTTCTTTTTCTGTGTGACTTATTTCAGTTAGAATCATCATACCTGAATCCACTCATTGTGCTGCTAAGGGCCTGATGACACAGATTTCATTGCTGAGTGATATTGCTTTGTAAGTAAATACCACAACTTCTTTATCCATTTTTCACTTTCTGCGATGTTGAACTTGTACTGTAAACGAGGTTCTTGTAAACAGAGCCGTTCCAAACTTTGGGGTGGCTGTGTCTTTTTCATTTTAATTTCCCTAAGCTATAGGACCATAAGTGGAAGTGCCCTAGGTTCTGTTGCTTTGTTTTTCAGTTGTTTCAGGAAACACCATACACTTCTCCCAAGTGGTTCTTGGCAATTTACATCCCGCCCATCAGCATAACAAGGCTCCCAGTTCTCCATGGCCTGTCCTGCCTTTCTGGATTTTACCCTTTTTTCAGATGGCCCTTTTGACCGGGGGGAAGTGAGACTTCATTGTAGTGCAGATTTCCTTTGCAAGCTTGCTTGGTTGGCCAAAAAGGGCGTATGCGTTTTTTCCTGAATATATTCAGGAAAAAACGCATACGCCCTTTTTGGCCAAGTGCATCATTGTGGACGTTCTGCCTCTTTTCCTATGCTTTCAATGCAATTCCAGTCTACCTCCTGAAATCGGTTTCCTGCAATTCTGCCCCGCTTTCAAGTCCTCTTGGCAGCCTTACTTCAGTCTATTTTTCGACGATAGCTGTCATTTATAACTCTGCAGGTTTGTGAATTACAGTGCCCCTGAGCTCCTTTCTTCAACTCGCTTTCTTGTGAGCTGGCCGCAACACCGCAGGATGGCTTCAGGCCCTAATCTGGTTCCGGCCCGGCATGCTGAGCCTTTGGTTAATTCCTCTTCCTGGTGGGAAATGAGAGTTGAATTTGCCCGTCCAGACACCTCCAGCTAGCCTCTCATTGGTTCTCGCTATTCCTGTTCATCTTCCGCAGAAATTGCAAACTGGGCCAAACAGGAGGTTAAAGGGACTGACTCTCCAAGTCGGGAGAGTGTTAGTAAAGCGTCTGGAATGTTGCACCCGAGTACCAGGGGAGGAAAACTGAGACATATTTGAACACGTCTCCCGTTCACATGGTTGATCATACTCTGGGTTCCACATGCATGTTTTAGCTGAAGGAAGAATACCTTAAACCTGGAGAGTTGAGACCCGTGTAATGGGTACCATGCAATATGACTTCAAAGGGTCTTCATTTGCTCACCGAACCTCTCCAATCCTATCACTGCTGCGTTTATGCCCCTGTACACACGCTTGATTCTCTTTTGGAGACATAGCAATCCATAGGTTTTAAGATACTTACTAGTCAGGTACATTCTTAGGCGTTTAATATGGGGTTTTGAGTCCATTTCGTTGAGCAAGGAGTAGCTCTTGTCTATTCCATATTTGGCTTAAGGAACTTTATCTGTGCTCATTTCAATCTCTGGTTTTATGCAGCACCCCAACTCACCTTTCCCCTTAAGCAAGCATAAGTTGGTTTTCTAAATTTGAGACCCTGTTCTGTTTTGGAATGCAGTTCCTGTGTAGCCAAGTTTACATTCCGTGTATTAGTGATATCTTATGATGTTTCTTTTTCTGTGTGACTTATTTCAGTTAGAATCATCATACCTGAATCCACTCATTGTGCTGCTAAGGGCCTGATGACACAGATTTCATTGCTGAGTGATATTGCTTTGTAAGTAAATACCACAACTTCTTTATCCATTTTTCACTTTCTGCGATGTTGAACTTGTACGGTAAACGAGGTTCTTGTAAACAGAGCCGTTCCAAACTTTGGGGTGGCTGTGTCTTTTTCATTTTAATTTCCCTAAGCTATAGGACCATAAGTGGAAGTGCCCTAGGTTCTGTTGCTTTGTTTTTCAGTTGTTTCAGGAAACACCATACACTTCTCCCAAGTGGTTCTTGGCAATTTACATCCCGCCCATCAGCATAACAAGGCTCCCAGTTCTCCATGGCCTGTCCTGCCTTTCTGGATTTTACCCTTTTTTCAGATGGCCCTTTTGACCGGGGGGAAGTGAGACTTCATTGTAGTGCAGATTTCCTTTGCAAGCTTGCTTGGTTGGCCAAAAAGGGCGTATGCGTTTTTTCCTGAATATATTCAGGAAAAAACGCATACGCCCTTTTTGGCCAAGTGCATCATTGTGGACGTTCTGCCTCTTTTCCTATGCTTTCAATGCAATTCCAGTCTACCTCCTGAAATCGGTTTCCTGCAGTTCTGCCCCGCTTTCAAGTCCTCTTGGCAGCCTTACTTCAGTCTATTTTTCGACGATAGCTGTCATTTATAACTCTGCAGGTTTGTGAATTACAGTGCCCCTGAGCTCCTTTCTTCAACTCGCTTTCTTGTGACCTGGCCGCAACACCACAGGATGGCTTCAGGCCCTAATCTGGTTCCGGCCCGGCATGCTGAGCCTTTGGTTAATTCCTCTTCCTGGTGGGAAATGAGAGTTGAATTTGCCCATCCAGACACCTCCAGCTAGCCTCTCATTGGTTCTCGCTATTCCTGTTCATCTTCCGCAGAAATTGCAAACTGGGCCAAACAGGAGGTTAAAGGGACTGACTCTCCAAGTCGGGAGAGTGTTAGTAAAGCGTCTGGAATGTTGCACCCGAGTACCAGGGGAGGAAAACTGAGACATATTTGAACACGTCTCCCGTTCACATGGTTGATCATACTCTGGGTTCCACATGCATGTTTTAGCTGAAGGAAGAATACCTTAAACCTGGAGAGTTGAGACCCGTGTAATGGGTACCATGCAATATGACTTCAAAGGGTCTTCATTTGCTCACCGAACCTCTCCAATCCTATCACTGCTGCATTTATGCCCCTGTACACACGCTTGATTCTCTTTTGGAGACATAGCAATCCATAGGTTTTAAGATACTTACTAGTCAGGTACATTCTTAGGCGTTTAATATGGGGTTTTGAGTCCATTTCGTTGAGCAAGGAGTAGCTCTTGTCTATTCCATATTTGGCTTAAGGAACTTTATCTGTGCTCATTTCAATCTCTGGTTTTATGCAGCACCCCAACTCACCTTTCCCCTTAAGCAAGCATAAGTTGGTTTTCTAAATTTGAGACCCTGTTCTGTTTTGGAATGCAGTTCCTGTGTAGCCAAGTTTACATTCCGTGTATTAGTGATATCTTATGATGTTTCTTTTTCTGTGTGACTTATTTCAGTTAGAATCATCATACCTGAATCCACTCATTGTGCTGCTAAGGGCCTGATGACACAGATTTCATTGCTGAGTGATATTGCTTTGTAAGTAAATACCACAACTTCTTTATCCATTTTTCACTTTCTGCGATGTTGAACTTGTACTGTAAACGAGGTTCTTGTAAACAGAGCCGTTCCAAACTTTGGGGTGGCTGTGTCTTTTTCATTTTAATTTCCCTAAGCTATAGGACCATAAGTGGAAGTGCCCTAGGTTCTGTTGCTTTGTTTTTCAGTTGTTTCAGGAAACACCATACACTTCTCCCAAGTGGTTCTTGGCAATTTACATCCCGCCCATCAGCATAACAAGGCTCCCAGTTCTCCATGGCCTGTCCTGCCTTTCTGGATTTTACACTTTTTTCAGATGGTCCTTTTGACCGGGGGGAAGTGAGACTTCATTGTAGTGCAGATTTCCTTTGCAAGCTTGCTTGGTTGGCCAAAAAGGGCGTATGCGTTTTTTCCTGAATATATTCAGGAAAAAACGCATACGCCCTTTTTGGCCAAGTGCATCATTGTGGACGTTCTGCCTCTTTTCCTATGCTTTCAATGCAATTCCAGTCTACCTCCTGAAATCGGTTTCCTGCAATTCTGCCCCGCTTTCAAGTCCTCTTGGCAGCCTTACTTCAGTCTATTTTTCGACGATAGCTGTCATTTATAACTCTGCAGGTTTGTGAATTACAGTGCCCCTGAGCTCCTTTCTTCAACTCGCTTTCTTGTGACCTGGCCGCAACACCACAGGATGGCTTCAGGCCCTAATCTGGTTCCGGCCCGGCATGCTGAGCCTTTGGTTAATTCCTCTTCCTGGTGGGAAATGAGAGTTGAATTTGCCCATCCAGACACCTCCAGCTAGCCTCTCATTGGTTCTCGCTATTCCTGTTCATCTTCCGCAGAAATTGCAAACTGGGCCAAACAGGAGGTTAAAGGGACTGACTCTCCAAGTCGGGAGAGTGTTAGTAAAGCGTCTGGAATGTTGCACCCGAGTACCAGGGGAGGAAAACTGAGACATATTTGAACACGTCTCCCGTTCACATGGTTGATCATACTCTGGGTTCCACATGCATGTTTTAGCTGAAGGAAGAATACCTTAAACCTGGAGAGTTGAGACCCGTGTAATGGGTACCATGCAATATGACTTCAAAGGGTCTTCATTTGCTCACCGAACCTCTCCAATCCTATCACTGCTGCGTTTATGCCCCTGTACACACGCTTGATTCTCTTTTGGAGACATAGCAATCCATAGGTTTTAAGATACTTACTAGTCAGGTACATTCTTAGGCGTTTAATATGGGGTTTTGAGTCCATTTCGTTGAGCAAGGAGTAGCTCTTGTCTATTCCATATTTGGCTTAAGGAACTTTATCTGTGCTCATTTCAATCTCTGGTTTTATGCAGCACCCCAACTCACCTTTCCCCTTAAGCAAGCATAAGTTGGTTTTCTAAATTTGAGACCCTGTTCTGTTTTGGAATGCAGTTCCTGTGTAGCCAAGTTTACATTCCGTGTATTAGTGATATCTTATGATGTTTCTTTTTCTGTGTGACTTATTTCAGTTAGAATCATCATACCTGAATCCACTCATTGTGCTGCTAAGGGCCTGATGACACAGATTTCATTGCTGAGTGATATTGCTTTGTAAGTAAATACCACAACTTCTTTATCCATTTTTCACTTTCTGCGATGTTGAACTTGTACTGTAAACGAGGTTCTTGTAAACAGAGCCGTTCCAAACTTTGGGGTGGCTGTGTCTTTTTCATTTTAATTTCCCTAAGCTATAGGACCATAAGTGGAAGTGCCCTAGGTTCTGTTGCTTTGTTTATTAGTTGTTTCAGGAAACACCATACACTTCTCCCAAGTGGTTCTTGGCAATTTACATCCCGCCCATCAGCATAACAAGGCTCCCAGTTCTCCATGGCCTGTCCTGCCTTTCTGGATTTTACCCTTTTTTCAGATGGCCCTTTTGACCGGGGGGAAGTGAGACTTCATTGTAGTGCAGATTTCCTTTGCAAGCTTGCTTGGTTGGCCAAAAAGGGCGTATGCGTTTTTTCCTGAATATATTCAGGAAAAAACGCATACGCCCTTTTTGGCCAAGTGCATCATTGTGGACGTTCTGCCTCTTTTCCTATGCTTTCAATGCAATTCCAGTCTACCTCCTGAAATCAGTTTCCTGCAATTCTGCCCCGCTTTCAAGTCCTCTTGGCAGCCTTACTTCAGTCTATTTTTGGACGATAGCTGTCATTTATAACTCTGCAGGTTTGTGAATTACAGTGCCCCTGAGCTCCTTTCTTCAACTCGCTTTCTTGTGACCTGGCCGCAACACCGCAGGATGGCTTCAGGCCCTAATCTGGTTCCGGCCCGGCATGCTGAGCCTTTGGTTAATTCCTCTTCCTGGTGGGAAATGAGAGTTGAATTTGCCCGTCCAGACACCTCCAGCTAGCCTCTCATTGGTTCTCGCTATTCCTGTTCATCTTCCGCAGAAATTGCAAACTGGGCCAAACAGGAGGTTAAAGGGACTGACTCTCCAAGTCGGGAGAGTGTTAGTAAAGCGTCTGGAATGTTGCACCCGAGTACCAGGGTAGGAAAACTGAGACATATTTGAACACGTCTCCCGTTCACATGGTTGATCATACTCTGGGTTCCACATGCATGTTTTAGCTGAAGGAAGAATACCTTAAACCTGGAGAGTTGAGACCCGTGTAATGGGTACCATGCAATATGACTTCAAAGGGTCTTCATTTGCTCACCGAACCTCTCCAATCCTATCACTGCTGCGTTTATGCCCCTGTACACACGCTTGATTCTCTTTTGGAGACATAGCAATCCATAGGTTTTAAGATACTTACTAGTCAGGTACATTCTTAGGCGTTTAATATGGGGTTTTGAGTCCATTTCGTTGAGCAAGGAGTAGCTCTTGTCTATTCCATATTTGGCTTAAGGAACTTTATCTGTGCTCATTTCAATCTCTGGTTTTATGCAGCACCCCAACTCACCTTTCCCCTTAAGCAAGCATAAGTTGGTTTTCTAAATTTGAGACCCTGTTCTGTTTTGGAATGCAGTTCCTGTGTAGCCAAGTTTACATTCCGTGTATTAGTGATATCTTATGATGTTTCTTTTTCTGTGTGACTTATTTCAGTTAGAATCATCATACCTGAATCCACTCATTGTGCTGCTAAGGGCCTGATGACACAGATTTCATTGCTGAGTGATATTGCTTTGTAAGTAAATACCACAACTTCTTTATCCATTTTTCACTTTCTGCGATGTTGAACTTGTACTGTAAACGAGGTTCTTGTAAACAGAGCCGTTCCAAACTTTGGGGTGGCTGTGTCTTTTTCATTTTAATTTCCCTAAGCTATAGGACGATAAGTGGAAGTTCCCTAGGTTCTGTTGCTTTGTTTATTAGTTGTTTCAGGAAACACCATACACTTCTCCCAAGTGGTTCTTGGCAATTTACATCCCGCCCATCAGCATAACAAGGCTCCCAGTTCTCCATGGCCTGTCCTGCCTTTCTGGATTTTACCCTTTTTTCAGATGGCCCTTTTGACCGGGGGGAAGTGAGACTTCATTGTAGTGCAGATTTCCTTTGCAAGCTTGCTTGGTTGGCCAAAAAGGGCGTATGCGTTTTTTCCTGAATATATTCAGGAAAAAACGCATACGCCCTTTTTGGCCAAGTGCATCATTGTGGACGTTCTGCCTCTTTTCCTATGCTTTCAATGCAATTCCAGTCTACCTCCTGAAATCGGTTTCCTGCAATTCTGCCCCGCTTTCAAGTCCTCTTGGCAGCCTTACTTCAGTCTATTTTTGGACGATAGCTGTCATTTATAACTCTGCAGGTTTGTGAATTACAGTGCCCCTGAGCTCCTTTCTTCAACTCGCTTTCTTGTGACCTGGCCGCAACACCGCAGGATGGCTTCAGGCCCTAATCTGGTTCCGGCCCGGCATGCTGAGCCTTTGGTTAATTCCTCTTCCTGGTGGGAAATGAGAGTTGAATTTGCCCGTCCAGACACCTCCAGCTAGCCTCTCATTGGTTCTCGCTATTCCTGTTCATCTTCCGCAGAAATTGCAAACTGTGCCAAACAGGAGGTTAAAGGGACTGACTCTCCAAGTCGGGAGAGTGTTAGTAAAGCGTCTGGAATGTTGCACCCAAGTACCAGGGGAGGAAAACTGAGACATATTTGAACACGTCTCCCGTTCACATGGTTGATCATACTCTGGGTTCCACATGCATGTTTTAGCTGAAGGAAGAATACCTTAAACCTGGAGAGTTGAGACCCGTGTAATGGGTACCATGCAATATGACTTCAAAGGGTCTTCATTTGCTCACCGAACCTCTCCAATCCTATCACTGCTGCGTTTATGCCCCTGTACACACGCTTGATTCTCTTTTGGAGACATAGCAATCCATAGGTTTTAAGATACTTACTAGTCAGGTACATTCTTAGGCGTTTAATATGGGGTTTTGAGTCCATTTCGTTGAGCAAGGAGTAGCTCTTGTCTATTCCATATTTGGCTTAAGGAACTTTATCTGTGCTCATTTCAATCTCTGGTTTTATGCAGCACCCCAACTCACCTTTCCCCTTAAGCAAGCATAAGTTGGTTTTCTAAATTTGAGACCCTGTTCTGTTTTGGAATGCAGTTCCTGTGTAGCCAAGTTTACATTCCGTGTATTAGTGATATCTTATGATGTTTCTTTTTCTGTGTGACTTATTTCAGTTAGAATCATCATACCTGAATCCACTCATTGTGCTGCTAAGGGCCTGATGACACAGATTTCATTGCTGAGTGATATTGCTTTGTAAGTAAATACCACAACTTCTTTATCCATTTTTCACTTTCTGCGATGTTGAACTTGTACTGTAAACGAGGTTCTTGTAAACAGAGCCGTTCCAAACTTTGGGGTGGCTGTGTCTTTTTCATTTTAATTTCCCTAAGCTATAGGACCATAAGTGGAAGTGCCCTAGGTTCTGTTGCTTTGTTTTTTAGATGTTTCAGGAAACACCATACACTTCTCCCGAGTGTCTGTTGGCAATTTACATCCCGCCCATCAGCATAACAAGGCTCCCAGTTCTCCATGGCCTGTCCTGCCTTTCTGGATTTTACACTTTTTTCAGATGGCCCTTTTGACCGGGGGGAAGTGAGACTTCATTGTAGTGCAGATTTCCTTTGCAAGCTTGCTTGGTTGGCCAAAAAGGGTGTATGCGTTTTTTCCTGAATATATTCAGGAAAAAACGCATACGCCCTTTTTGGCCAAGTGCATCATTCTGGACGTTCTGCCTCTTTTCCTATGCCTTCAATGCAATTCCAGTCTACCTCCTGAAATCGGTTTCCTGCAATTCTGCCCCGCTTTCAAGTCCTCTTGGCAGCCTTACTTCAGTATATTTTTGGACGATAGCTGTCATTTATAACTCTGCAGGTTTGTGAATTACAGTGCCCCTGAGCTCCTTTCTTCAACTCGCTTTCTTGTGACCTGGCCGCAACACCGCAGGATGTTTTCAGGCCCTAATCTGGTTCTGGCACGGCACGCTGAGCCTTTGGTTAATTCCTCTTCCTGGTGGGAAATGAGAGTTATATTTGCCCATCCAGACACCTCCAGCTAGTCTTTCATTGGTTCTCGCTATTCCTGTTCATCTTCCACAGAAATTGCAAACTGGGCCAAACAGGAAGTTAAAGGGACTGACTCTCCAAGTGGGGAGAGTGTTAGTAAAGCGTCTGGAATGTTGCACCCGAGTACCAGGGTACGAAAACTGAGACATATTTGAACACGTCTCCCGATCACATGGTTGATCATACTCTAGGTTCCACATGCATGTTTTAGATGAAGGAAGAATACCTTAAAACTGGGTATTTGAAACCAATGGAATGGGTACCATGCAATATGACTTCAAAGGGTCTTCATT